>NC_141761.1:42291733-42615661 GCF_982258835.1 Parasteatoda tepidariorum | reverse complement strand
CTGCGTTAACGTGATTGTTGAAATACATTCATTAAAAATGATATAGTATTGCGCAGCCATTCTTGAAAACATATACCATAATGCATTGCCGCTGTCGAAAACAAAATGATTCAACTAAAGCTATCTGTAAAAATAAAACATCACAAAGGTGTAATAATCCAAACATTTATTTACAAAATGTAATAATTTACATGCAATAATTTTACAAAAAAATGTAATAATTTTACAAAATGTAAAAAAGGCAATTTGTGATAACAAATCATCCTAAGCCTCTCAGGAATGCTACAATTATGTTTTTTAACTTATTACAATTTACTATCTAGTGTATTTAAAAGTGTTCATTTAATTTAAAAGAAAAGGCATGACATATTTTTCATTAATAAGTTACAAAATTGGAAAACTTGATATGGTATTTTTAATTTTTATTTAATTCATTCTCAAAAGGATTTGAAAGTCTCTAAGTACGATAGTGTATATTAGTACTTTAATGGAGTATAACGCAATGTCATTTGCCATAATGAAATTTAATTAACTCAATTTAACGTTAATGAGTCTTATTATACTCAAGCTTTATGGGTGTTAAATACATTAATATGTATCACAATCTAAACCAACTTCAACAGCCGCAATCAAATAATTTTGACCTGAATTCCTTTAGCTCCATTGGTCTAATTCAAAATTGCACGTCTCTGCAGGAATATTTTTAATGTTTTTAACATTGTACCGTATTTCCATTGTAAATAAAATAGAGTAGTTTTCTTACGAAAATAAGCTATTTATTTATTTGTGAAATGCAAATTAATTTTCAACAGTAATACAGTAACTGTTCAATTAGTTAAAAAAATGACTTTATGATAATCTTTTCTCACATTTGTTTTTCAGAGGTCTCAAAATAGTTTTCACCTAAGTTCAGAAGCAAAACGATGGATAACAGATAGATAATATATCATAAAGTGAACCCGAAAAATTAAAAAAATCTATCGATATGACTCTCCCGCACTCAGCTTGCAAAAACCACCGTACTGACGTAAAATATCCTCAGTGGTAGACAGATCATGAGTTAGAGTCCCCTTGCCGTCAGACTAACCAAGGAAGGTTTTCGTGAATTTCCTTTCGATGTAACACAAATGCGGATTAGTTGCATCAAAAAGTCCCCCACGAAGGCATATTTCTCCCAATACTTGATCCAGGAGTTCCCTTGTCTGGGTTGGACTGGGTTGAAAGTTACAAGGCTATGGATTTAAACATTGTTAGTCGTAAACTCAAAATTGGGTCGGCTGTTCAATGACCTTTATAAAATAAAATAAAATGTATATCTTGATTGCGCTTGATATGCTCTGTTAGTCGATTGCATCTACCTCATTAGACCAATTACCTCATTGGACCAATACTCACGAATCTTGGCTCAATAAAAGTTCAAAGGGCAGCTATTTTTCCGATATTGGTCCTACATAGAATTATTCGATTAACCCTACATTTTCCATCCACTTTAAAACCAATATAAGCCCTATATAGAATTCTCAGATTCACCTGATATTTTATATTCATTTTTCAGTCAATATAGGCTCTATATCGGCCCCATTAAAGCATATATTGGTCCTGTACAGGGGCGATACTAAAGATATCTAGACAACCCAAAGATATCTTGATATCTACATCAGAGATATCTAGATATCTACATCAGAGATATCTAGATATCTACATCAGAGATATCTAGATATCTAGAAACAAGGATATCTAGATATCTAGAAACAAAGATATCTAGATATCTAGACATTGGTCCCTCGATGCATGTACATGTAGGACCCATATTGAGCCAATTTTGAATCAAACTGGAGTCAAGATAAAATTGTTGCTAGGGTTTATTTATATTAGCAAAATTTTCTAATGCTTTATGTACGTAGCATTTAAATAAAAAATTCTACATCAACTTGCCGACATGCAATGTGATAACTTCGCAGGGGTAGTACGTTACAGTTACGTAGCTTCAGCTGATCGGACTGCTTTAAAGAAAAGTCTGATTTCCATTTCGTTAAAAAATTCGTCCGTTTTACTTTAATCTGGCAAGCTCCTTTTTCATATTGCACATGGCAGTGATAATATTTGTTCGATTTTTGAATTTTTATTCATAACTTAAATATACAGTCGATCTTATAAAAAGCAATTCTATTAACCATGATTCTCCATTAACCACACTATCTTTGTGGGTGCAGTTAAGATTTTTTCCATAGTAAGCAAGAACAATTATTTTCGAAAAAGTTTAAATTTGAAAAACTTAAAAATTCAAAGTTGATTGCTTTGTTAGCTTCCAGTTCTAATGCCGCAGAATATTTCAGTTTTTTCTGTAAATAATAAATATTTAAAAGCAAATTTTGCTTTAAGTATTTGTAACTTAAATTTATTTTAAAGCATTTTAAGATTGATTTTTTCCAGACTAATAACGTCATATGTAGTAGTTAAGTTTAAAGATAAGTGAAAAGATCTATATAACACAAAATTTCATAAAGCGCAAATCCTAAAGTTTTAAGCTTTGTGTTATGGAGATCTACTATAGTACATTTATTTATCTACTAAAATGCTTCTTTAAAGTATTCATAAAATAAATAATCTTTATTTACTGCAATTTGACGTTTTAAATTTTATCATACTTATGTCGTAAATAATCTATAAAAATGATGTGCGCAGTTTTATGTAATAAGGAATCTTTAGTAAAATGTACGCAAAATAAGCAGTTTTTATGTGTATATTAATAAATACATTTTCCGTATTTTGCTTTAATGCGTTAACACTTTTAACAAGTTTAATAACACGTGTTCTTATTTTTATGTAAATTTTGACTTAGAGCTGACATAAATATTGCGTTAATGCATTCTGGTGGGGGAGTACTGTAGTTTATCTACCACTACAAAAATATAAGTCCAATTCACTAGAATATATAAGACAAGTTGACTCGATTCTATGGTGGGGTAACTTTCCATAGATGACGGTTGACATGGACAACAACATAACAACTCTCCCACAAAGTGACTTTTAAAAAAAATTGCGCGTCTGCGAGCAACTTTGCATAGATAGAGACAAAAATAAGATTTAAACTAATCTCGTGCTCTACTCTACTTCCACGTAAACAAACAAAAGCCAGAAATTAGTTGCTATAATTGCAATCAAGTTGCCCATAACACTCCTCAATATATAGAATACCAAAAGCGGAATACACCGAATACAACTAATTACCCAAAACACAGACTCTCGACCAATCAAGTGGAACAAAATGTGTAGCCAAGACCATATAAGTTTTGCGCAAATATAGGGATGTTGAATGGATATCACTCTGGGGATCTAAATAATTTACCTGTGGCTGAAAACCAAACTATAAAATATACAAAATGAAAAGTATCAACTAATAATATCTGGAAAGAATAATACTTATGTACAAAATAATGAAAGATAACAAAAAGGAATGAAAACTCGAGTTCCTCGCTTAAAATAATGTTAAATATTTTTATGAGTTCAAAGATGAATTCGATCGCTACTCACATAGTGTCGAAAGTGAACGTTCCGGTAATAAGTTGTATAAAATAAAGATTCAACAAACGGAAGGAAAATTAACCCCGAAGAAAACGTGCTTTAAAATTTGCTTCACTTTATATAAAATTGGCAATGTGGTCCGCCAAGTTTTCCTTAATAACAAGGAAATTAACGTATATTTCACTGATATTGACCACAGATGTAATATGAGCAAGGGGGAATCCTAGAAATGTAATTCATTGTATTATTATGATTTTGGCTGAACCTTATCGATTAGTACTGTCTAGTTAGAAAGAAACAAGGACCGTAAGCAAGGGCAGGCGTCATAGGAAAAATATGCTTGAGGTCTTTTGTGCCCAAGAATAAAATCAATTAGAATGTAAGTAAGTGACTGATATTTGGGATTCAATTCTTTTCAATTAGTTTACTATCAAAATCTGTAAATGAATTCAAAAAATATCTAAATTAAAACATAATTAATTATTTTGTTTATTTGAATATTATTCCAACGCATTTTCTGAAAGAAAAAAAATTGCTGAACATAATGATGTCATTAAAACTTGCGGAAATATTGTTTTAATGGAAGAGCCCAAATAGCTGACGGCAAGAAGGAATTGAATTTATTTAAAACTTTTCCCGCCAATTTATTGAAGAAAAAGTTTAAATTAATAGCAGAAATAAGATAATAAGCAAATAAAAAAAATTCTATCGAAATTACAGAAAAAGTCAAAACGCTATCCCAGTTTGACACTGTTTAGTAAACACTTTCAAAGCACTTTCGTATAAGATGTGACATATTATCAAGAAACTTCGCAGAACTAATTAATACACGAGAAACTCTCAAAAAGTTGCTGTCAAATCATTGAAGTTAAGGCTTAAGCCAGCATTAAACTTTGGTGATCGCCAGGGTAATGACTTTCTCTGTAAACATGACTTAAGCCGAGCAATCAAATTAAGACTCCACAAGATTCTGCTTCGCCAATATTTCCTCAGGTTGTTAAGGCATAGCAACTCAACTCATTATTCGAAAGACCAAGAACAGAAATTTGAAGGAAAATTTCTATGTTTTAGTTTTAATCATGCAAATTTCAATGAAATGTAATAATTTTTTTTAATAAAAATAAATAGTCTTTGTTATTTGTATGGACTATTTTTCAAGAATTTTCATCTACAGTATTCTATTTTTCAATATTTGTTTTAAATATATAGCATTTAAAGATTTAAGCAATTTCGTTACCATTTTCAAACAATTATATATGAAATTCTTTGTCCTAACATTTAATCTTTATTTTCACTGGAACCGTACAAATCATAAGTGCCTAACTCTTACTGTGAACTAACTCGCTCTGTTCCCCTTAAAAATAAAAATAAATGACAAAAATAACAACAAACAACAAATAACAAATAGCATAAAAACGAAACCGACCATTTCTAACTAGAAAATGAATTTTTTTTTATATATATAGTTAGAAATGGAGAATTTAAATTCGATTGAAAAGTTTCCGCGCTCTGATGATGATTACGAAATTTTATTATTAATTAAAATTATTTTACGATTACGAATATAAATTATTTTACGAATCTAAAATTATTTTACGATTTATGATGATTACGAAAGGTAATGTCACTAGTGTTATGCTTTTTGTACCATAAAACTGTCTATAGGTGAAAATTAAGATCTAAAAATATTTTTGGCGGAAAAATTAGTTTGACATTTTTATAGAAATATACGGGATTTTCTATTTTTTTATAGCTTTTTGTAATGGATTCTTTGTAATTTTACGTCGGATCCCCAATAAATGATTCACAGTGTATTATCCGGTACATTCTTTTTAAATTTATCAATATAAGCTTAAAAATAAAAGGGAATTCAATACAAACATTACAAATGTTTCCTGGGTCTTATTCCTAAGCAACATTTTATTCATTTAAATTAAAAAAAACATCAAAACAAACACTTTATCAGCATTATTGATGGCAGGTACGAAATGTACTAGTGTAACAAATTCCGTACTTTTTTTCTTTTTGAGTAAGAAACGCTGAAAGATATTTTCTGTACCTGTGGTTAAGCATAAGATTGTTTTCACCACTTTTCTGTAAGTTCATTATTCCTTCCAAAAATCGTGATTTCAATCCAAAAAGATACCTATAACTAAAATGCATTAAGACTTCCAAAGATTTGTTTTTTCATTGCAAAGCAATTCAGTAAGCAATGTTAAAGCAGTTCAGTAAACAACACATTGTTTGAACGAGAATGGCTTTTTATTTTCCTTCCTTGAGGGTTTAAATATATTATCTTACAGATAACATGATCACTAAAAAAAAAAGAGATCAGATTCTGGTTCGTTATACCTTACTCAACGAGTGGTATTGACAAGATTCCCTCATGAATGTTTAATGTATCCAGAATGTAGATGCTCTTCACATTTAAATAATTCAGTCTTTCCATATTTATGGTTACTATTTACTTTTCCATCTAGCTCTGCTGTGGAAACCTTCAGTTCTTAAGAAAATGGATTTTCAATTTCGGTTGAGATCAAACAAAAAGAAGAAATGGCTCAAACAGCGATTTAAAAATGTATCTTTTCTCGTTGGTTTCTGCTTCATTAAGTGAATCATTTCTTGTTCTTTACATGTTTCTTTAAATAACCATTTTCTTATTTTTTGTTTCATTCTTTTCAGAATCCTTGATACTTCATGTGTAAGTTTTTTAAACTTGTACCACCTGAGTCCTATTTCAAATATTAACATAAAAAATTCAGGTTTTATATATATTTATATATTGTGCGATATTGTATGATATTGTGATTGTTCACATTTTATGTATGTTTCAAAATTTTTCATCATTGATCACGGGACTGATTTTTTATGCAATTGTCTTATACTATCTTTAATATTACCTACGCATTGTTCCTCCAATACCTAATGCTCTATTATTGTGTAAACTTCTCATTTGTTCTTTTCCAAATTTTCATTGTACTTTATATTCTATAAGCCATTTATACTTGTTGTTGACGTAATTTTTTGTGTTTTATGTTTGTTTAATGTATGTTTTGGGTGTAGAATGTATGTTCTACTCTCGTGCGCCCTTGAATAGAGTGGATCGAGATACGAATAAACAATATTGTGTGATATTTTTGCTCCCAAAGAAACTCCCGCTGATTTTGATTAAGTAAAGTTTTTGCATGATATTGTTAAAACTTGTTAGTTCACTACCTAAATGAACATAATTTTGTACACTATAAAAATTTCCGGATTAAGTTTCGGTTCAAAGTACCGGCATTTTGAAACCATCGTCCATAAAACCCATTTTATTTTAAAATCCGTTTGTACCGTAGAATCCATTTTTACCGTAAAATATTATATCATAATTTCGATGTAATATTTATTTGATTAAATTGATTTATTGATTTTAAAATAACTATTAATGTGAAAATTAAGGTGTATCAGATTTTTACTGATCTTTAACGTGTTCCGTTAAAAGTGAAATTTACGGTAAAAACTACTTCCTGAGTTCCGGTGCTTTATATCGTATTTAAATTCGAAACCTTTGCAATGTACTTCCTTATGTTCTAATTTTCTAACTTAAAGTTTCCTTTTCATAGAGAAAGCATTAACTGGAACATTTTGTGTTTTAATGTTAGTTCAACTTTAGACGTATTTACTAGTATTTACAACTCATAGCTGATTCAGTACAGTCTTCAGTACAGTTCTTGTATGATGTTGATCTCTCTCTCTCTCTTGTTAATTATATTGTTAATTTCTTGTTAATTATTTTCCTATAGGATTATAACTCTGTCTTTCTTTCTTTTTTCTAATAATCTGATTTTGATAGTCATTATAGTTCAGCAAGAACTATGCCTGAAATTTTATATTTTTATACTTTTTTACGCAACAAGAAAGCATATTACTCAAAGAACGTACATTATTATGATATTTTTAAGTGACTACAAAATATGCTGAATGTATAGTGCATAAAAGTTGATTGTATTAAAATAATGAAAAAGAAAACCTCCAATTATTGTTTCGTATTATGATAGGAAAATCTAAGAAAAGTATGACAAGTTTTTCTTTCTAATTCTTCACATCGACTCTAAAAATAAAAGCCTCACTAGGGAAAACAGCCGTCACTTTAAATGAAGATTATTTTTTTTGAAGTTTTTCTTTGACCTCAGGAAGAACGATGAAAAGAAAACCTTCTTTTCACTTTCAGGAAAATAAAATATGAAAATTTTATACAAAAAAATAACTTTCAAGGTTAGCATATCACGATGAGGCTTAACTTAAATGCAAATAGTTCTGCATCAGAAAGACCTTCAAACTCCAAAGGCAAGAAGTTAAGCTTTATTTAAATATCCAAGGGTCGTCATTCTCACGTATTTATTTTCAGCCCATTTTTTAGAGAATTTTATTGAGTTTAAAAAAAACGTAATTTCACTTGAAAATAAACACAGATTTCCAGAAAAATAATTAATTTCCTATATTTTATGTATCTTGTTTGTTTTTCTTTGAATAAGCTTCTAAAAAAATATCGCAAACGGGACTCAGAAAATACTTTTCTCCTTGTTATAAATATAACCTAGCTTATTTTATTTTGCTTGTTTTAGATCTTAAAAATTATGCAGACATTTTTTAAACAAAGCCGTATCCTATATTCTTGTAGCATTCATTAAAAAATAATATTTTTTCAGAAACGTTATGTAGTACAAATGCAGAAAATCACAGTGAGCCCAGTTGCACATTTTTTAAATATGGAAAAAGATTAATAAAACTGCATGTGCTTGAAAATATTTTTTAAAAAGTGTACGGGCATTTATTATTTTTCTAAATAATCGTTTTTTTATTTATTTGTCCCGTTTGTGACTTTTCTGAGACATGACGTCCCTTTTTCAGGAGCAATGTGAGTCCTTTTTTCAGGAGCAATGTAAGTCCCTTTTTCAGGCGCAATGTGAGTCCCTTTTTCAGGAGCAATACAGTAATGTGAGATACTTTTACAAAATTCCGTCGATCATTTACGTCAAAATTTAAAAATGTTACTAAAAAGAGTAATATGACTCCAACAAAGGAAAACTGTTAAACAAATACATAGCTATTTTTAAGGGTTTCTACTAAAATACCTATTTGATGCTGTTAAAATTTAATGAATTTAAAATGCATTAATGTCTAATTATGCTTGCAAATAAATTGCGTCGCACATAATTTTAGTCGCATGTTCTAAGATAATTTCGACATTTATTCAAAAAACAAGTATTTTTTTTAATGCAAGTAAAAATGAACTCTCTACAATGTGAGTCGATATAGTGTCAACTTAGTGACATTCGGGTGACGAAATTTTACACAAGCACCTAATGTGATAAGACTCAACCCATGAACTTCGTTAGTGACAGTCGTGAATGTTGTTGCTTTCACAAAATAGATAGTTCCCGTCTAATCAAAAATAAATTAAAACGGTGGAGGTGAACTTTCAGGTTGTCCTTCGAAACCACGATAGAGGTGGTCTATAAAGAAAATATTGAACGCTATGCAGGATTAAGAGAAGCTTGCTACATTGCATATCTAATTGCATAATAAATATGAAATCATAAAAAGAAATTTAAAAAAAATAAAGATCACCATCAATATTATCACCTATTCAGATTCTTGTAATTTATTATATATCTAGCAAGCATTAAATGATAAATGAGAGCAAAATTTGAAATAAAATAAAATTATTATTTTAACTTTACATTAAAAATTATTTCTAATCAGGCGGTATTAATAAGATTACAATTTGTGTTTAAAATTATTCAAAATGTCATATTTTAGATGACTTTTTCATGAAAAAATAGCCATAGAAATTGAAAAATATTACCAATTTTGAATGCATTAAGCGTGTTTTCATTCTGGAGTTGCAAAATTCAATAAAAATGTAACTATAATTACGAAAATAATGTTTACATTAAAGAGGCGAAAAATTTAATTATGAATATTTCCTTAAATTAGTTGGAAAATGTAAATATAGTTATATAAATTTCCTTTTTACCCTAAAAATATTAAAAGGTAGAATTAGCAATAAAATTGAATTATACTTTCATCCTTAATTATATTTTCATCCTTAATTATATTTTCATCCTTAATTATATTTTCATCCTTAATTATATTTTCATACTTAATTATATTTTCATACTTAATTATATTTTCATACTTAATTATATTTTCAACTTACATTTTCATACTTCAGCAAACGATTAAGAGATTATGCTTTATAATCTATAAAAGTTATTCAGGCGATAAAATAAATAAAAAATGTTTTTGCCATTTTTTTTTCTTTCCATCAATGTATTTGTAATTAAAACTATTTCTATAGGAGGATAGCAAATAATTAATTTTATTGCTTGTATAGCTTTCATACATTATGAAGCATAATAGAATCTGTTCAATTCTAATTAGAAATTTAGTGAAGAGTTAGAAAAATAAAATAGAACTAGATTTTTACATTTGTTACTTAAAATTGTTCCAAATCTGCTGACAAACATAGAAGTTTCTCAAAGTTGCCGAGGAAATTAAACATTTGCAATAACTTTTCTCATTAACTATTTTTCTTCCCAATATCTTCATTACACGCAGACATTCGACTTCATAAAACTTCCTCAATTTATAAACATCTCTCTTGCTTTCGGCTTAAAAGAGAAATAATGCCAAATAAGAAATGAAGTTCGGATGCCATGCCAAGAATTCCCAAACATATTGCTCGAAGCTAGGAAACGTATCAAACAAACCCTCTTCTATGTAAGACTAATTGCTTTCAGATCCAAAAGCCAAAAAAGTATAAAAAATGTATTCTTTAAGCTTCAATATATGTGTCAAGAATTTGGCGACGAGAGGTTAGTAGATGCGGTGAGCAGATATAAATGACTTCAGAAGAGGCAAAATGACAATATTCTTGCCTTCGCACTTAAGGGAATATTTCTTTCACAATTTAACAATGTCATATGAGAATTCAAAAGAGCGAAAATGAAAGGAAATTTTTTTTGCGGGAACTTCTCGGTGGAATTTAATTTTATTTAAATCAAAGTTTTTCCTTTATTTCTAATTCAATGAAAATTCTTAGAATTTTTTTTTTACTAGATAAGGATAAGAGGTAAAAAAAAACTAAATTGCATTATAGAGTTAGACGTCATTTTTTCGCTTCAATTTAAAAGTAAAAATGTTATTTAATTGAAAAAAAAAAGATTAAAACGAAAGTTTGATATATTCAAATAAATGCACAGCTACCAAAAATTTTTATTCATTCGACGTTTCCAGTTCTCTTATTTCGAAAGTTAGGTGTCATTTCACTTGCATTACCAATAGCTAATTGTATTTACAGTAAGACCTCGATTATCCGAGCTAATTGGGACCGCTAGTACCTCGGATATCGGAAATCTCGGTTAATAGAAACCATGCATAAAAACCCTCCGTGCTTGCGAATTTAACTACTTTTAAGGTAAAAAACAATAGAACGCGTCTTAAATGATAAAAATAAACATATATGAACTTATGTTTCACAGCTAAAACGATTTAAAAAGGAAATTAACTCTAGCAGTAAATTTTAAAAAGTAAAATGGAATTTTTTTTTAAGTATACTTAGTTAAATATCGAAAGACGCATATTCAAAAATAACACGAATCTCATGAAAATACAACGACCCGAACAACAACGAACTCAAATATGGGCAATTTTTTCCAAGCTCATTTTAGAAAGGAGGTAAAAAAAATAAAATTAGACTTCGTTATTGCCTCGGTTAACAGAAACCGCGGTTAATCAAAGCTCGGTTAATCGAGGTTCTACTGTACATATAAATGAAAATTTGTTACGTATTATTAGTTACCTTCAAAATTGTTATAAATAAGAATGAAACAACACTTATTGAACAACGCAAAAATTAATTTTACTTAAAAACGCTTTATTTGAAACGATTAGATTTAATAGAATACTTACAACTTAGAAATTAGTTTTAAATGGTATTCAAGTAATTCAAATGAAAAAATTTTCACGCTTAGCGTGCTAAAGTATTAGCTAAAATTATAAGTGTTTTTCAGATATCCCTATTTTATTTTAAACTACCTGGTAGATAAAAAGATTTTGGAATTTAAAAAATACACTTTGGCGGGCAGAATACTGTGTTGCTATACATTACTTTTCATTAAATCTTTGCGATTATTGTTGAATATCTCGCTTATAAAAGTTAGAAAATAACGTCCGCAATTACTATATCTCGAGCTCTACAATTTAAGCAATATAATAATTACTAAATTTCAATTCATAAGTAAGCATCTGTATTTTTGTATTTTAGTAACCGCTAACTAATTTTTTTTTCAAAAAAATCACTTGAAAATTTAGCGAAAATTACTACACTCCAATAAAAACAACAGCATAACGAACCAAGGATAAAACTTAGTTCCAGTACATTACCTTAATGGAGTTTAAAAATCTTATCCGAAATGAAGAACTTCAATCCAATTTTCAGAACTTTAGATTGAAAGTTCTGTTTGTTCTTGGTAGCAATTTCATCAGCGCTTCTTAGAAAACAGTTATTTGTGTTAAAGACATTTCTTTCAGATTTCCCAAGATCGTTCTAAATGGTTTATTTCGACCGTAAAAGGAAAAAAGTCCGCATTGGAGAAATATTTTCCTTTTTTTCAACAGTAAAACATAGTTTACGCTTAACTTCCTTCTGATTGAAATTTTTCAGTATTAATTGAAAGACATTTTATTTTTCAATTTATTTTCCGTAATTCTAAGTTTTTTGAACGAAATTGTTTTTTTTAGCTGCTATTTAATTAATTAATATATTTATTTTGATTTTGATCCCCGCTTCATGATTAACAAAAATCATGTGATATAGCTGTCGATTTTTTAAGCTAATTTATAGTTTCGAATTTAAAGTAACATTTACAAAATAAATAACCGTGGCGACAATTAAGCACGTGATAACAAAAAAGTAATAAAATATCATTCAAGAAAGTCCATTTTTTTAAAGTCTTACTTGAAATAAATTGTAATGTAAAGTTTAATATTGTGTGTGTTGTTTTCTTATTTCGAAATTTTTAAAAACAAAATAATGTTATTTTTTATTTAATATAAAATAGTTTTTTTTTTTTTATTTTTTTTCTTTCTTTTTGGAAAATAAGTTTCATGTTTAGCAAAAATCATGGAAAATGGAGCAGATATTTTTCACAGCTGCCAACTTAATAATTTTACGAAAGAATAACGAATAAGAATTTTACGAATAAATAAATAAAAAACAAGCAGTAGGAAGATTAAAATATCTTTTACAGACTTTACTTAATAGGTGTTTGGATTAAATTCTAATGTTTTAAGATGTAAAGACAAATTATTTGTTTAGTCTATTATTTCCAAAAAGAATAATTGTTCAGTCATTTAGTGTAAAATTTATTAATTAATAATTGCAAAAATGCAATTTGCAGGTATAATTAAGATGCATTTAGTTTTGATTTCGATGCTGTTCAAATATTTATAATTACTGTTCAATTTGTCTGGAAAAAATATGGTAAATATTACGTATTTCCGTATCACGCATTGTAATGTTTTTTTAGCCATGATAGACTATACTAAGAAAAGTAACTGTAATTTCCGTTTCCCATGTATTCTGTGAAGCAATATTGCTTTGGTTGAAATCATTCTTAAATATATTTTTTTAACTTGTTTTTCTAAAATAACTGTAACAAATAATAGATTCAAAAAAATAAAAATTTTAATAAAAAAAAATATTGCATGCTTTATGACTTCAAAAAATTTCTAAATAAATTTTAAACCAGTTATACTTAATCTTTTCAACAGCAAGTACGATAATGATTATTCTAAAACAAAAAAGAAAATCAAGATTTGCTTGGATAGTAACTAAATTAAACCAATTTAAACCTATCGGATCATTAATTCTATCGCATGTATTATGAATAGACAAAATACTTGATATAATTAATTTAAAAAATATTGATAAAATATTTAATAAATTTTTATATAGCAAATATATTTATAAAAACTAATATTAACTACTTGCAATCTACGAACTTTGAAACGTTACTTAAAGAAATACCATCTCATTAAATGCTGTTTAATATTTATTAAAATACAGTTTTATATTTATAGACTGAATATTTTCTCTAAAAATATTTATTTTTATGAATGTTTGATTGAAATATAAAATTAGGATAAAATTAAAGCAGTGTAATAGTATTTAAAATAGCCATTTTGTACAACTTATTATCGATACAGTTGCAGAATAGTAATCTTCTCAAATGCTAAAATAATTTCCTTTTTTTCTACAGAATGCATATTGCTTGAAAAGCTTTGCTTCGGTATCAAATCAAGTTTATTTAAGACGATTTCTTTTAAAAATTTCATTTTCCGCACTTCGCAAATTTTTGGGAAAGAAATGGTTAAAAAAATTTTTTTTTAATTTTTATTTTGCCATATTCAAACAAAACAGTCAAATAACCAGTAATAAGATGGTATTCAGACTGTTAACTGTCAGAAAAAAATGTTTATTAACTGCTTTCACTTAATTCGGTTAAATAATCAGAACTTAATCGCGCCAAATTGGCCCACCTAATGAAGCCACTTAGTTCCTTGCAGCTGTTTACATTGCCGAGAGAGCTAACCTGTCAATCTTATGAGTGACAGAACGAGGGTTCGAACCCCAGAATTAACACCACAATTTTTCCTCCTTTCCCTTTACATGTAGAGTTCCCAGTGTCTTGCACTCTCAAATCGTGACTATAAGAATACGATTGTCTCTTTCACGCAAAAATGGCGGCACCATAAAGCTGCCTGACACAAAAAAGTCTAGTAATCTTCTTATGCGATTTTTAAACCTAGATAGTTGTAAATGGTTCAAATACTGTATAGTTTTATATTCAAGGTCTTTTATCCATACAAGTTGTAAACTGCTTCAAAACCGCAAATGTAAAAAATTTTCTTTATCGTAAAATCGAATGGGCACACTGCCGTCGGTTATTTAACCGTAATTTTAGAATATTAAATTCAACACAATGCAGATTTTTATTATTTTATAATCTGCTTCAATGTTAGGTTAATGTAATATTTTTTTTCTGGTACTTCAAGAAGAATTAATGTATAAATCTCTGCAGAATTTGAAGTTTTAAAAACCTTTTCTAATAATATTGATGGTAAAAATTAGATTTCGGGTGAAAAATTCATAAAAATATCATTATTTTAACAAAGGTCAAAATATGAATTGTTCTTTAATTAATTAGTGATTATGGGTCCGTATATATTAATTAAATTATTATGCTTACGACCCTCCAATGTAAATGAAAATCTAGATGATATAAATAACAATCATTGAAAATTTTCAGAAGTTACATTATATTAATTTACAGAAAATAGAAAAAATTCATTGCTTCAAATAAATAAATAAATAAAAAAGAATTCACTAGTTATAAACTATAAATAGTTAGTTGACTCAAATCCAAACATTTCAATACAAAACAACTTGTATTTATTAGCTCACAAAAGAAACTATTATAGAAAATAGTAGTTTTATTGAAATGTTCTTATATTTATATTCCTTCTAGTACTAACTTTGCAGGACAAACGTGAATATACATTCTGTTCCAAGCTTTATACTGTATTTGAAGAATGTTCTAAATAGACAAGATGTATAAACTAAGTACACAAAGGAAAAAATATAGAAAATAAAATTGGATTCTTCTTGAAATAGTGAAAAAAAATAAGGATAGCTAAAACTGTTATTCAGAATTAAATAGTTCTTTTTATTAAGATATTTTACCAAAATAGATGCTACTCTGTATTCAAATCAGTTTTAGTAAACGGTTAAATATTTACCACATATACAGAATTCTGAGATAATTTCTAAAAAAAATTATTAACTTGTTGGTATTTATAAAAATGGAACAAATAATATCTTGTCAGAAACTGTAATAAGTCAGCAAGTCTCATGCCGTAACTGTAAACTTAGTGAAAAAAATAAGGATAACTAAAAGTGTTATTTATAATTTAATAGTTCTTTCTATTCAGATATTTTACCAAAATAGATACTACGCTATATTCAAATCAGTCTTCGTAAACGGTTAAATATTTACCACATATACAGAATTCTGTGATTCTTTCTAAAGCAAATTATTAACTTGTTGGTATTTATTAAAACGGAGCAAATAAAATCTTGTCAGAAACTGTAATAAGTCAGCAAGTCTCATTCCGTAACTGCAAACTCTTTATTTATTTCGGAATTCTTTTAATTTTTTATAAAGAAAATATTCTTATAGAGTCAGATTCGTTGTAGTTTAAAGATAAAACACCAACTTCCAATATAATTGCGAAACTTATTCAACAAGTACCTGTATGTTGAATAAATATAAGAATGCGTGTATGCGAAAATAATAAAAATCATAATTATTTTTAATAGAATTCTCTATTAAATCTTATTTAATTATTATTATTTTATTAGAGATTAATGTATTCAGGAAAGTATTTATTATAAATATACTAAGAGAATATGTTTTATTAGTTTTGAAAAGTTTATATTAATTTGGTGATATATAAGAAAAAAGGGAATGTATAAAATATGCTGGATAATAAAGACTATACAATGCTATAAAACTAAGAAAAAATTGTTTCTTCATGGTTTTCAATTATATGAAATTAAGCAAATACAATTTTTTTTACAATTTTCTATAACTGCTTATGGTAATTTAAAATTTCAAGAAAGAAATATTCAATTAAGTTATTATATCGAACACTTTTGACGAAAAATGTTTTTAAAATAGAGTTTCTTACAATAAATTTAAATTTTCAATTATTCTGAAAATGAAGTTCTTACAGATATATAGTTATGTGATATGTTATAGTAATGCAACTCAAATAAGAAATGTAATTTTATTATTTTTAATTTAAACTCCCTTGTATATAATATCAATCCTCGTTTATACTTTTATGAAACAAAATAATAATTATTTATTTAAATAACATTGAAATGTAAATTATTTTCTATTGAAACTCTAAGAAATTTTGACATTAAAATAAATTTACTATGTAAATTATGAATAAAGGAAAGCTCATTTCTATGACTCAAAATTAATAACGGAAAAATCGTCACATTTTCGATAAGATCATATTACTTACTTAGAAACTCAAATTACTTTCTTTCTCGAATTAATCATAATTGCTAATATGTAGTAATTATATATTAAAAAAATCATTTCATAAAATAAAAAGGTTATTATGAAAGAGTACAAAATTCCCTTTTGATAACTTCCCATTTTTAAAACATAAACTAAGTGGCATAATTCTTTTATTTTGCTTTTATAAGAATCTAGCTAATTTTAATAAGAAATACTCGTATACTGAATTTGTAATTACCATAATTATTTAACATTATTTCAAATAAAAAGTTATTATTCAAATTTTAAGTACTCGCTAAATAGTTCTTTTTTGAAATTGAAAACTAATATTCGGAACTATCTCGATTCTTAGCGTACAAATAAAATCTCTCAAACTTACTATTTTCTGGCAAATAAGTACGTTATGTTGATAATCTTATAAAATATCATACGTAGTAATTGAATTACGTCAAAATTATTTTTAAGAACCATATGAGTGAACAATAGAAAAAAACTAAGAAATATGAACTAAGAACCACACAGTGAATCTTATGAGTTCTTTAAGAGCCGTTGTGTCTCAGGGGATAGAGCTCTCGCCTCCCAATGAGGTGATCCATGGTTCGAATACCAGAGATGACTGGTTGATACGAATTCCGCACAAGACTTGCATCGACCGCAGTGCTGACATAAAATATCCTCAAAGATAGACGAATAATGGTTGAGAGTACCCCTGCCGTACGACTAACCATGGGGGTATTTCATGATTTTCCTCACCATGTAACGCAAATGTGATTTAGTTCCATTAAAAAGTTCACCATGAAGGCAAATTTCTCTTAATACTTGATCCAGGAGTTCCCTTGTCTTCTGTATTGTGCTAAAAATTACCAGGTTACGGAGTTGAACAGTGGTAGAACACTGGTAACTCAAAATTTGGTCAGCTGTTCAACGGCAGTTATAAAATAAAGAAACAATTTCTATAGAAAATTAATTGAAATATAGGTATTATAGTCATGCGGTGCAAAAATTAATGCATTCTGAAAAAATTTTCAGACGAATGTGTATAACTTTAAAACATTAGTAAATGATTGAGGAGGCTTACCACGTGACAGGAAGTCGTGTACACTGGTATAAGTATTTATTTTTAATTTTAAATATTGATATTAAAAAAAACTGAATGTCACTAATTTTTTTAATAAGTAAGAGTTTATTTATGCTTACAATAATTGGAATTAACTAAAAGAAATGTATTTTTACAAATAAATCTGCAGAAACTAATCAGACAAACCAAGTACCAGTATTTTAGAGAACTGATGAATACCTTTACGAGCGTGACACAACTTAAGTAACACTTTGCTGAATAAATTTGATATTAAGATAAATTGATTTAATTATAGTTCATTTCAAATCAAACTTTAGCCAACTGATTTTGGAATACATTAATTGAGTTATATTTCACCTCTTCAAGCTTATTTTATTAGCCTAGCTAATTTACGATTTAACAGCTACAATAAGGTACACATCACACATCATTTTAATTAATCTCGAGAATTCCCCTATGTCTTCAAATAATTACATTATGCTCCCAAAAGATGTGGCGTAAGCTTGCTTCAAACTCGCAAAATTTGAATGAGTGATAGTACCATTCCGTGCATTAACAGATAGATCGATAAAAATAATTGTCTTTTCTTTATTTACATTTCTCATTGTAGGTTCTAAAAGTGTAATTTTAATCCAGTTCCTATGGCAACTACAGTTTTTATTTTTTTATATTTTTATAAACACGACTAGTAAGATGCCTCACACTCTTGAAATATATAAAAAATTAATTAAGCAATTATCACAGTGCTAAGCGTGGTTTTAACCAAGTTTAAGAAGATAAGAAAAGTACGCTACTTGAGTATGCAATTCTTGGAATCGCGAAAAATATCCTTCAAGCCTGATTGTTTATGTAAATCCCTTATTTACTTTTTATGCACCTATCAGACTTAAAACAGGGTTTTATTTTTTTACGCGGTAAACGAAATATGCGAAATTCAATGAGTAAGGACTACATTTTTGCGATGTTATATTAATTAATTCCCTCTTTTGGTTTAGAAAAATTTGACAGTGCTTTGCTTTGTATTAATTAAATAATGTCGTAAGCGGCGTTTATCTTGTGCAATTAATTATCCATTCATTTTTTAATTGAAATGTGTCAAGTGATCTGAAGATCAATAAATAATTAATGAGTAGAATAATAAATATGAATCAATTTTTCGTGTATTTTTTAAAAGAAAAATGATTTAACATTTTTCAGTTGAATAACTTGATACCATATCAAACTTTTTTGTATGATGAACAGTGCTGTGATCAGATTTAGTAATGACGAAACTTTGATACTAAAATAAATAATGTTTGAAAAATGTAGGTCTTAACTTTTAAAAATGGCGTTATGCATATATATTTTTAAAGTGTTATCACATAGATGACGAAATTGTGATATCAGGTTAAATAATACTCGGAGCTTGATGATGTATGTATATATATATATATTAAACAAATCATAGAACAGTGTTTAAGTAAATACATAAATGTAGCTACACGATACTAGAATATACGAAATTCGAGTAATATATATAATTTTTTTAAAAGTGTAAAATAATAATGATACGTAAATGTTGAAAATATGATATTTGAAAATGTAATACTTAAAATTTAATTTGTATAATATATTAAAAAAGTGTCTAATATTTTTTTAAACTACTATCATTCTTTTTTATTACATTTTCTATTATTACATTTTCCATTATTGCAAATCAAATACTATTAATACGTAATTGACGAAATCATACCGTATTAACACAAATGCGTAAAGATAAAAGAAAAAAATACGTTCTTCAAACAAACCAAATGCACACATTAATTCATCACATCTAACTGCTAATGTACATTCCTTATTTTTTTCTTTACGCATTGATTAGAAATCTTTCCTAAATCTTAACTGTCATAGATAACATATGAAGCTTTATCAGTAAAAACAGTACTTTTGGTATGTTATATTAATTAAGTTACCCTATTAGTTCTGAAAATATTGACAAAGTTTTAACGCATTTCATGAGTGTATGACTCCTAATATTTATATATTTTTTTAGTGTTAAATGAAAAAAAATACTTTTCTAAACACTACTTTAGAGAAACATAGTTTGTTTAGGGGATCACCCCCTTACGTTTTCCATCCACATGATTTCCAAATCTTTTTTTCAGAATTCTTTCTGGTTATTGTCTCTTATCCCTTGTCAGTATTTATGAGGTCTCAAATGCTTAAAACTTTATTTTTGGGACTGATTTATTCAATATCCCACGATCAGGTTGATTAAATACTCGATATTAGATATATTTAAACACATTTTATTTTTATTGATTTTCCCTATACATTTTTCTAAAGAGACTTTATTTTTGAAATGTCAACGAAGTGTAAGATAGAGCATAGTTGTTGCCCATTTTAAATGGAGGATAGAGTCTTTGTGTACAGCAGTGCCGTCTGGAATTCAATCTTTCATGCAAAATGCTTGACTGATTTATTCAATATCCTACGATCAGGTTGATTAAATACTCGATATTCGATATATTAAAGAACATTATATTTTTATTGATTTTCCCTATACATTTTTCTAAAGAGACTTTATTTTAGAAATGTCAATGAAGTGTCAGATAGTGCATAGTTGTTGCCCATATTGAATGGTGGATAGAGTCCTAGTGTACAGCAGTGTCGTCTGGAATTCAATCTTTTATGCAAAGTGCTTGATGGATTTGCACTTTCCCTCATCGTATCTCAGCTGTTTGGAATTAGCTCCAAAGCAATTTTACCCGAATTTTCAAAGCCCGTTATTAATTTACAGAGTATTACCTGCTTCATTTTTATGACCAAGTATACTACAAATATGTATTTAACAGTAAATTTGTATTTTTAGATTTTTGTGATTTTACATGAAAATCCTGATGATTATTGCTAGATGATTCTCATCTAAAATTCAGAGTATTGTCGCAATAGTTTACTTTTGACATAAGTTTTTATCAGCCAAAATATAAAGTAGCAAAACAGGTCAACTTGCTCAATTAAGGAAGCATTAAAATAAGAAAAAAAAATTATAATTCTATTTTTTTCACATAAAATGAATGTATTTTGAAATAAATTTAAAAAATGACGAAAATAAAAAAGAGTTTTTGAAACATTTGCCTGAGGAGATAATACTAAAATGTTCAGTTTCACAGGAAAGTTATATACTTTCGTTATCATCCCTTCTAAACGGGATTAAATTTCTCTACTTAACACTATTATAATTGTTTAATTAGTTTTTTTTTACCAACGTGAAGCTTCCTCTTCACGTAATGAAGATCCAAAAAAGAGATTGCCATGGAAACGGGATTAAAGTTGTACGAATACCAAGTAATGAGAAAACTGTGATAAAGAACATCCAAACGAGAAAGTGAAAAACTAAGGAAAAAAGTTTTTTTTTAAGTTTTTTTTTTAATAGAATCCAGCTAATAATCTTTTTAAGCCCAATTTGGATAGCATTAGATTAGACTATTAGTTTTTCTCTCGTTAATTCGTTATATTTAAGAATTACATATTTCATTTTGTAATTATGTGGAAAAATCATTTTCAGCATATTATGTGATTAATACTGTATGAAATATGATGTAAGACTTGGCATTCAATAAAATTTATTTAAAACAAAATAAATATGTTGTAAGTTAACTGTTTTATAATAATTTAAATGCATTACAGCACAGCATTGTTTAATCAGCAAAATAAAATTAAAATATAATATTAGTTACATTATAATATTAGTTACATTATAGAATACATACATTATAATACTATAAACATTCTGGATTACATTACGGTATAAAGTACCAGCACTTTGGGTGCATCATCAGTAAAATCCAATTTACAGTAGAATCCACTTTTACCGTAAAGACTTATATCATAATTTTGACAGTAATAGTTATTTAATTACTGTAGCTCATTCAATTCACTGTAATTATTATTGTAAAAATAACGGTATATCAGATTTTTTTGGTCCATCACAATACGTTTTGTTCTGTTCTGATAAAAATTTGATTTAACTGTTAAAAACAACCTCTATTTTTAACGAAGTTTGATCAGGAATTTCTTACAGTGCATAGAAAGGCTTCTTGTGCGTTAATAATTCAAATTATGCAGTGTAATGAGTTAATCTTAATCTAATACGAAGATAACGTTTACATACGCCTTCTATACATATTTACATAAGGTTTAAACAAAAAGTCTTTATAGTAAAAGCATATTATTTTTTTAAAGAAATATAATTGTTTTTAAAAAAATATTTCTCAGTTTTGTTTTTTTTCCTCGCTTAGGAGTAAAATAGCATAATTTTAGATGCTTACCGCTCATGAGGAACCAGTATTGGCCACTGTTTTGCTAAGTTATCGCCAAAATGAAGATTGAACTCTATAGTTATTAGGCAAAAATTTAAATATCGAAATGTATTGTCAAAAAATATCGATATTTGACAATACGTTGCGACATCTTTTTTTTTATCTAAATTAGCAATCTTATATTGTTTTTATGTTTGCCAATATGATATGTCATCGATAACGATCGTGATATTATCGTATTCTATAATTACTGTTATCAGTATAGATCACGATATTATAAAAATTAGTAGGCCCATGTGTATCATTGGTAGCATGTGGCGAAAATGAAACAATATCTGGCATTGTTTCATTTGCTGTCCCTATATCCGATAAGTACCTAGTTTCATGTTAACACTAAACTTTATTTTTATAATTTACATAATATTTACATAGCAAAATTATTACTATTTTTATTATTAATAGGATGGATGAAAAATAATAAAATTTTTGCAATAAGGATAATTAATTCACAATTTCAATTATTCTTCTTTTTCCGAACTTTTTACGTACTTTCATTTTACTAGATATTAAAAGGTAGTTTGTCTTGTGCTAAAAAGAATTAGAGTGTTTTGGTCGAAAGTTAACGGGTGTTACCGGCCATAATAAATATAAAAAATGGTCATAAGTTTTTTTTTTGTTAATTGCCCACTTGTTTGCCAAAAATACACCCATAGCTCCAAAATACGTATAGCAACATCCTGTATAACATGGAAAAGCTGTAATCCCTTAATCCTCTTAGCTTTCAGGATATTGTAAGCAAATTCGTAATTTTAGAAGGACTGAATTGGGTTAGACATTTCTATCGAGTAAAAAACTAATTTTATGCTACTTTTTCTGTTTATGGCCCATAATATTTAAAAATAACCTAGTTTATTCAGTTACTCATTATGAATTCCATCATTTCAGACTTACTTTGAAACTAACTTCAGATTTACTTAAAAATGTTTTAATAAGATAAATTTCCTTTTAAATTTATTGGTTCAGAAAGTAACCAAGCTACAAAGTTTATTAGTGGAAACCGATAGAAATAACTCTTATTACTTGTAATATTCTATTTATATTGTAGCACACAAGATTTTTTGTAAGCTTACACTATGCGAAATTTACTTTTTCTATCACAAGGATTTTTGCTCAATCAAGAAATATAATCAATTTAAAAATTTCGCCACTTCTATAAAATATTTTCCTTTAAAGAAAAAAAAAACAGATTTTTCCAAAGCTCAAATTTAATTTCCCAGTACTTTAATCGATTATTCATCTTTACTTTAAAAATATCTTCCGTGAAATCATTTATTTAACTAAATCACAAAACACTTTCAAAATTCTCCTCGATCCCATCTTTTTAAGGCAAAGTAAAACATTCCTGACACCACAAAACACGATTTAATATTTAAAAAAACAATCTTCAATCAAATGCAAATGAAGAAAAATAAGAATTCATATTTGTATGGAGAAAACATAAATAAACGAAATAAAATAACACATCCACTTTGATGCGTGTCTAGTCATGTCCCATGGATCCAATTTGTAAGACTCCAGGACTTGCATCTATTGTTGCACTAGGCATCAGCACTTAAAAACGTTTTTGCCTAGTAGTTATGGAAAGGCATAAGAACCATTAGTGATGAAAAATGGGCCGGGCAGGTGGGTCAAAAACAGGCGGTGAAGCATATTGTTCCATCGATTCTTCTCGAGTGCCCTAATGACGAATGGCAGGCCGGGAAGTAGATAGTTATTCTGAGATAAATTTCTCTTCTACTATACCATATGGGCTGATAAGAAGTAAAAAAAAATCAGCCCTAGAGTATGGTTTCGCGGTAAGAGAAGTACTTCTTTTAGGTTAAGTGCGAAAAATGAATAGGAATCGGGAATACTTTATTTTTCTTTCCATTTAGTTCTTTTTCTCGTTAGAGATAATTGAAAGAGAAAAAGAATAAAGTAAAATATATTTCGCAGCTTCATAGTTGAAAGTTTCTTTTTAAATATGATTGATAGAGTCGGATGCATTCCCCCCCCCCGTAATTATGTATTTGGACTCTTGTACTTGAAGATTGTTGGCCGACCTATGGTTGTCAAGGAAAAATGAAATTGCTTTTTACATTCAAATTTTTCTTATTATCGCTTTTTAAAGCATTGGATATATGAATAAAATTTCACGTATTCAACAATAATCCATATTCAAACTAAAAACTCGAATGATTTTATCAACGACTAAAAAGAAAGGTCCACGCAAAATAAAAACCTCCATTTTATAAAAACAACGCTATTTTTAATATATATATTATTTTTAATGCATAATATATATATATATATATATATATATATATATATATATATATATATATATATGTATATAAATGAATACAAGAAAACGCGAAGAGAGTTAAAAAACAATAAGTTTCATTTATTGCGCTTAAGCTGCACGTATACGGAACCCATTAGATAAGTTCAAAATGAAGAATAAAACAAAGAAAAATTAAAGACATATGAAAAAGGGAGAAATAATAAGTAAAAAAATAACAAACAACAATTTAAAAAAGAAAGAAAAAAGGATGAAATTTTATTTAAAAAAAACCAGGAAAAAAAGCCGGAAAAAAATATAATCTTTTCATCAGCCCACACGATTATATCCATAAAACAGACTGTTTTACGGATATAATCGTGTGGGCTGATGAAAAGATTATATTTTTTTTCCGGCTTTTTTTCCTGGTTTTTTAAATAAAATTTCATCCTTTTTTCTTTCTTATTACTTCCCCCTTTTTCATATGTCTTTAATTTTTCTTTGTTTTATTCTTCATTTTGAACTTATATATATATATATATATACATATATATATATATATATATATATATATATATATATATATATATATATATATATATATATATATATATATATATATATATATATATATATATATATATATATATATATATATATATATATATATATATATATATATATATATATATATGTTATTAAACAATAATCTTATATCGATATGGATGATATGAACCTATAGTGCTGAAGATCCACAGGGTAAATTCTACTACCGGGCATATGTATAGATATATTGATATATGCTTGCGTGTGTGTGTTTAGATTCCTAACTGGCTAATCATGTAGAATTTCACAATCCTAGATAAAAATTAAAACATTATAACTTAAGTAACGTTAGTTTAGCAGAAATACATTACTAAAAGAAAAATCATACTCAATCCTTGAAATAGCTATTTATCTAACAACATGTTTCTTTTTTTTTGTACTCAAACTGTAAAAATGTATCTAATTCCTCTTAAAGAAAAATAAAAGACAATTGAAAGTGAGCAAAAACTTTAATGATGACAATTTTCCGAAAAACACAGCTAGAAAAACTTGAACGAAAGCACTTAAACTTAATGACAAGAATCACGTAACCACGAACAATTTTTAGCGCAAGTTACTGAATGTGTTACGGTGCATCTCTGCTTTTTATAGCCATCCAAAATTAAATTGAAACGTTTTTATATTACTGAAGGTAAAGAAAAAGACATATGTATTAAAAAGTCAAACAAAAAAACGAGGAAATGTAGTAAGTACAATAAATGCGCGAAATTATGGTGGAAAATACTGCAGTAAAAGACCAAAACTGAAAAAATGGAAAAGTTTTATTTCTAAATTGTTGTTATTCAACAGTTTTTGTAGAGTTGAACTCTTTCTACTTATTTAATTACATTTTTTATTTTGTGTGAAGATCCTCTAAAATCGTAAAAATAATACGATACTTTTTAGATAGTTTTCTTACTATTATTAAAATTTGTGTGTAGCTATCTTCAATTCACAAATATTATGTGTACGTGATTTTCTTTATCAAAACTAAACATTAGAATCGGCTGAATAGAATAATTGCAAAAAAAGAAAATGAAAAAAAAATGTAATTATGAAACAGTTTAAAATAAATAATAAAAATCAGCATCATTGCCAGGGTTGGTGTGGGCTGTCAAAGAGTGCATGGGCTCGACAACTTCACATGTAGCCCAAAAAGAATATTTGGAAGCCATGGAGAGTTTATAGGTAGTTAAACTATTCCGATAGATTCCCGATTCGTTATTTGCACGATTTTGCACATAATCTTTCTAATAAAAAGATTTTTTTCGACTATTGATCTTTTACGAACTTAACACCAAGTACCAGTTGCTGCTGTTGTTCCAATAACAGCTGCAATAACTCCGTTTCGACTGTTTTAATTCATTTTTATGCCGTTTGGGCTGTGTAATGCAGCTCAAGCATTTCATAGATTTATGAACGAGATTATCGTAAATTTAGTTATTGTTTTGTTCATCTCGGCGATCTACTCGTTGCATCTGAAAATGAAACTGAGCATTGAAACATTTGGAAGAAGTTTTCTATCGTTTATTTACTAAAGTCTTTTAGTACATTTTGTTAAATTAGCATTTTCTTAGACGTCGGGCCTTGAAAAGGTACATTTCTTATGTGTGTTTGAGTGGTGTGTTACTCTTCTAAGCATACTGAATTCACAGAATTAAATTTCAGTCGTGTGTTGGCAACAGATATATTTTTTTTACGCATAACGTGAGTGACTTCATTCTGTGTGTACATAATTTCCTGTATAAAAAGGCGTGTATTGCTGAAAGTATAGTTGTCATTTTATTATGTCACTTCACTAATTTACTTTACCATGTCATTGTGTCTGCGTGATGTACGATAAACAATTGCATTTTACATTTTCATTTTAAAAAGCCTTTTATCAAACACGATAGCAAGTTGCATGCAGTTTTTCAGGAAGAAGCGAGGTTGTTTGAATTTTGTCCTACTTCACTGGAAAAAAAAACTCGTTGTTTGCGAATAATTAGCATACAAACATTGGTAAAAAATCGAATTATTATTATTTTTCCTTTTAAGAATCAAATTCCCATTGTCTAAATAATTCTTACTTTAAATTTAATCACGTTTGGTTCAACATTAAGAGTAAATACCTCTACTTTTATTTCGGCCAACCTGTACTTTCAGCAGGACTGTGTTCAATGTGTAGGCATTCTGTAGAATAAAATATATTCTTCAGACAAAGAATGAAAACAAAAGATCACGATAACTCTACTTAAAATAAAATCTCGTTTCTCCAAAATACTAATGTAAAATATCTACTATGCATAAGAAGCCGGCATTCTACAGAACACTTAAATATTTAAAAGTTCCGATCATTTTAGAAAAATCATAAAAATTTGAAATTTTTACTTACTTAAACTAAGTGTAAAGCTCAATTATTCTAATAACAAAGTTTAAAATATTCAAAAATTTAATAATTTTAGTAAGTTTTTGGCATTCTAGGTTATGTTTAGGTATTCTAAAAAATGTCGATTTTTTAACTTTTTTATTAACACAGATGTTATACTTTCATTTGAATATTAAGGAAATGAAAGCTATAAGTCATTATTAAATAATTAGAAGCTTTATTATTTTGACTAAAAATTATAGACAAAAACTATTCAAATCATATAATTGAGTTATTCTTCAATATTATTCGAAATGTGCAATGTTATTAACTCAATTTTTAAATTTCAAAAATTTTTGTGGGACTTTTTAAAACTAACTGTTTAAAAAATCTCATGGAGGAATTTCACATTATTTAGTATTTTAAATCATGAGTAAACAAGAACAAAACAAAACACTTTCGTAAATTCAACACCTTTTTCGTTCAGAAAAGAGTCTTTACTTTATGTAATTAATTATATTGAAACTAATTACATATTTTAGCAGTTTTATACTTAAATAAATTCCATTAATATAAGCGTGAGTATCTTACTTGCAAAAAGCTTTTCTTAGCTTAATGTATCACTTAGGTAATTAATATAACAAATTAGCATGATTTGTTAACATAAATTAATTGCAATGAGTTGTAATCTGTTTTTTCTTTTACAAACATATCCTTTCATTCCATTACTCAGTCTTTAAATGCATGTGGTTAAGAAAATTTTATTTATTTTTCAAAGTTAAATAATTTGAAAATGTTTTAACCCCCAAAAATTAATAGCTTAATGGATTTACTGCATTTTTTTCTGTCTCAAAATTTGTCATTCGCGTTCTTAATTAGCAATATTTCAAATTTTCAAAAGCTTTGGTTGATATTACACACAATATAATGAATAAAAAAGAAGTTTGATTAATAGATTTTAAGTAAAGTAATTATTTTAATATTTACCTCGACATTTAATTAAATCAGTAAGAAGGAAAATTAAACACTAAGCTATTATTTATTATCAGTTTAAAGTTATTTTTTAAAAAATAATAAATGTTTTAAAAACGATAAGAAAAAAGTCAGAAATTTTTATGATTACAATGAAACAAAAGCAGACTTTTGTACTATATAATTACTGAATTGTAGTCTATAATTGCTGTAAAAGTCTTACAGAAAAAATCTTAATTATAAATTTATTGAAAACTGTTTTTTTAATTTGTTATATTGTTCAATTTTTCTTTTAAATTTAAAATATTTTTAATTATTTTAAACGTTTTTTTGATTATTCATAGTTTAGGTATGTTTGCAAGTTCAACATTTAATAGGGTAATGAATTTAGATTTTATTCCTTATAGATTTGTGATCATTCAATTCCAGTTTCATAATCGGTAATTTTAGTTTGTTGAAACGTTATGACATGCTAATTTTATACTGTTGGTATAATTATTAGTTGCTAATGTTACAAGGCAAAATATAAAATATAATTGCAATTAATACAGTATTGGAAATTTTTAGTCCAAAGTTTTATTTAATATGGTTGAAAACAAAACTTTATAATATTCAAAGGAATTAATTTAATAGAATTGCAATCTAAAAACTTTAAATACGGAAAAACTTTTTTAAAAAATCTGTGTCGTTACGACTATTACAATTACTGCAACTCGTGTAAAATAATTATCCTAACTCAACGAGAAACATAAATTATGGTAAAATTATGGTACCATATTGTAAGGCATAACATTTCTGAGCAAAACAACATAATTCTAAACCGTAATAAAACCGAAAAATACAGTATTTAAACTATTTATATGGTTACAGTTTCCATTCATAGATAACGCTTTACCGGAAATTCTGATTTTCGCAATTATAATTCTTATTACCGCACATTTAACAAAAAATACAAAACTGAAAAGCAAATTTTACTGAATAAAAGGTTTATATGCCACGCTCAAAGTTATAATGATAAAATTACTCATTTTTATCACATATTATAAAATAATATCTTATGGGTTATTTTTTCAAAATCATTACCAAGGCTGTTCGGTAAAATTTACCAAGCTTTTTGGTGTTTCCATGGAGACAGAAATGCAGAAAATTTTACTATATTCCTGGAAGTTCAGGCGATATTTTTTTCACGGTGTAATTTTAGCAGTAAACTGCTATTAATTTTAAACAATAGTTTTGTCTGCTTTGTGCTACCACTGCGCTGTTACATCCACTTTGATTTATGATAACATAAGTAGTTTTTTTAGAAAACAAATCCGTTGCTTTGCTTTCGTTTTATGAATACGTGATAACTAAACATTGGGGATTAAATGCGGCCTTTAGAAAGATCGCTTTCGACGCATTACTTAACACAAGAGTCGCGCATCATTTGTGGATTTGCTTTTCATTTTCGGCGATAAAATGAAAAGAAATATATACCCATTGAGCATTTCAAACAGAATTCATTTCAAAAGCCTTTTATATTAACTGAAAACAGACTAAAATGCTAATCCTCATATTCCTATTAAATGCCAGCACCATTAACTCATAAACATTTCGCTTCACACAATGCAGGCATTTTATATGTCTTGTCTAATTTCTAAAGCAAACTACAGAAACAGGACAGTTTCCTTTCATAGGATATGCAATAATTAAATGGCTCCTTTTCATTAAATTTGCTGTAGACAGTTTTGGGGTGGAACGGGAATTACTAGAGCTCTAGTAGAAAGTTTATTCTGTTCTTCAACAATGTGCGGAGCTCTTCTTTTGTTTGGTTAAAAATCGAAGAAAGACTGAAAAGCTTATTGTCTTACCTAAGAATTTAGGTTTCCATTGAATATTTAAACCTATTTTTTTTAGTGTGTTTTTAATTATTATTCATATCAAGTAATGACTTTTTTTAATGAATAATATTATTTTCAATACGTCATTTCATTACAAATACAATGTACTGTTTCTAAAAGACAATTACAAGTTCAAATGAATGCATTTAGAACTGTGTATATATTATTTTGAATAACTTATTCAATGTCTATCTATCATTTTGAAAAACTAATAAAACTGTCATTCTTGCAGCTGGTATATTTAAGCTACTTCTCCTTGCATTATTTAACGAATAAATAGAATATGCATCATGTTATCTAATTTTCCTTATTATGATGTTTTTATTACAAATGTATTTTCCACAGTTTAATCTGCTTTCGTTAAAAGATATTAAAAACTGAAACAGCTTGTTTAAGATAAGTAAGAATTTTTCGAGATGTTTGTTTGAGTTTTGATTATTTAGAGAAAAAAAGAGTTTTGTCATGAGAAGTGTTGCATGAGATTAGACAGCATTTTATAAGCATTTCTTTTCGAATTTTCATCATCTTTTTGAAGAAATACTGACTGTTAAAGTAGAAACAAATGGAAGAAAAAACATACACTTCGTAACAGAATGAAATGGCAATTTATAAAATCTAATGTCTTTTAAACGGAAATATGACGATAATTATTTAGTTGCATTAAATTTCATAATTATGAGATATATATGATTTAGTCATTCCATTTGAAAGAAAAATTCTGAAAAATGTTTTGAAGATATGGATCGAGTTCAATTAACTCATAATTTCAGAATTTTTTTGAGCTATTGATTCACTTTAAACTAATAAAATTCTAATTATTGTTCAATAATTTTTTGTACTTTCTACTTCCCTCGTCCTAGTTTACAATTTTACGTATTAAAAAAAACTGCACTTTCTGTTTTATCAGTTTTTAAAATATATCAATATAGTAATAGTAAGTAAATATAGTAATTTCGAACTGTAGTAAGTCTAAAATACAAAAATTTAGCTACAAGTAAAATTTTGCCAAAACGGTATAAGAAGACATAAGTCGAAAGGAATAACTGAACGACGTTAGGTAACCTGCAACTCACATGATGCGTATGATAAGTCACACGAAAAACAGGAAAGATTTAATAAAAAAGATTAAAAAAGATAATAAGAAAGATTATGCAGTTCATGAAAAAAACTATGTACATGAATTTATTTGCCATTTTTTGTACAGACTTGACACAGTAACTACACGTCCATTTTTCTTTGAAAACCTAATTTTGGAACTGTAAAAGGACAAAAAAAAGAAATTTGATTGACTAATTTATTTTGGTTGATTAATTGATTTTGAAAAATTAGATTGATTGACAGTTTGGGCTGAATTATGAATTTGATAATGTTTCTTATTAATGTTGACAGCACTATTCATCGTTTTTTCTTTCATGCTTAGATGGTTTGGAGATAAATAGTAACCTGTTTCGCATTATAGTTTACAAAAAATTTTACTTACTAGGGTAAACTAAGCAGTGAAGGAACACTTAAGCTTCTCTTGCCATTTAAAAAATCATATTAATTTCAAAATTCGTAATTTTAGTTAAATGACAGTGTCAAAATATTTGTTACTAATTGCAAATTATGTAAAAAAATTGTAGAGAACTTACATAATATTGTCTTAAATTTTTGGAGGTTCAAATAACAAGTAGTAAGAAGACCAAGTGAAGGAACAGCTCGTACCAGTGAATGAACACCCAGTAAAGGAACATTTAATTTTGGTTATTTTTTAATGCTTTTTATGAATTTATAAGCCATACAAATATTTAAAAACAAGCCTATTTTTAAAATTATAACATATAAATACTTGGAAAATGTTAACTTTTCTTTGTAATCATGAATTGAAAATTAAAGTGTCACCATATTAACACATTCTGTTCATTCACAGGGAAATCTATGCCCAGTAAAGGAACATGCCTGTTCCCTCACTGGTTAGAAGTTGTTTTTCGTATTTTTAACATACTTTTGATGCGGAACATCACTAAAGGAACAAGAAAATTAAAGTTTATCTCTTATTTTCATTAACTTAGAAAAAAACCCAGTAAAGGAACACTTGTTCCTTCACTGGTTTTTCATCGTTTGGTGATCCAGTGAATAAACACCCCCTTATCTCAGTACTTTATTATGCTATGATGCTTAAAAAAAACGTAATTTCAATAACTATATTTTGAATTCTCTTTTTCACAGTGAGAAAAAAAAATATTAATTGCAATTAATTCCACTTCAAACATATAAATACAAACACTCACCTTATAATTTTTTTCAAAGAAACAAGGTGTTACAGAGATAATAACAAATTCAACAATTTTTCCAGAGAAGTCTATTTGACCAGGTAATCCAAAACATTGCTAGATGACTTCCGATTGTTTGGCAATAAGCTATTGTAATCAATCAATCTAAAGAAAAACTTTCAAATTCTTATTTTTAATCAATATATATGAAATGTTCCTTCACTGGGTAGTGTTCTTTCTCTGGTTGGTTTACCCTATATTAGTTCTAATTTTAACAATAAAATATCTTCCAAACAAACTGAGCAGTTTTCTACAATTCGTCGCTTTGAAACTAAATCGTAGTAACTCAAAAAAATCGAAAAATTAGATATTTGGGTCATTTTGTGAGAAAAAAAATCACCCTTTTAGAAAAACAACGTGTTATCTTCATAGTTCCATAAAATTAATTTAGAGAGCAGATAAATCTTTATCGCATTGGCGCGATTCGCCATCTTGGTTTTAGGGAATAGTGTAGCAGTGTGCCAGTTGCAACTAAACCTTGGAGGAGATAACGTCGCTTTGAAACTAAACCGTAGTAACTCAAAAAAGCAAGTTTTTCAAGGCAGCGATTTTTTTCCTACACTGTTGTATGTGAAAATTCGAAATGAAATATGTAATGTTCGGGAGGATATTTTGAAGAACATCGCTGTGTTTTGAAATAACTCTCCACTTTTAATAAAAGTTTTAGAGAAAAGTGTTGCAACTCAAAGTACCTTAACTTATTTCAAAATTGCCACAGAATTAGAAATGCTACAAGACTCAGGCCTGGTTCATTGAAAAATGTAAAGAAACAGGTTTTTTTTTTAATGTAAACTATTTTGCAATAGTCGCCATAACTTCGACTCAACCTGCGGTGGAAGTTCCTGAAAAGTTAGAAATCGTTCACCTGAGAAACTTGCTTTTTTGAGTTACCACGGTTTAGTTTCAAAGCGACGAATTGTCAGAAACAGAGATCTGAATTGCATACCTCATATATTATATATATATATATATTTATATATATATATATATATATATATATATATATATATATATATATATATATATATATATATATATATATATCCTCATATATACATACCTCATAAATACATCCTCATACTCGTGGTTCTAAATCTTATTCTTGTTTCTATGTGTGACACATCAAATGGGCTGTTTCTCAGTCTATGATGTCACCATGTACGACTTTAATACTATGTATCTGCACTTTGGAAGCACCATCCATAAACTCCATTTGTACCGTGAAATATAGTAATTTAATTTTTACAATATTGCTTATTTACTGGAGTGATTATTACTGTAAAAATTACAGGTTACTATTTATCTCCAAATTATACTGTAAAAATTACAGTATACCAGATTCTTTTTTTCCGTAACATTTTTTTAATCATAATTTGATCCGGAAGTTTTTACAGTGAGATTGAAACAACTTGTATTTAATTTCCTCTCCCAAAAAGTATGAGTGTTCTATTTTAAATGTTTTGTAGTATGCCAAATTAATTACGTAAAAACAACAAAAGAATCAGCCAACTTATTCTGTTTGTCATTCCCATAATGATTTATTAAATGTCTTTTTAATCTCGTTCATTTTATTACTTTCACATTTATCGTATTAATCTCTCTAAAATATTAAGTATAAAAAATAGCAATTTTAATTACATGCATACTTCAGAACAGACACAAAAAAACAGAAATCTAAGATTGTCTACTTCCAACCATTTTTATCTAGCAAAGAAATACAGAAATGTAGACATTTCAATAGTAAGATATACCATTTTTGACACGTAATGTGAAAAAAAAGGGAAAATAAAAGAGAAGGAAAATAGCTGAATTTTCATTGCTTGGGTGTCGAAATTTCTGTTATTTCCAACTCTCTAGAAAAACAATCATTGCGGTATCAAGAGTTTCATATTTCAATAGGGGGGAAGTAACAATCCTCAAAATCGAAGCTTTGCCTCCCTAGTCGCTCCAGATCTGCTGACTCGAAACTAGATTCTTCAATATTGGAGCTGTTGTAGAGTGATCTGTTCAAATGACTGCGCCTGAAAAAGGGATGCTTTCTGAAGGAGCGGTAGAAAAAAAAAGGATATTTTTCACGGAAGCTTTACAATGGAAAGACATATTTCAGCAACGGCAGCAAAATGTCCTCTTTCAATTCTCGAATGTTTTTTTTCCAGGGTTCCGGAAAATTTCTTACGGAAAAGTACTTTTAGAAAATTCAACTTTTATTTGTAAAACTGTTAATGTAATACAGTTGCGAAAGTTAGCGTAAGGAAACTATTTAAGGTGTTTTTAAGCTATGATTCAAACAGAGGTATATTTTTTTAATCTGAAAATTGTGGATTTTAATTTTTTATGTATTTAATAAATTAAGTTTTTGTTAAAAAAAACTTTTGTCTCAGCATGTTTTGCATTTAAACTGAAACATAAAATAAAAATATTATGAACTTTGCGAAACATTTTTAATTTAAAAACCTTTAACAAAAAGTAGAGAGGAGAGTTTCAGATTTAATGTGCAAAATTTAAATTTAGATTTAATATGTAACTGTATACAATATTATAAAAATAATCATAAAAACGGTACACTTTTGGATATTTAAATGTAACAATACATCAATGTGGGTAACTTATAAATTATGACATTGTATTTCTATATTAAATATTGAATAAATTATGTTTAAAAAATAATTATCATTCTTTTTTTTAATTCTTTTCTTCAAATTAGTGACAGCACAACATATATCTATAAAACATGTATATTAACGTACAATAACATACATCTATAAGAATTAACAAATTTTTATAATTTTGCAAATTTATTTGACAATAATTTCAACTGTACTTAAATTGATTCAAAACAAAGTTTAGTAAAAAAATATATATATAACATTTTCAAAATGAAAATAAATGAAAAAAAAAGAACTTTGGAAAATCAACATACAGGAAAATTATGTTTTACTAACGAAGCATTAACATTTGGTATGTTCAACTTTATTTAGGTCAGTTTTTAACCGAATGATCATTAAAAACACGAATTATCCCTTACAGATAAATAATTGTATTTGTTTGTTTTTCTTGCAATGATCTCCTAAGATTTTTTTCCTGCCATTTCAAACGTTTCGGTCTAAATTCATCCCATAAATTTTCGATAGAAATAAGCTTTTTTGCGGTCTCTTGTAATTGCTTTGAGTTTCTGCACAATAACTATTATTTAACGACAAAGCTTCTATATGCTTAAAATTCTCTCTCCTTTCCTGTCATTTTGCATGTCCATTTTGATTAATGGTTCTTTCAAATGTTTCTAAATGCATTTAATTAAACAAAATGATCCATATTAGTCTCCATAAATACTAACCCTAAAGGTTGTAGATCCTACTACATGCTTAATTGTAGATATTAGGATTTTCAGTTCGACTTCTGCACCAGTTTTCCGCCAAACTCATCGTTACCCATGACAAATATTATTCTTTTTCGTTATTCAAGGTATTTTTCGTTATTCTTTTCAACAAATTAATTTAAGGTAATGATTTTATTACAAATTTTAATTATTTTCTTTACTAAGCGTTTGAGAATTTGATATTAAAACTTTCTTTATCTACTTCTTCAAACACATACTGGGTTTATGATAATGCTCTCGTTTACTGTTTTTTTATATTGCTATATCTAATGCTATATTGCTATATCTAATGCTATATTGCTATATCTAATGCAGTTGTTTTTTAATCATTTAAAATATTTCTTTCTACAGTTTCTTTTACACTTCAGTTTCTTTTCTACTTCAGCCCCAATTCCAATGGTTTTCTAATAGTCTCGGGACAAATAATATGTCTTAATCTTGTTTAAATTATTGCTCTTAATAGCGGTTTGTTCATAGATCCAATTATATATTGTTCACAAAATTTCTACTTAAAATATATTTATTTTAGTTGGTCATCCTCTAATTTTTGTGTTAAAAATATTTTTAAAAAATATTTAAAACTAAATGAAATTACCCATGAATTTTTACTATTATTAGTCAAGCGTGAATTAAGTCAAGTGCGTATTCCCTTTTATGAGTTTAGAAATGTATAAACGGAACTTATTTTCTAATTGCATGTTACGTCTTCTATTCATTTCATAACTATTAGATGCAATAATTTTTACTAGTTCTAATTTACTAGTACTAGTATTGAAAGTACTAGTTTAATTAATAAAAAATTAAATTTCAGCTGTGTATGTAGACTTTCTTTTGTGTACACTGTATAACTAACACAAAACTTTCAAATTTTGTATAGAAAAAACCTTTAATGTAATTCAACTGCAACTATGCATTGCATTTGCGATGGAGGCAATACTGCAATTGGGTACTTGCACTTCAAGAAGAAAAAGATCTCTGATACCCACACATGTGACCTCTGACGTCAGCTTCAGCTGATGGTTTATAAGCAAAATAGCGTGTTAAGTTTCTCCACACAAATTAGAATGTTACTTAGCATGAAGTTAATTAAATACTGCGTCGTATCACTCATCGAATTTTTTGAAATTTAATTCCTTCTCGTCTGCATCGTTTACTTAACTTAAATTTATTCTTTGTTCAGGTATTTTATTGCAATCATAATATATTTTTTTTGTTTTGTTTGCCTGGGAACTTCGATGCATAGTTAGGTTGTTTATATTCTACGTGGCTTCATGCCTGTCTTTGTGTTAAGTACGATATATATACTGGAGGAATTGAGATCCTTGTGAAAGAATCTTAGTGTAAGAATATATAATGTGTCACTTAAGGAAATTGATACTTGATACGCTTGGCTTACTCGAAATGGAATGGAAAGAATAGTTGCTAACGTAAACAAATTCCACATTTCAACAACAAATCAGGATCGAGATACCCATACCACGTCACTTGCAGGCATCGCATTGTAAACTTTTAATATAAATAAAGCACGCGATTTCGCCTTGCGATGTGGCACCTTGCGATTTCGCCTTGGTGCATTTCACAAGAATACTGTTTAACGACTTTATATTAAAATGCAGTTATTTTAACAACTATACAATGTTTTTCTAACTATGGCATTGTTTATTATAATGCTTTCCGTTACTACGTTATATGGTTTACTCCTATAACTGCTACTATTGTCGCCTCCATTTTGTATGCTTTTTCTAATTTTATATGCTGAATTTCGTTCATAAGGAAAACAGAACTTTCCCTTAATCTCAATCATCGCTGCTTCTGGAACAATGTAGCTTTCGAAATTTACCATTTTCTAAAAAAACTGTGCTTTATATAGTTTTTTGTTAGTTATGTCAGAAAATAATTGAACTAAATCAATGTTCTTAAATTTATTTTTTATCCCAACTATAATGAACTAGTAATAGTAATACGTAGGTTATGTAGATAAAATAGAATTGGGTTACATATATTGGACTGAAACATAACAGAAGAAATTTGATGCTTGTTCTATCGGATCAGTAACTCCTATTTAAATCGGGAAAAACCTAGTATATTTGTGTTTGCTTGAGATATAAAAAATCAGAACTATTTGTAAAAAAATAAGCAGTTGGTACGTAAGATAAAAATCGTTCTCAAAGCATAAACAATAAATTGTTTACTTAAAAACTAAAATTCTTCTCAATCCTTATTTAAATTTTATCATGATAAGTTTTAAGAATCTATGTACTGTACGGATTATCAGAAGCATTTCGATATTTCAATCAAATAAAAATTGAACCAAATATTTACTAACAAATATTTTTAAAGCTTCTTTAAAGATGCTGAAAATAAAATAAAAAATGTGCTCAATATATATTTCGTTTTATAAAATGCGAAAGAGGCCTTATTTACTCAGCAATTGCAAGTAGTTGAGTTAGAGATACATTGCTGGAATGATGACGTAACAGTTCTTCGGAAATCTTGCTTTCTCCCCACCATTTCCGATAAGGGTAAGAGGAAAAAAGTCTGCCATAGAATTACATTCAGTTTTTATAACATCATTCGTTTTTTTTTTTTTTTTAATTTTTAAAAACGGCATAATCTTAATTTCTGTTCTGCATTTTATTCTGACTAAACTGAACTAACTATTCTGAATAAATTAACTCATATAAACTAAACGTGCAAAATAAAGCGAAAGAAAAATAAGCAAATAACATTAAGTTCTTTATTAAGAACTGTAAAAATATTTCTAAACAAAATACTTTGCACTTAAATTCATATGGTTTATATAAACACAAGGAAAAAACTATTAAAAATACTTGCAGGGTAAATTTATGACATAAAAAATTTAAATTTAAAAATACATTTTATACTTCTTTAAAAACAAAAGTTTAGAACATATAAAAATATAAATGAACACTTATTATTATTTCAAAATTTTTTTCAAACAATTTTAACACTAATGACTAATTAAAAGCTAGTGTGACTAAATGTTACTGTGCAAATAAACTGTTTGATTAGAAAATAGAATCAATTTAAAAAGCTTTTGACGCTAAGAAATATAATTATTTTAATGTTTTTAGTATCTTTATTCTGAATTGGATGATCATGCAAATTCATTATCAATTCCATTAGAAAAAAACCATCATTCTATTATTTGGTATCTTTCTGTTATTCTGTCTCATTTAGAATTTTTTTCTCAATTTGTAGTGAATTTAAAAGTATTTCTGCATAAGTTTTGAAATAAGTTTGGAAGAAAATAGAACATAACTTTCAACCACCCTGAGTATGCTTCAGGGATCAAATCTTTTTCATGATTATGATAAGGTATTTGATAACGTAACAACATATTTATGAAATACTGGCAAGATACACATTTTAAAATTATATTTCCTTCATATCCCACAATATTATATAAAGTATAACTTTGGTATTCAGATTATATTTGTGGGCTATAGGTTAATGATTCAAGAAATAACACATTGAATATTAATTTATTTTACTTCATTGTTTATTCACTGTTTCTCAGTTAATTTTCTGTCTATCCATTTTCTGTTAATTTTTCTGTATATTTTCTGTTTCATAGTTTCTGGCTGAAAAATAAATAAAAATTAAATTTTTCCAAAACATTCTATACTTGATTTCTTTTCCTTCATATAGTACACATATTCCTTTTTATGGTACAATGCATTACTATGGTAATTTAACTTTCAACAATTTAATATAATTTAAATACGACTCACTACAAAGTTACGAAAATTGTGATCACCGCAAGGCGATCACAGATTACCCATTAACAAAATGATTGTTCTCTAATTTTTCTTAGGCAGGAAACTTTATTGTGGTTTCATCTTGGACATCTTTAACCGTTAATCCTGAACTGCTCGGTGCACAATTTTGCAGACATATTTCAATGCAGCTCAGACACATTCTGTATAAATTCTTTTGATGACTGAATAGACATTGAACAGCCAATCAAGATCAATATTAACATTTTCGGATTGGTAAAATGGTGTTTGATGGAGATCGTAAGCAGCATCATACACATATTTCGTATTCACAAGCTCATACACAAAATATGATTTAGAAACTAGGTCCTTTTTTTTTAAATTTTACATGAATAGTGAATGAATCATTTATATTGCGTGGAAGATAGTCTACGGTCTTGTGCAAGTTATTGGGTACGTTGACAATGGATCCTCTTATCCCTAACTGGTGATCAACACCCAGTTCTCGTATTTGCACGAAAGGGGTTCGGAGAGTCTCCCTTCGCTCTTCGGTAGGGTTTAGTTAATTCTCTCAACCACTTTGGTTCTTTTGTGAGGGACGGACTACATGCCTGCGTTTGCAAACGGAATCTTTTTGTTTTTCCGTTTGTGTGTAATGCTTAAGGTAATCCCGTCTTAGTAGGGGAAAATTGAGCGTTCAACCCCACTTTTTTTACTATGGGATGAGCGTTCAACCCCACTTTTTTTACTATGGGATGAGTGTTCAACCCCACTTCGGGTCGATGACCTCTTTTACTATAGTTCTATGGGATGAGAGCTACACCCCACTTCGGATCGATGACCTCTTGTCTACGAGATCCCCTCTTTAGATAAAGTTTCATCAAAAGGAAGATTTTTATTATCTCTTCTTTGGAAAGTGGAAGAATTATTTTTATTTTCGGGACATAGAAATTTTTCGCAAACTAGTATATTTTATTATGCTTTCAATATTTAAATTAATTTGTGAATTATTATTTTCTCAATTAAGCATTATAATTTCAATGATTTAATTTTAAAAATGAGCCTTCAAAGATTACATTTTTATTAATTTTATACTATATAACTAAAAATTCTAAACTAATTAAATAGTTTCATGATCAGAATGTTTATATTTAATTAGTTTTCTTCAGTGAGTTCGCTAATGTGAAGAGGAACGTTTTTTTTCCCCAAGGACTTAGAAATTTTTCGCAAGCCAGTATATTTTTCCTATGTTTTTATTATTCAAATTAATGTGGGAATTATTATTTTCTCATTAAAGCATTATAAAAACATTAATTTAATTTCTAAATGAACCATTCCTTAGAGATTAAATTTTTACCAATTTTAAATGATATGTCTAATAATTCTAAACTGATGAAATAGTTTATTAGTCAGAATGCTTGTATTTAATTAGTCGAGATATAGTAAATATGTAATAATCATTCTAAGAGTTCTAAGTATATGTAATAATCATTCTAAGAGAATATGTAATAATCATTCTATATATAATCAGTTGAAGAAAATGGTTTAAGAGTTCGAAAAAACTTGATGAATTTGTCTACTCATTATCAGTTATAAAGTGTAATTATTATTCATTAATATTTTAATGAAAACTAATTAAGTCACTAAAACTCGTAATTCATATTTTAATGAAAATCCGTTAAAACTCGTTTGATTAAGGCAGTTCTTGGAAATGTCGATGAAATACTAGCGTCTTTATCATTAACCTAAGAAAGTTAAGTAAACTCATATCGTCACTCTGAAACTGAAGTTTTCGATAACTATGTCTTGTTTTTAATCATCTGCGTTCCAAAACACTTCAGATTGGTTGTTAATTTGAAGTTAGAAAAATATTCAAAATGTTTGTACTTTGAAAATTTCCAATGTTATTGGTACTTGGAAAATTTCTGAAGTTCTTTGTACTTTGCATAACTTTCAAATTGTTTTGAGTTAGAAAAATTTAAAATTTTTTTGTACTTAGAAATACCCTGAAGCTGTGTGAACATATAAAATTATTTTAGTTGATTAATACGGTACCCTGGTAGTTATAAATTTTCATTAAGCTTGATGGGAATTTGAAAAACTTTAAATTCGGATGTATTGTTGGTAGAAAATTTCCGAAGTTGGTTGTGCTTTGAATTATTTTTAAATTGTTTTAACTCCAAAATATTTTCGAAATATTTGTCCTTAGAAATATTTTGTAGTTTTGTAAACATGTAAATTTTTGAAGCTGGAAAAAATGCATTTAAAAAGTAGCAAAAGTTTACATTTTAAGTAATTTTCAACTTGCTCCGGCTTAGAAAAATTTTACAATTATATGTAATTGAAAAAATTCTGAAGCTCTTTGAACATAGAAAAGTATTTTAGTAGAAAAGAAACGCGTTTATTTAAAATCACAGAAGTTTAGTCACGGAAAAAATTCGAAACTGTTTCGGATTTTGTAAAATCTTCTAATAATCTGCAGTTTTCTTCAGTGAGTTGATCGCTAATGTGATGAGGAACGTTTTTTTTTCCTCAGGAAATTTTTCGCAAGCTAGTATACTTTTCCTATGTTTTTATTATTTAAATTAATGTGTGAATTATTATTTTCTCATTAAAGCATTATAAAAACATTAATTTAATTTCTAAATGAACCATTCCTTAGAGATTAAATTTTTACCAATTTTAAATGATATGTCTAATAATTCTAAACTGATGAAATAGTTTATTAGTCAGAATGTTTGTATTTAATTAGCTGAGATAGTATATATGTAATAATCATTCTAAGAGATAACTATACATATTCAGTTGAATAAAATGGTTTATGTTTTCATTACTTAAATTAATGTTCGAATTATTATTTTCCCATTGAAGCATTATAATAACATTAGTTTAATTTCTAACTGAACCCTTCTTTAGAGATTACATTTTTACCAATTTTAAATGATATGTCTAATAATTCTAAACTGATGAAATAGTTTATTAGTCAGAATGTTTGTATTTAATTAGCTGAGATAGTATATATGTAATAATCATTCTAAGAGATAACTATACATATTCAGTTGAATAAAATGGTTTATGTTTTCATTACTTAAATTAATGTTCGAATTATTATTTTCCCATTGAAGCATTATAATAACATTAGTTTAATTTCTAACTGAACCCTTCTTTAGAGATTACATTTTTACCAATTTAAAATGATATGCCTACTAATTCTAAACTGATGAAATAGTTTATTAGTCAGAATGTTTGTATTTAATTAGTCGAGATATAGTAAATATGTAATAATCATTCTAAGAGATAACTATATATAATCAGTTGAAGAAAATGGTTTATGAGTTCGAAAGAACTTGATGAATTTGTCTACTCATTATCAGTTATATAGTGTAATTATTATTCATTAATATTTTAATGAAAACTCGTTAATTAAGTCACTAAAACTCGTAATTCATATTTTAATGAAAATCGGATAAGAGTTTGGTGTTAAAAAATGTTAGATTTGATTCGACTTTTCAAATAATTTGCACTTTTAAAAAATTCCGAAGTTGTTGGAACTAGAAAATTATTTTAGTTGGAAAAAACAAGTATACAAGAAGTAACAGAATATATTTTTTTTCCAAATTGTTTTGACTTTGAAGTTTTTTAAAATTATTTATACTTTGAAATTATTTTGAATCGGATCGTGTTAGAAATATTCTGGAGTTACATGTACATAAAATTGTTTTTAGTTTGCAAAAATGGCTATATATCTAGCAGCAGGTGTTTGGTCGTGGAAAAGTTTTTGTAATTTGGAAAATTTTCAATTTCTTGGTTTTAAAAAAATTCTGAAGTTGTTGGTATTTCTAAATTTCTGAAGTTTTTTAAGAACAGGTATATTAAGAATCGCAGATGTTGTAAGTAATACTGTCGTACTGTTTGTAAAAACTCTTTGTACTTTGAAGAATTCTGATGTTGTTGGAACTTAGAAAATTTCTCAAGTTGTTTGCTCCTTAAAAAATTTTAAAATTGTCTTGACTTTGAAAAATTTTAAAATTGTTCGTACTTTGAAAAATTTTTACATTTTTCGTACTTCGAAAAGTTTCGATGGGAAATTCTGATTTCTTGAAAATTCTGAATTCTTCTTGTTTTGTACTTAGAATTGTTTTTGAATTCTTTGAACATAGAAAACTATTTTAGTTGGGAAAAATGGGTCTATAAGAAGTTGCAGTATATTTAAAATTGTTTAGACTTCGAAAAATTTTCAAATTATTTATACTCTGAAAAATTCTTACTCTGCAGGTTTTAGAAATATTCTGAAATTGTTTGAACCTAGAAACCTTTTTTTAGTTTTTTTTTTAAAAAAAAACCCAGATAAATAAAGAGTCGCAAAAGTTTGAAGTCTGAAAAATTTTCAACTTGCTTAGATTTTGAAAAAATATTCAAATAGTTTATACTAAGGAAGATTTCTAAAGATGAGTGAAGTCTATAAAACGTTTCAAATTTTTGTACTTAAAAATATTCGTAAGTTGTTTAAATGTAGAGTTTTCTTTTCCTTTAAGTTGGAAAAAAAACGGATTTATAAGGAGTAGCAGGTGTTTGGACGAGGAAAAATTTTTGAACTGTTTCGACTTTTAAAAGTTGTCAAATATTTCGTGCTTTGATAAATTCTGAAACTTTTGATTTTAGAAAAACTCTGAAGATGTTTAGAATCAGGAAAATTCTGAAGTTCTGAAAAAACGGATAAATAAGGAGTCGCAGAAGTTTGAAGTTAGAAAAAGTTTAAACTTTTAATACTTTGAAAATTCTGATGTTTTAGGTATTTAGAAAATTCTGAAGTTGTTTGTACTTTGAAAAACTTTTCTTTTTTTTTGTACCTAGAAATATTCTGAGGATATGTGAATTTGAAAATTTCTGAAGTTGGCAAAAAGAAAATGTATATAAGGAGTTGCAGAATTTTAAAATTAAAAACTTTTTTTAACGTGTTTCAACTTTGATAAATTTTCTAATTCTTTGTACTTTGAACAATTCTTAATCTGTTGGTTTTAGAAAAGTTCTGATGTTGTTTGAACACAGAAAATTTTCTGAATGTGAAAAAAACTGCTGTATAACGTATAGCAGAAGTTTGTTCTTTGAAAAATTTTCTAATGTTTTGTAATGAGAAAAACTCGGATATGTTCATTACTTAGAAAAATTCAGAAAATGTTTTACCTTTGAATAATTTTCAAATTCTTTTGGCTTTGAAAAATTTTCAAGTCGCTTGTATTTTGTTTAAACATAGAAATTTATCTATGTCGGAAAAAGCAGCTTTATTACGCCTAGCAGAAGTTTGGTCTCGGAAAAGTTTCAATATGTTTCAGCTTAGAACATTTTTCAAATTACTTGCACTTGTTGGTTCTAAAGTTGTTGGTACTTGAAAATTTTTTTAAATTGTTTTAAGTTAAAACATTTAAAAAATTTCGCTACCTAAAATTATAATGAAGTTGTTTGCACTTTGAATAATTTTAAATTGCCTTGACTTCGAAAAACTTTAAAATATTTTTTCTCCGAAATATTCCAAAATTGTTTGAATATAACACAATTTTTGAAGTTGGAAAAAATGGGTATATAGCGAGTCAAGATGTTTGGTCTAGGAAAATTTTTCAAATTGCTTCGATTTTTGAAAATTTTTTTGAATTGTACGTACTTTGAGAAATTATGAAACTCATGGTATTTTGAAAAATTCTAAAGTTATTTGTACCTAGAAATTTTTTTAATTTGTTTTGATTTAATTTTTTGGTGATACTTTTAATGTTTTTGGTACTTTTAAAAATTCTGAAGCAGTTTGTACTTTGAATAATTTTAAAGAGCTTTAAGATTTACAGAACTTTCAGACTGTCAGTACTTAGAATTATATCTTAAGTTGTGTGAACTTAGAAAAATATTTCGAACTATTTGGACTTTAAAATATTATGATATTCTTTGAACGTAGAAAACCTTTTAAGTTGGAAAAAATGGCTATATGCTGAGAGTAATCAGTAATACCTAACGAGTGGGGTTGAACTCTGATCCCTGCTAGGGAAGCGGATTGTAGCTCTTGAGTCATTTTCAAACTGTTTTGACTTTAAAAACGCTTTCGAACCATTTGTATTTAGAAATATTTTGCAAATGTTGATACACAGAAATTTATTGAAGTCGGAAAAAACAGTTATATAACGAGTAGCAGAAGTTTGGTCTTGAAATGACACTGAATAATTTTCAAATTAGCATATAAGAAGTCGCAGAAATATTTTCAAATTATTTTGTCATCAAAAAAATTTTCAAAGTGTTAGTACTTGAAAAAAAAAAATTTCTGATGTTATTGGAACTTTGAAAATTTCTAAAGTTGTTTGTACTTTGAATAATTACAAATTATTTAGACTTTCGTAAACTTTCAAAACTTTTGTTCTTAGAAATAATCTGAAATCGTTTGACCTTACACAATTTTTGAAGTTGGAAAAATTAGCAGATAACGACTCATACTTGCTTAGGTCTAGGAAAATGTTTCAAATTGTTTCGATTTTAGAACAATTTTCGTAACTTATGTACTTTGAAAAAGTATGAAGCTGATGGTAGTTTGAAACATTCTGAAGCTGTTTCCATTTTTAATGCTGTTTCCATTGTTTTGATTAAAAATGGAAACAGCTTCAGAATGTTTCAAACTACCATCAGCTTCATACTTTTTCAAAGTACATAAGTTACGAAAATTGTTCTAAAATCGAAACAATTTGAAACATTTTCCTAGACCTAAGCAAGTATGAGTCGTTATCTGCTAATTTTTCCAACTTCAAAAATTGTGTAAGGTCAAACGATTTCAGATTATTTCTAAGAACAAAAGTTTTGAAAGTTTACGAAAGTCTAAATAATTTGTAATTATTCAAAGTACAAACAACTTTAGAAATTTTCAAAGTTCCAATAACATCAGAAATTTTTTTTTTCAAGTACTAACACTTTGAAAATTTTTTTGATGACAAAATAATTTGAAAATATTTCTGCGACTTCTTATATGCTAATTTGAAAATTATTCAGTGTCATTTCAAGACCAAACTTCTGCTACTCGTTATATAACTGTTTTTTCCGACTTCAATAAATTTCTGTGTATCAACATTTGCAAAATATTTCTAAATACAAATGGTTCGAAAGCGTTTTTAAAGTCAAAACAGTTTGAAAATGACTCAAGAGCTACAATCCGCTTCCCTAGCAGGGATCAGAGTTCAACCCCACTCGTTAGGTATTACTGATTACTCTCAGCATATAGCCATTTTTTCCAACTTAAAAGGTTTTCTACGTTCAAAGAATATCATAATATTTTAAAGTCCAAATAGTTCGAAATATTTTTCTAAGTTCACACAACTTAAGATATAATTCTAAGTACTGACAGTCTGAAAGTTCTGTAAATCTTAAAGCTCTTTAAAATTATTCAAAGTACAAACTGCTTCAGAATTTTTAAAAGTACCAAAAACATTAAAAGTATCACCAAAAAATTAAATCAAAACAAATTAAAAAAATTTCTAGGTACAAATAACTTTAGAATTTTTCAAAATACCATGAGTTTCATAATTTCTCAAAGTACGTACAGTTCAAAAAAATTTTCAAAAATCGAAGCAATTTGAAAAATTTTCCTAGACCAAACATCTTGACTCGCTATATACCCATTTTTTCCAACTTCAAAAATTGTGTTATATTCAAACAATTTTGGAATATTTCGGAGAAAAAATATTTTAAAGTTTTTCGAAGTCAAGGCAATTTAAAATTATTCAAAGTGCAAACAACTTCATTATAATTTTAGGTAGCGAAATTTTTTAAATGTTTTAACTTAAAACAATTTAAAAAAATTTTCAAGTACCAACAACTTTAGAACCAACAAGTGCAAGTAATTTGAAAAATGTTCTAAGCTGAAACATATTGAAACTTTTCCGAGACCAAACTTCTGCTAGGCGTAATAAAGCTGCTTTTTCCGACATAGATAAATTTCTATGTTTAAACAAAATACAAGCGACTTGAAAATTTTTCAAAGCCAAAAGAATTTGAAAATTATTCAAAGGTAAAACATTTTCTGAATTTTTCTAAGTAATGAACATATCCGAGTTTTTCTCATTACAAAACATTAGAAAATTTTTCAAAGAACAAACTTCTGCTATACGTTATACAGCAGTTTTTTTCACATTCAGAAAATTTTCTGTGTTCAAACAACATCAGAACTTTTCTAAAACCAACAGATTAAGAATTGTTCAAAGTACAAAGAATTAGAAAATTTATCAAAGTTGAAACACGTTAAAAAAAGTTTTTAATTTTAAAATTCTGCAACTCCTTATATACATTTTCTTTTTGCCAACTTCAGAAATTTTCAAATTCACATATCCTCAGAATATTTCTAGGTACAAAAAAAAAGAAAAGTTTTTCAAAGTACAAACAACTTCAGAATTTTCTAAATACCTAAAACATCAGAATTTTCAAAGTATTAAAAGTTTAAACTTTTTCTAACTTCAAACTTCTGCGACTCCTTATTTATCCGTTTTTTCAGAACTTCAGAATTTTCCTGATTCTAAACATCTTCAGAGTTTTTCTAAAATCAAAAGTTTCAGAATTTATCAAAGCACGAAATATTTGACAACTTTTAAAAGTCGAAACAGTTCAAAAATTTTTCCTCGTCCAAACACCTGCTACTCCTTATAAATCCGTTTTTTTTCCAACTTAAAGGAAAAGAAAACTCTACATTTAAACAACTTACGAATATTTTTAAGTACAAAAATTTGAAACGTTTTATAGACTTCACTCATCTTTAGAAATCTTCCTTAGTATAAACTATTTGAATATTTTTTCAAAATCTAAGCAAGTTGAAAATTTTTCAGACTTCAAACTTTTGCGACTCTTTATTTATCTGGGTTTTTTTTTAAAAAAAAAACTAAAAAAAGGTTTCTAGGTTCAAACAATTTCAGAATATTTCTAAAACCTGCAGAGTAAGAATTTTTCAGAGTATAAATAATTTGAAAATTTTTCGAAGTCTAAACAATTTTAAATATACTGCAACTTCTTATAGACCCATTTTTCCCAACTAAAATAGTTTTCTATGTTCAAAGAATTCAAAAACAATTCTAAGTACAAAACAAGAAGAATTCAGAATTTTCAAGAAATCAGAATTTCCCATCGAAACTTTTCGAAGTACGAAAAATGTAAAAATTTTTCAAAGTACGAACAATTTTAAAATTTTTCAAAGTCAAGACAATTTTAAAATTTTTTAAGGAGCAAACAACTTGAGAAATTTTCTAAGTTCCAACAACATCAGAATTCTTCAAAGTACAAAGAGTTTTTACAAACAGTACGACAGTATTACTTACAACATCTGCGATTCTTAATATACCTGTTCTTAAAAAACTTCAGAAATTTAGAAATACCAACAACTTCAGAATTTTTTTAAAACCAAGAAATTGAAAATTTTCCAAATTACAAAAACTTTTCCACGACCAAACACCTGCTGCTAGATATATAGCCATTTTTGCAAACTAAAAACAATTTTATGTACATGTAACTCCAGAATATTTCTAACACGATCCGATTCAAAATAATTTCAAAGTATAAATAATTTTAAAAAACTTCAAAGTCAAAACAATTTGGAAAAAAAATATATTCTGTTACTTCTTGTATACTTGTTTTTTCCAACTAAAATAATTTTCTAGTTCCAACAACTTCGGAATTTTTTAAAAGTGCAAATTATTTGAAAAGTCGAATCAAATCTAACATTTTTTAACACCAAACTCTTATCCGATTTTCATTAAAATATGAATTACGAGTTTTAGTGACTTAATTAACGAGTTTTCATTAAAATATTAATGAATAATAATTACACTATATAACTGATAATGAGTAGACAAATTCATCAAGTTCTTTCGAACTCATAAACCATTTTCTTCAACTGATTATATATAGTTATCTCTTAGAATGATTATTACATATTTACTATATCTCGACTAATTAAATACAAACATTCTGACTAATAAACTATTTCATCAGTTTAGAATTAGTAGGCATATCATTTTAAATTGGTAAAAATGTAATCTCTAAAGAAGGGTTCAGTTAGAAATTAAACTAATGTTATTATAATGCTTCAATGGGAAAATAATAATTCGAACATTAATTTAAGTAATGAAAACATAAACCATTTTATTCAACTGAATATGTATAGTTATCTCTTAGAATGATTATTACATATATACTATCTCAGCTAATTAAATACAAACATTCTGACTAATAAACTATTTCATCAGTTTAGAATTATTAGACATATCATTTAAAATTGGTAAAAATGTAATCTCTAAAGAAGGGTTCAGTTAGAAATTAAACTAATGTTATTATAATGCTTCAATGGGAAAATAATAATTCGAACATTAATTTAAGTAATGAAAACATAAACCATTTTATTCAACTGAATATGTATAGTTATCTCTTAGAATGATTATTACATATATACTATCTCAGCTAATTAAATACAAACATTCTGACTAATAAACTATTTCATCAGTTTAGAATTATTAGACATATCATTTAAAATTGGTAAAAATTTAATCTCTAAGGAATGGTTCATTTAGAAATTAAATTAATGTTTTTATAATGCTTTAATGAGAAAATAATAATTCACACATTAATTTAAATAATAAAAACATAGGAAAAGTATACTAGCTTGCGAAAAATTTCCTGAGGAAAAAAAAACGTTCCTCATCACATTAGCGATCAACTCACTGAAGAAAACTGCAGATTATTAGAAGATTTTACAAAATCCGAAACAGTTTCGAATTTTTTCCGTGACTAAACTTCTGTGATTTTAAATAAACGCGTTTCTTTTCTACTAAAATACTTTTCTATGTTCAAAGAGCTTCAGAATTTTTTCAATTACATATAATTGTAAAATTTTTCTAAGCCGGAGCAAGTTGAAAATTACTTAAAATGTAAACTTTTGCTACTTTTTAAATGCATTTTTTCCAGCTTCAAAAATTTACATGTTTACAAAACTACAAAATATTTCTAAGGACAAATATTTCGAAAATATTTTGGAGTTAAAACAATTTAAAAATAATTCAAAGCACAACCAACTTCGGAAATTTTCTACCAACAATACATCCGAATTTAAAGTTTTTCAAATTCCCATCAAGCTTAATGAAAATTTATAACTACCAGGGTACCGTATTAATCAACTAAAATAATTTTATATGTTCACACAGCTTCAGGGTATTTCTAAGTACAAAAAAATTTTAAATTTTTCTAACTCAAAACAATTTGAAAGTTATGCAAAGTACAAAGAACTTCAGAAATTTTCCAAGTACCAATAACATTGGAAATTTTCAAAGTACAAACATTTTGAATATTTTTCTAACTTCAAATTAACAACCAATCTGAAGTGTTTTGGAACGCAGATGATTAAAAACAAGACATAGTTATCGAAAACTTCAGTTTCAGAGTGACGATATGAGTTTACTTAACTTTCTTAGGTTAATGATAAAGACGCTAGTATTTCATCGACATTTCCAAGAACTGCCTTAATCAAACGAGTTTTAACGGATTTTCATTAAAATATGAATTACGAGTTTTAGTGACTTAATTAGTTTTCATTAAAATATTAATGAATAATAATTACACTTTATAACTGATAATGAGTAGACAAATTCATCAAGTTTTTTCGAACTCTTAAACCATTTTCTTCAACTGATTATATATAGAATGATTATTACATATTCTCTTAGAATGATTATTACATATACTTAGAACTCTTAGAATGATTATTACATATTTACTATATCTCGACTAATTAAATACAAGCATTCTGACTAATAAACTATTTCATCAGTTTAGAATTATTAGACATATCATTTAAAATTGGTAAAAATTTAATCTCTAAGGAATGGTTCATTTAGAAATTAAATTAATGTTTTTATAATGCTTTAATGAGAAAATAATAATTCCCACATTAATTTGAATAATAAAAACATAGGAAAAATATACTGGCTTGCGAAAAATTTCTAAGTCCTTGGGGAAAAAAAACGTTCCTCTTCACATTAGCGAACTCACTGAAGAAAACTAATTAAATATAAACATTCTGATCATGAAACTATTTAATTAGTTTAGAATTTTTAGTTATATAGTATAAAATTAATAAAAATGTAATCTTTGAAGGCTCATTTTTAAAATTAAATCATTGAAATTATAATGCTTAATTGAGAAAATAATAATTCACAAATTAATTTAAATATTGAAAGCATAATAAAATATACTAGTTTGCGAAAAATTTCTATGTCCCGAAAATAAAAATAATTCTTCCACTTTCCAAAGAAGAGATAATAAAAATCTTCCTTTTGATGAAACTTTATCTAAAGAGGGGATCTCGTAGACAAGAGGTCATCGATCCGAAGTGGGGTGTAGCTCTCATCCCATAGAACTATAGTAAAAGAGGTCATCGACCCGAAGTGGGGTTGAACACTCATCCCATAGTAAAAAAAGTGGGGTTGAACGCTCATCCCATAGTAAAAAAAGTGGGGTTGAACGCTCAATTTTCCCCTACTCGTCTTCCTTCTTTGCCTTTCTCAGACTCGGTAAGTTCAGGCCTTGGCATCATTTTTTTCGCGCGTCAGCTCTAACTTTTGTAACCGTGTCAATCAGTTTGGACCCTCTTTATTTGTGATATTCACCTGAATTAGTATTAAAAATGGTGCAGTTTGAACTGTAGGTTAGAATTTCTGATTCATAATTAAAACAATAAAAAAAAAATATTGTTCAAATAAAGAAATTCTCTATTATTCACAACTCGAGAAGTATTTATGGGATCTCTATGGTCCCATATCTCAAAAATAAACTCACCAACTTAATGCATAACAAAATTAAAAGTGAAAAAAAGAATTTAAAAAAAATATTAAGCAGCAGCGGTCGCCATAGCAAGGTATGCGCATTGTTTACTATTACCCTTGATTATTGTAGTTGAAAAGTGAAGACGCCATGAAATTCAAGCCAAGATCCATTTTGTCAATGGGTAAAAACGTAATTTTAGGTTGAACACTCAAAACAGCGACCTCTACGATGGTGACTCGAATTATTCTTCACAGAGAGAAGCATGTAACGTTGTTACATATTGTCAATACTATAACATTAATTTATTCTAATATATACAACTTTCCTACTGTAGGTATTTTGTTATCCTCTTATATTTGAAACATTTACAAAATGTTTTAGATTTCGTCAATAATTAGATACAGGATTTCATGCGGAAGTACATTAAAATAATAAAATTTTACATTATAACGAAGTTGATGATAATCATTTTGCTTTACATAGATAAAATAATATATGTGAAATTTTTCTTTACAATCAATTTAAAAGAATATCCCTAAACATGCGCTAAATTATTGACAACAATTCTAAATTAAAGTATTACTTTAGTAAGGACAAAATGGTTCATGGAGAAGTAATATAAAATTCTATGAGAGAAGATAATTAAAAATTTCCATTTTTATTCAATAAACAAAATACATTTTAAATAACGCGTTCAGTATTTATGAATTCTGTTTTTATTGAAGATACTTCCCATAAAGCTAATTTATTTGCTCGTAAATAAAAACATTTTATCGAATTTTTCAGAATGAAAAAAATATGTTGTTTCTTAATGTACTTCTCAGTTATTTGTTAACGGATAATTTCTCCCATAAAAAGGGTATAAATACTTTCCCACTGAAAGTAATAAACAAATTTATTACGTTTTCATTTTTTCTGAGATAATACTACAGTTATCGTGACTCTTTTAAAATATCTATAGAAATAATGGATAATTATATTTTATTCTTTATTATAGTTTTGGATGATTTATGCATGGCAGTAAAGAGAATAACTGTTCAAATCTCATTTTTAAAATAAAAGGTGTTTCTAGTAAAAGAAGTACTATTGCAAATTAAATTTAATGACCTGGAAGCATGATAGAAGACTTTGCATATGATTTGAAATAAATATTTATCATAGTTTGATAATAATTTATTTTTGTTTTTTTAAGAAGTTATCGAAGTTTAAATTAGTTACTTTTATTAATACTTACTTTAATTTATATAATTTAAAATTTGAAACTTAAATTTGTACGGTTTATTTTTAGGATATTTCCTTCTATTAAGCTATATTCTAAATCGGATATTTTGTTCTTTTTTACAATCATTGAAGTTCTGTTTGATAAGAATTTCATTGAGAATTTTTAGTTGAATATATCATGGATATGTTTTTAAATTAATTAGAAGCTAAAAACGCATGCTGTTTCTTAATAAAAGTATTGTGTTTGTATCATTGAAACAAATCTGGCAATTGAGGACATAATATTATTTTGCAATTTATTTTTATTGTTTTTTTTTTTGAGGAAAGCGGTGTTTACATTTGGGCTTTATTGATATTTGTTTTAATTTTTGAAATTTGCAATTTCTGTTTGAAAAATTAAAATTAAATTTGCGCAGCAATTTTGAAGATTTTTATTCCTGTGCTTTGCTAGCATTGTAAAATTCAGTTTTGAAAAATTTCACTGAGAACGCAGAAATTTTAAAACAAATCAGCAAGCTTTTTTAGTTTGATATGCTAATTTTTATTAAAAAAGTTAACTATTTGAAACATCAAAAAATTTGATAATTTTGAAAAAGAAATACAAATGCATCAAAAATTAATTTAAAAATAAATCATGCTGGAATAGGTTGCACTTACTTTTAAAAATACTTTCTAAGCATTGAAATTCAAATAAATACATAAATAAATGGCAGTACAAATGGCTGAAAGAAAAAAGCTAGATTCATTGATTTGAACTCTTTTATTTTTTGACTGTGCTAAATTCCTCCAACTTCCTCTCTTTAAATCGAAATTATAATTTCAAAAGACGTGACAGTTGTTGTCTTTTCACTTCTTATCTATTGAAACAGAACAGGAGACTATATCACTCTAATGCTTTTATTGGATGAAATACTCTAACACAAGTTTAGCTGAACATCCATTTGCTCAGATTTTTTTAAAACAATTTCTGTGTTCGAAATAACTATATTTCTTTTCTATTTCTCACAATTAATCTGTTTTGTCTAAATACAAAAGAAAGAAGAGTTTACCAAAATATATTAAATTGCCATTTCACTTACGGATTTAAGGATAAAATGAATATACATTGACCCTTTAATAAGTTTTCCCCTACACTGTACATGCTACACTAATTTGACTCCAGCTCTTATATCTTAAGTTAGACTCGACTAGATAAACCTTATACAGTTTTTGTGAACATTTCTGGAAAAAAACAACCTCTCAATGAGTTGATCCGGGTTTAAATCCCAGTGATGGCTGGTTGTTACGAATTCTGCACCCAGATCGACCACAGTGCTGACGTAAGATATCCTCAAATGTAGACGGATCATGGGTTAGAATCCCTGTCAGGATGACCGTGGCAGGTCTTTGGGGGTTCTCTTCTTCATGTAACAGAAATACGGGTTAGCTCTATCAAAATCCTCCTGAAAAGGCAAATTTGTTCCAATACTTGATCCAGGAGTTCCCTCGTCTTCTGGAATGGGTTCAAAGTTGCAAGGCTACGGAGTTGAACATTAGTAGTCGTAAACCTAGAATATTCGGTCCACTTCTCAACGATGGTTATAAAATCAAATATATATATATATATATATATATATATATATATATATATATATATATATATATATATATATATATATATTAGAACCGGGTTCAAATCCCAGCGATGAAGATGGATACGAACTTTGTACCTTGCTCGCACTGACCACAATGCTGACGTAAAATATCCTCAGAGGTAGACGGATTACGGGTCAGAATTCCTTCGCCGTCAGGCTAATTGGGGGAGTGTTTCGTGGTTTTCCTCACCATGAAACGCAAATGATGCTATTAAGTTCCTTCGCAAAGGCTAATTTCACCCAATAATTGATACATCAGTTACCTCGGCTTCGAGATTGGGTTCAAAATTGCGAGGCAATGGAGTTGAACATTGGTACTTGTAAGCGCAAAAATCGGGTCATCTATTCAATAACAGTTAAAAAATATGTAAAAAAGTAAGCAGTAAGTAAAATATTTGGAAACGGAAGGCCTGTTCTGCTTAAAAATATCTATTCAAAGAAGAAGAAACAGTAAGAGAGGCCAATAGAAACTCTACTGCCAATAAAAGAAGAATAACAAACAGACATTTTAGCAACATATCAAATTTAACAAAATAAATAAATTAAATTTGCATCAAAGAAGCATAATTTTGAGTAAGATTTGCACATATTGATAAAATCCCATAAAAAAAGTAAATGTATAATGCGAAATTTCAGAAAAAAAGGAAGAAATAAAAAAAGATTTGGGATGCATTTAAGAGCAATACTTTTTTCTGATATTCTATAAAAAATTTAAAATGCTTGGATCTTCCTTTGTTCTTTTGAAAGATTCTATACCTATTCAGATACCAAATTTCCTTGCCGCAATAAAACTGCTATAAAGTCGAACAAAATAAGACTTTAGCTTTCGCTTAAGAGCTCTCAAATCCTGTATTCGTATTTATGAAGAAAAGAAAAAAGATAGTTCCCTCGGAGAACAAAAAAGTGAACTAAGCGAGTCATTACAGAAGTTGCCTGACAAAAAGTGACAACCGGAATCAAATCTTTGGTGCAATAATGGTTCATTTTATGTCAATTGACTTGGAACATTTTGCTTTTGATTCGAGAAAGATTTATTTGAAAGCTTTTGGAAGTAATTAAATGTATAAGACCAGCTTAAATTGTAGACAATAATTTCATGTGAGCTCTTTTGTTCTAATCGTACAAATTTGAGAATTCAGTTCTGCTTGTAAATATTATTTAAAGTCTTATTATGAGTCTTCATTAACTTGCGTCTTCTTTAATATTTAACTTAATGCTTTAGTCTAAAAGTTTATTTGTTACTGATTTTAAATAGCTTTAAGATTAAAATATTTTTAAATAAAATAAATTCTCATCAAAAGTATATAAAAAGATAGGGAGCAGATCCCTTGCTCCCCTTCATCACCAACCACAATGATTGCTAAGCAATTATTACATTTCATTTCTTGACGATGCACAGTTTGTAACATCTTAGTTAGTTAAAATGTAATTAATATCCTAAATATTGAGTAAGCACATATTTGGTGTTTTGAAACTTATTTGCCCATTCTATTGCACAATATTAAGTTCTGATCATTTTTTACAATTGCCATTACAACTATATCAACAATTTTATTATTAAACTCCTATTTAAGTATTGGTTACCTAAAAAACTCGTTAAATGCCTTTCCCCAAAGAGAAAATTTAGTACTAAAAATTTAATTCATATTAAAGAGTTACGAATTGCATTTTTCACACTAATTGAATGTATTCACATGATATAGTTTCATCTAATACTTATTTATAAGTAAATATAACTATATTACGCTAAAATATTTAAAATGGCTTCGAAGTTAATAAGTGTGATGCCGTTTTTAATCTATTTCTCTTTAAATAATCCATAGTTTTCATTAAAATTGAAGACTCTTCACTTTAGTATAATTCCTTTAATTTTTAATAGTATTTCATATCAAAGGAGTAAGAGAAAAATACTAAGAAGAGATTATAAATAAATATTGCAATTTAATGGCGTTAAATAAGGAATAACGATATAATTTACAAGTAAAAATTACATTTATATTTTTGATTATTTTTCATGCTTACAACTACAAAAAATATGGATCTTCTTCATTGATTAGGGATTCTTAAGATGTGATTGTTTGGCTAATAATGCATCAAAGATAATGAGATACGATAGTTTTGAAATTATATGTATAAGAATATAAGATGTAGGTTTAATGTCTGAGAATTGAAAATAGTATCTACAATTTAAAGCATTTATTAAAGACAAAAACTTTTAAAACAAATATGTTATTTAAACAAATATGTTTTGTTTTTATTGCCTCTTGCATAACAACTATTGCGTAAATAATAGCAACTTGCATTCATTTAACAGCAACTTATTTTGAAATACTTACGGTTACATCAATACACTATAAAGAATGTTCCAACATTCAACCAATAAAGATGAAGGGTGACATAGGGCATTAAGACGGGAATTACTCCCCAGGAGAAAAATGTAAGAAGTAAACAATGCAGTTTTCGGCTTCAGAAGAAAAGCAACTGATGCAACAAACTTACAACAAACTTGAGAGTTAGGAAAAAGCTTTATTTAATTAATTATTACAAGAATTGTTCGAATCGGAACCGTAGTCTACAACGACGTGAAAAGTGTTCCCAGACGCATTCGAAGATGCTTAGGTCACAAGCGTCGCAGGAACTAGTGATTTAACGTGATTCATAGGAAAATGGTTATGCTTTTGGAGTTTGTTAAGGCGGAAGCTATTTGAAAACGAGCCCTGCATTTAGTTAAAACAAACTTGTGAGCTGACCTCCGTCTTTCTCTCTTTCAAATTCAGAGCCTGAAGGTGTTTTTCACGATATTCTCTCTTTCAATGTGGTTTCTAATGTGTCTTTCAATGTGGTTTCCCACCCTTATCAACTGGACCACCCTTATCACCCTCATCATTCTTCTGAATTTTTTGATTGAAATTTGAAAGGCTCTGAATAAATAAACCCATGTAGCTCAAAATTAGATAGAATATTTACTTACTTAATAGATGCATTGAACTTAAATACTCACATTTTTTTAAAATCATGGAATACCTCCATTTTTATGTATTAGATCTTGGTTTTAAATGCTTGGAAAAAGAAAAGAACATTTACTTAACACTAGAAAGACGGAAAATTAGTATATTCCTATATTGCCCAAAGGCAGTCAAAATGTCTGGATTGTGAATTCGTAAATTAATTTGTTTAAAATTATATTATAACATTTCTTATATTATTTACAGTTACATAATAGTAAATATTAGTAAATTAAATAATTATATGTTGTACAAAAAGTCACAAAATTCTAAGATATTGTGTCATTACATACATCATTGTTTTTCTAATTGAAATTAAAAGCAGTCAAAATGACTTCCTTAGGCAATCTAGTGTTAAGATTGAAATCTTACTTATATTAAGCTGCCAAAAAATGTTTCACTTTCCAAATTTTATGCAAGGGCTCAATAACCAAAGCGAATTTGTTATAGTTAAGTTTATCTTTGTAATTTTCTGATTTTTTGAAAATTTAGTGGAATTAAAAGTTTAGTATTAAATTTTCCTGTTAAATTCAAGTGGAATGAGTTTTTCTTTCATTGTTCACAATTGTTACAATTGTCAGAAGCATTATTTTTAGTTAAATTTGAAATGTTAAAACATCTGAAAACATAAGCATTTTAACGAAATTGTAAGTATAAGTAAATATTTATAAACTTCAAAGCTAACCGTGTTTGTTGATTTCATTTTTTCTTTACCGTGAAAGTAATTTAAAGAACCATAAAGTAATTACTTAATTTTTCTTAAAAGGAAATATTTGAACGTAGATAAAAGACTTTATGCGATACGATAATCAAATTAAAATCGTAAATACATTTTCTTTTCTTACTCAGCAAAATACACACATTCAACATCAGAGCTAACCAAAAACCATCATCTACTTCTGTATGTAACATTTATGCATTTCAGCTCAACTCACAACACAATCGTTCTTAAGCCTCGGGACGCTTTATTTAACGACACAATTCCAGGAACTTACTAATGCAAAATAGAAAATTATGTCATTTCGTTTTTGAAAAAAGAGCCTGTCTTTTAATCTCTGCAAAGGACTTAATCTAATCTCTTTACGCGTCTGTTGTTCAAAACAAACATTTCTCGTAATTGCTGCTTTAAGTAGACTAAACAAAACACTGCGAAAAGCTCTTCTGCTTCTTCTGGAAACTTAGACTTGTCTAAAACTAATCTTCCTTAATGATTACTCTTGGTGAAATATATGGTAATGAAGGATTTATTTCAGGTCAAATTTATCAGCGTTTGGTCATACTAATAGGATTTAGGTGTCTTGTTTTATTCTTGTTTCATTCTAAGGAAATAATAATTCGGAAATAGCCCCTTTATATTTTATGATGAAGACTTAGAAAAATTCAAAGAACAATAAACATTTATTTATTTTTAAATATGCACCAAATATGTTAAATAAACGGAATTAAAGAAAAATGCTGACTAAAAATTTTAAATTAAATATTTAAACAGACATTTTTATAGTAATTCTTAAATAAATACTGCTTTTTGCAATTTGAAAATTGGGACTTTTTTACAGATTCTCAAATTTGTTTTTTTTTTAATTTACAACTCATTTGCAAATCTAATGTTCTCTTTTTGTATTGTATAAGCTAATATATATGAAAATAGTTTCTGTGATTTCAATAAATATTTTTAATAGAGATTTGTTCAGTGCACTTAACTAAATAAACTATGCCTCTTTCTTTTGAACTCAAACACGACTAAAACTAATTTATCGTGGCAAAATGTCTGCTAATTAAAAACTTTTTTGAACAGACATTTTTCATTGCTCAGTCCTAAAAATGCTGTCTGTATTGTTTTTTTTAATTATTATTTGCAAGAGAAAAATAATGTTTGAAATATATTCTTTTTGCTATAAGTTTTATAATAATTAAGTCAAATAGTTTAATCATGGCAGAGATTTTATTTAAAATTATACCTGAAGCTCAGCAAAATAAAAATAGAATAAAGCTTTTACAATTATATCCTATAAATAATTTTTTTTATTCTGATATTCAATGGATTTATTTAAAAACTTTTGTAGTGTATTTATGGGTTAAAAAAAATTTATGTATAAAAAAAATTCAAGTTTACTTAACATATTGCTAAAAAGAGTGGCGGAGAGTTAATTTTAAACCTTCTTAAGTTAATTTCCTGCATTAATCTGCTATGATGACATACATAGTAAGGAATTATTTCTTCTATATCAAATTTATCTTACTCTGTAATAAAAATGGCCTTTAGATATGATATTGATGTTTTTGAAGTAATGAATAGTTATGAAAGAGAAATCTCAGTTTATATTTTCGGATAAACTAAGTATTAAAATTTATTAATTTCTTTTTTAAAAAAAATTAATCAGCTCATTTTAAAATCATAATAACATTTTCAAAGTATTTTTGTTTAAATAAATTTTCAATTTTAAATCTTCTATGATTTCAGTTTTTTTTATGAATGCAGAATTTATAAGTCAATCAGTACTATAATACCATAGTGAGTCATCCTGACCCAGTATCGTCAACGCATATTTTCCAATTCTAAGCAAATAAGAGATACATAACTCACCTTTATACATAAGAGGAATGCACTGTAATGAGTTGATTTGAGGTTATATTATAATTCCTTTAATCTGCAGAGATTAAAATGCATGGACAAATAATATGTGTACTCAAATAAAAATTTCAGTAATTTTGTTGATTAACTTAATGTGATAAGTTATCTTTCTCCGTTGATAGTTCAAGAATAATCTCAATATTTCATTTGATTTTTTTTTTTGTAAACCAGCTCTAAATCACTGTACATATTTCACTACATATTTCACCAAAATCTATTTCCATGCAAAGAGAAAATTACATCAAGTAGTTAGATTCCAAGGGAAAAAAGTGTGACCAATTTCATTAATCACAATTTTATAATTAGAAATATTTAATGTTTAGTAATAAATACAGTTAATTTTAAAATATGTTTTTATGGAAAATAATCCTATATTTTTATTACAACGCTTCTAATTTTAAATTCAAAATAAAAAAAAATTCTTTGAAGAAATACAATAGCTAAATTTTTCGTTATAGGAGGAGTTCTTAAACATAGATTTTCTCTTTCACATGCAATAAAAAATTAATAACACCATACAAATTTCAGATTAAGGACATTAAAATTTTTACAGTAAAAATCATTTTTACCAGAGGATCTCAGTTAGCTAATATATTATCACAGCAGTCACAGATGTGATAATTTTGAATTGTCTCAAGGAGCTCATAATGAGATTTTTATATTACTCTGTCTTGTAAGATCAAATAAAAGTCTCCATGACTATTTATTGTGACTTTCGTCTCATGGTAGTAACAAATATACTTTATTGGGACTGAAGTCACTTGGGAAATTTGTTGTCAATTTAATCCCTTGAAATAGACATGGAAATCATTTCATGATTTGTCTTACGAAAGTTCCAGGAGTATTTTTTGAGACTTATCTCATTTTGTTCTCATATTAACTTTTTTTTTAATCAAATTTGTCTTTTTGAAGTCAAGTGAATACTTTGTTGCGTCTTGCCCAAACGAAAGTTATGATACAAAACAGTCGTTTGCAACATTTACGAGTCTTGTAGTCATTTTTTGTGACTAATGTCCTACATTTAAATGTATGAATCCTAGTAGAGACGCAAATGATCACAATGATTACATTAAAAAATGTGACATGTTTATGTATTTTCGAAGGCCTTCATAATGACTCCGAAAAATAATTTGTTTCCGTAAACGTGTTTGTTTAGAAAAAAATTGATTCCGGACGATAGTGCTCCATTCCTTAAAGGTCACAATATCAGAAAAAATATTTTAAATGTAAAACACCTAAATATCGAACAAAATTTAAATAAATTTATTTTATATTATCTGTTAGAAGAAAAAATAGGGATGTTTTTTCCATCTGTTTTTGAAATAGCTTTATGTTTTTTAATGATATGCTTATATTTGCTTTAAGATTCATGTTGAAAATTTCGCATTTTACGCGAATTTCAAACCTGATATGGTTTATATTATTCAAATATATTATTGAAGAGGAAGGAAAATAACGCAATTTTTATGTGAACAATTCCTTAAATTAAGCATTTTTGTAATCGTTTTATAATCTTTTAATTTTAAATAGAATGCTTTAATCTATTTTGCATGCATTTGGAATAATATTGATTATCTTATGCACTACACAGATTTGTCTTGAGGCGAAGAAATGTCGATAAATTTTCAATAGAATATTATGCATTTTTCCCTACATATCGTGTTTTCCTGCATATCGTGTTCAGACACTTTAAGATTTGATGAATTATACTGGTTTGAAATGAATATAATCATTTATGCAAAATTGCAAATGTAGTTCTACAACTTACAAAGATGAGAATAAAGAGATTGTCAATACGATAAATTATTATAAGAACATCTAATTAATATTTCATAGAAAAAAGCAAATGATTTTATGAGAAAATACAAAGGGCATTTCTTCTAGCTTCGGCATTTTTTGTTCATTTGGCGACGATTGACTGAGTGAGGCGGTTAATGCTATATCATAATCAAACATAGCCATTTGTAAATAAATTTTAAAAAGATAAAAATTCTTTAATTTTTGTCTTCTTTGGTGGGTATTTTGCCTGAATTTAAAAAAGTTTTGATCTTGTGATTGGGTGTTCAAAAGCTGTGATTTTAAGATTTTTGTGCTTGATGGTGATGATTTCGATAGCTGAAAATGATCACTCAACTTAGAGAGTTCTTGATTGATTTTATTCTGAAATAATAGTGTATGTTCGATGACGCAAGAGGGAAGTTATGATATATGAAAACGGTGAGTCCTTATTTATTTTCTTGAACATAGTGAGATTGATGATTCGATTTTTAATAGATCTAAGGTTCGGTTTTTATTCTTTTTCTGTTTCTATTACAAGGGAGTCAATTCATTGTCGAAATATTTTGAGTTTTTATTTTCGATTGCAATGTCAATGGTATTTAATTGTGTTCAAATCTTTTCAGTTTTCCCTTCATATCATTTCAGTTCACATCTTTTCAGTCTTTTATAATAATGCACCCAAATCAACAATTTTGCAAGTGCTGTTTTATGTATGGTTTTTATTTTCTAATTTATATTGTTAGAGCTTGTAAAATAATTAATTTACTTGCACAATTTTTCAATATTTTAGGCTTTCTTCTTTCAATAAATTCATTAATTTTTGAATAACTGTTGTCACAGTTTCGTCACATCGTGACTAAGTTGAGACGTGAATAGGTCACATCTTCATCACACGGTGAGGTCACTGCTACAACTAAACGTCTCAATGTGGTCTCATGATGACAAGTGAAAAAGTGACGTCACATAAGGTGGACATAGTAAACTTTTTAGACCAACGCATCAACGTAGCAGAGGTCACATGTGACTTCACAAATCTTTCTCCGTGACTGTCGCATTTTTGTTGCTATCTGGTAACGGTACTATCTGGGATATTGCAGAACAACAAATCGGATATACCACAGTTTTTTACAGACATAATTATCATAAGTTAATATTATTGTAAAAATTACGGTAACATATTTTACGGTAAAAATGAATTTTACTGTAAAAATGGATTTTACAGTAAAAATAAATTTTACTGTACAATGGATATTACAGCTGATGTACTCAAATTGTCAGAACTTTATATCGTAATTTGATCCAGAATTTTTTACAGGGTACGTTTTATGAAACATTTTTGGGCAGATAGTTTTAAAAACAAAATCTGCCGAAAAAGTATAACACAAGTAGAAAATATGCGCACTAAAAGGTATGCAACAAAACAAAATGTATCAATAAATCTTCTACATAGATCTTAATAAATACAGAATTTATAAATCTCATACTCTTAAAGATTATGCGCGTTTTATGGCGCTTTTTCTAATATAGAGTTCTTGAAACAAAATCTACAACTAACAATCACACCAGTCGAAAATATATGCATTAAAGAGGATTCAGCAAAACTAACTACACCAATAAACCTTCTCCAGTATCGTTTTCGATAGAAACATCAGAATTCAAAAAATAGGAGGTAAGAAAAGCTTGAAATATTTACAGCGCATACAAGCAATAAATCAGATTCCCCTTTTTCCCCTTAACTTCCGTAAATTTATTTACAGTGTGGCGCGTAGACTAAAATAATGGGCTCTAAAACTTCGAAGCATATTGTTTCTTTTTCGCAAAAACTGTTTTTCTGAAACTCAAGAAGGAAGTTTGAACTTTCGATCAATAAAAATCTAAAGGAAGAAAAATGTCTCCAAACGTTATTTTTCTTAAGCTTTAACGTTTATTATAGCGTAAGCTTAATCTTTCGGAAAATATTACCAGTTTTTTTTTATTGCACAACTGACTGTTCTGACATTTTAGTTGGCCCCTCTGAGCCCACTTTATTTTTGTCATAATTTTTATTTTTGCTTATTTCTCTAAAGTAAAAAAGTAATAGCTTAATAGCTTAACTTTTGGAGCAAGCATTTAAGCACTATTTGACGAAATAGTTCTTTTTTCTATATAAACGGGTGACATATTATGAACCCTACAATTAGATTTTTCTTGAATATTATAAATTTAAACAAACAACAACGGAAACGATTTCAAGAAGCTTCTGAAAGATAAGTTTGCAATTACTAACCTTTAAAGACTACACTTTTTTTTTATTTCTCTTTACGAAAAATCGGTTCAAAGTTGAACCATATTATGGTGCAAATTTGATCTAAACTTGCTAAGGTGTAAAATTGAAATATGTTCTATTTCAAGATAAACCATTATTTGGTACAAATTTGATATAAATGTATTAGGGGTTTAAATTGAACCATGTTTTCTTCCAAGTTGTAGCGTAATATGATGGAAATTTGATCTAAATTTACTAAGGTGAAACATTGAACCATGTTTTCTTTTAAGCTGAACCATAATAGGGTGGAAAATTTGATCTGAATTTACTAAGGTGTAAAACTGAATCATATTTCCGGTCAAATTGTACCATAGTATTCTTGGTCGGTTCTAATGCCACTTGCCACACGGGCAAGCCTCTTTGGTGAAACCGAGCAAATTTAAGGCAGAATGTGCGATTCTTGTTTTTCAGTGGCGCCATCTATGGCCTAGAATTCGACTTCTGCCACATCATACGCCACACCTGTTCATAAGCGGACCCATTCATACGTCCATTCATTCATCCACAGATCATAATTTTGACCTGAATCAGAGAACAATTGATCTCAAATCCAGTACCACCAGAGTTATTGATTTGTTATGGGAACATGGAGGACTTTGCAACTCGACAGAATTTTAACGTACATCAGTCACCAACGACACGGGGAGTCTTCGACCGGCGGGGTTCTAACCCACGAACTCTCGGACATGGACCCAGCGCCCTACCGACCAGGCTATTTCGGCCCCCATAGTATTCTTCTTGCGTAATACAATACTTCAATTCGGCTTACCGCCTGATGTAGCAACAAAATTGAAGGACAGTATGATTAAATAATCCAAAACTTATAACAGTATAGCAAATAAGAACATGGTAGTTGTGAACTCAAAATTGGGTCGGCAGTTTAATGGCGGTTATGAAATGAAATAAAATCCTCTCTAAGTTCTGTGGCTTAGGGGAGGTGAAAGAGCATCCGTCTCCGAATGAGGTGACCCTGTTTCAAATCCCAGCGGTGTCTGGTTAATACGAATTCTGCTTCCAGCTCGCATCGACCACAGTGCTGATGTAAAATATCTTCAGTGGTAAACGGATCATGGGTTAAAATCCCGTAAAAGAAATCCTCCACGAAGGATAGTTTGATCCAATACTTATTTCAGAAGTTCCCTTGTCTACTGGGTAGGGTTAAAAATTACAAGGGGTACTCAATTGAAAATATATGATCATAAACTCAGAATTAGGTAGGCTGTTAAGCGTTGGTTATAAAATAAAATAAGTATAACCCCTCAAAGTAATAGTAAATAATAGAAAAGTCCAGTAGGTTGATAAAAGGCTACCTTCAAATCAAGTTGAGAATTAAGGATTATGTTGAATTTCCGTATATATCTGTTCAGTTTATTACAGCATACTGTAATTAAAGCGACATACTATAATTAAATAATAATTAAGAGCGATTACATTGCTTCGGAATTTTACATAATATTTAGATAAGAAAAGATTTTAAAATGAAACAGAGATAATTATGCATTGTTTTCCGCCCTAATACATTTTGGTCCCTTCATTTCGGTTCCATCGTTTCGGTCTCGCCGTTTTGGTATTGTTTCGGCCTCTTCGTTCTGTACCCGTTGCCGTTACAGTACCTTCTTGATTCAGTTCCGTTAAATTCGATTCGTCTACTTTGATCTAAACATTCTATCCCATTTCTTACTTTTTTTACACTGCTTATGTTTCAATGGCCCTAAATATAATTTCTTATTTTTTTAAATAATTTATTTATTATTTCTAATGACAAAAAATGAAAAGAAATCAATATTCAGTATTTAAGAATTTATTAAGCGCTGAGTTAAATTATTAAGAATATTGACCGGGGATTTTTCGCATTTTTCTAATTAATAAGAGAAAAACTTTTTTAAGTTTAAATGAAAACTACCATTTTTTATACATTTCTTCACTTATGTATCTATGTAAATTATTATGTAATAATATAAATGAATTATGATTGTAGAGTTTCACAATCACATTTTCTGCAAAGTACGAGTATTAAAACAATACACGTAATAAAAATGCATGCTCACGTTTTGCCATATTTTTAGAACTTTACTACAATGAGACTGAAAATTTATATTTAGTGTTAGATTTTTTTTCTTTATAATCACGAAACATTACATAACTAATTAAATAAATCAACCAATGCACACATAATTACGACTTTATTAATTATCAAATTTAGAAATGGACGTGTCTCATTACATTCATTTTTAACAAACTTAAACGAAGATGAATTTCTATGTCACACATTCTTTTCAATGCTGTATTCAAAATTTTCGTCAAGAGACTTTTATGATTGCTACAGTAATCATAAAGAGGGAGAAAAAAAACAGAATTCCTTAACAAGAACAGTTTTGAAAGGAGAAACTTCACGGCTAGTAAACGCTGCCATTATCCAACTTCCAGAAACTAATTAGTGGCATCGAAAAAATTAACTGCTAAACTAAAAATATCTAACAGCATGAAATTTTACCGTGTAGAACAGCTTGCTAATTAGCGAGAAGAGAAAATTTTTTTTTTTATCTCAAAATTAGAATGTGGGCTTGAGACTCCTTCTTTCAGCAAATGTCTCACATAAAATCACTTAATTAGTTCTGACATTGGCGAGTTATGAAAGAGTATAGGGTGTGTTTAGGGAATGAAAAATAACAAAAAGAGCTCCCAACTCCACAAATTGAAAATAAGTTGAAAATATTAATATGCATTCGGAGAATTTGCAATATGGTATGGACGTGTACGTGCATTTTTATAACGGAATAAATTGTTTAAAATTCAATTATAAAACGTAGTTTTAGAAACACTTATTTAAAATATAATGATAAATATTCGACTAAAATTTAAATTTTCGAAAAATAGAAATGTGGTCTTGAACCTTAGAATATTATTATAAATTAATTTTTAATAGTCATATTTAAGAAAACATACATTTTAAAGTGCCCGTCAGAAATAGATGGAATATTTGCATTGTGACATTTTAGTGAATGAATTGTATTTTGCAAAGGCACAACCTTCAACTAATCGCAAAAAAATAATTTTTGTATCAAACATGTCATGTTTATTTTTTTATAATCTCAGTTTCATAATAACTATTCGTTATTCCAAAATAAAAATGCAGTACAATAGTACGTTGTATATGGATAGTAAAGCATTAAATTTGTTCACGATTGTGCATCGATTATTTTAATCATACTTAAATTCCAGAGTAGTTATCTGATAATATAATTACAAAATTGCAGCAAAGCATATGATTACTGATGATTTAGTACGTTGTGAATGAGAACACTTTTAATGTGGTAGGAATCATGTCTATCTTGAACTCATAATAAATAGTTTTCTGATTTTTTTAAACATTCTAGCAATTTGATCTGATCTCAATACATGTCGACATAACATAAGAACCATAATAAGCCAAAATTATCTTATTCTTCATAACCTTATGCAACTTAATATTTCATATTCTTATACTTCAAGTTGAAATTACAGTAATGCAGATTAATAGGGAATTGCAGATAATATAGGGTAATGCAGATTAGGGAATACTGTTCCCAAAATAAGAAACCCTGAATAACTTTCAATCCAGTTATCGGATCTTCACGTTCTAGGACTCACTCTTAATGGTTTTGAGGGGGGTGACCTCAAATATGTTAATTAATCAGGATGATTTTTTAAGTTTCGAAATCTGAGCCCAAAACGTACTTACTTTGAATAAACATACTTTTCTTTTCGACGGAATTGGGTTTCTGGAAACAAAAATATAGGGGGTAGCCACAATCTGGGAAATATAGTCCCCATAGTTTGGTCAGGAGAGACGTTCAAAGTATGAACCCCTTAATACTATTGTTATTTTTTGCAAGTTTTGCCATATCTCGAGATCTTTTAAAGCAAATTAAAATACTTTTGCATTTAATTACAAAATTCGTTTGCTCAATATATTCAAAAAGTAGCTTTTAATCAATATTTTTTATTTTTTATTATTTTATTTAATAATAATCGAAAATATTTTGAATTGTAAGATGCAGAATTTTAAGAATGAACATCATTATAAAGAATGTAATTTTACATAGTAAAAGACAGAATTAGAGCGATATTGGTCAAATAGTCTTATAAATCGAATTTTAAAGAAGACGTATTTTTACAATTCAATTTCTCAGAAACTATTCGACTGATTTCTCTAAACTTTTGTATTTTGCTAAGTAAAATCCCATACCTTATAATTTAATTTCCTTAACCATTATTAAGTAAATTTATAAAAAATAATAAATATTTATTAAAAGTCCTATTTTGTTATATTATTAAAAGTTATATTATCTTGTAATAAACGAATTATATAATTGTTTACAAATTTTTTATTCGCTTAAAAAGTTCTTGTGACACGGCAAAATATGAAAAACATAGAATTAACATTAAGGGGTTCAAACTTTGAGCCTCCATCCTGATTAAGCTATGGTGACCATATTTCCCAGATATCGGCTGCTCCTATATTTTGGGGGTTGGAAATCCATATCCATCGAATAAAAGGCTTGTTTATTCAGAGAAAGTATGTTTTTCCTAATTTCGAAACTTAATATATCGTCTGCCTTAATTAATTATCATATCAAACTCTTCCAAACCATTAAGATTAAGTCCAAGAATGTTAAGAACCGATCATTACATCAAAAGTTATTCAGGATGGCCCGTTTTTTATTTTGCGCACTGTACATTGAACTTAATTGAGAATAGCCATAATATGAAAGGGTGTTCCCAATTGCATTGGAATGATTAAATTTTTCAAGTCTAACGCAAACCCATATTTATCATCTGAATTGTGAAACTACTTTAGTTATATAGTATTTTTTTGATATTTTTAAATAATGTCTACAATGGGTCTGAAAAAAATAGTCGTTAGAAAAATGCTCTCATAAGGGTAAATCGATTGTTTAATTATATTTTTGGCACGTAATTAAATTTTACAAAAAAAAGAAATTCGGCACATTCAATAGCTGCAGACATACAGAAATGATAGCAAAGTAATCATCCAGAGTGTAAAAAATGTAGGTAGGAGGAGTAATACTGCTGATTAACCAGTTCGTTTTAAAGCTGTTTATTGAAGCTTTGTCGCTACGGAAAATAAAAAAGCCATCTATATATATATTTCTCTTACACGGCGACAAAAAAAGCCTCATTACAACTCCCCGAAGGGCAACGATAGAAAATCCTCCAATGATTGCCGCTAAAAGTGTCACATGCAAAATCTAACTGAGGTGGCTGAACATATAGCGCTTTTAAAAACGGAAACTGAAGTAACGTTAAGCTAGGCAGGAGTGAGTAATCTTTGCCGATAGACCTCTATTTTAGTATTTTGTCGAAAGCGCTTTTTTTCACGAATTTATATATTACGAATTTATTTGACGATTTTTGATTTATATCACGAATTTATTTGTTTTATTATTGTTATTAGTTATTCATTGAAAACTGAGTCTCAGTCGTGCTGTTACGCTTTAAGATTTTATACTATAGCACATTTCTAATAGGATTAACGAATTACATATCATTTATTTGAATTCAAATTAATTTTAATGACTTAGTATTTACTAAAAAGATGCAATTTTGTTTTAAAAAAAAGTTGTTATATGCATTTGAATGATTGTTTTGAATTCTTAGAATTTTGTGTACTTGCAATGTACCTATGTTAGTAGCAAGAGAAGCGAGCTTGGTTTCGGGGGTTGGCGAGCGTTAGCGAGCAGGGGGCGCAGCCCACTAGTAGTTTAAGGTCTTTACATTTGAAGCAATGCGATGATTTTAAACTATATTGATTATCTTGCCGTGAAGAATTATCTGGGCATCACAACGGACAATTAACTTAAATGTCTTAGAAGTCATTAAACTTTTTTAAAAATCACCAATTTGGCGACTAGATTAAACTTATCATTATCATATCTCAGCAAACTCACAGCAATTATAAAAATCGCATATTATTCGAAAAAGAGCATCATTGCCTTCGGAACGAATTTAAAAGCAACTTAAAGATTTGAAAGCAACTAATGCACCCTAACCATGGTTGTATCCTGAACATAATAATGCACTAAAGAAAGAGATTAACTACCTTTAAACGGATGAAACCGTTCCTTATTTAGTAAAAGAATGAGATTAAACCATTATTTTATTCAGAGAAAGAACCATACAGTTGTCACGAATCGTACTTCTTCAATAACCTGCAGTTTTCAGTCTTCACTCGCATAAGCGATGGATTTGATTCAGAGATTTAAATCCACTATTTGATTTGAAGATTTAAAGAGTGGAAGAATAGAGAAGTTTAAAGAGCTTAGTAAATTCCAGACATGGGTTACTGAAAAACTCCCATTACTATAACAATGTTGAAACCAACGATACAATTGTTCTAAATGTATCTAAAAGAAAGAGAAAAGCTTTAGAAACTGGGACTGGAAAATAAATTTATGTAATTAAATAAATAAAGTTAATTTAGTTTTAACACCTTATTATACAATGCATGTTGAAGAAAATAAATATACCAAGTTATAAAATAGAAATATCTTTTTTTAACAAAAAATCACACATATATTTCTTTTAATTTAAAATATTTGCTTTAAAAAACAATGTTCGGCAATAAATTAGAAAATTTTATTTCGTGATGCGTCCTTGTTTAGGGATAAAAAAAAAAGCTGCGTTCCTGGTCATCATGCCTAAGGAAATCACAGCTGGCACTCAAGCCATTACTTAATTAGACTTGATTATCCGAATATTTTCGTTTAAAATAAATAGACAAATATATACAGGATGTCTTAGTTAAGCGTTTCAGAAATCCTAAAAGTGGTAGAGTGCATCCTGATGACTCGAAATCATATAGCAATGCGGGGTCGGAAATGCTTTCCTGACGCGATAATGTACACAGAAGCACCATAAAGAAAAGAGACCGTAAGTGAAAAATTGTTTTAATAATACATTGAAATAAGCATAAGGTACATGGGTCAAAGTAAGTGTTCGAAGTTTCTGCCACCGTCTACAATGCACACCTCACATCTCCGGAGCATGGACATCCGAACATTCAGCAATACTCCAAGCATATCTCGAATTTCTCCGACAGATACTGCAATTCTTACAACCAGCTCCTCAGCATTGTCAACAGGGGTGCCTTAAGTCAGCGTTTTCATATGACCCCAGAAATAAAAAGCAAGACATGATAGGTCTGGTGACCGAAGAGGCCAACGCACTGGAAAGCTCGGAACTTTCGTACAACGCCATCTACCGCCTCTGGAAAGCATTTCCGACACCTCATTGCTATATGATTTCGAGTCGTCAGGATGCACTCTACCCCTCTTAGGAGTTCTGAAACGTTTAACTGAGACACCTTGTAGAATCTTTTTAACCTAACTTTCTACCAAAAAATTCTTAAAATCCATTTTTCTTATGAACTTAAGGAATTGAGACAACACAGTAAAATTTTTAAAAAAATAATAGTTAATCATTCGAAATTTTATCCTTTAAAGATTATTACGCTAAGACAATGATTGATTTTCTAAAAAATGTAAACGCTACAACATAATACGCTGAGCGTGACGCAGTACTCACTGTGACATGTATGAACAAATAAACTTGTGGGCTCATTTTAAAAAAAATTTATAGTTAATCATTCGAAATTTTATCCTTTAAAGATTATTACGCTAAGACAATGATTTATTTTCTGAAAAATGTAAACGCTACAACATAATAAGCTGAGCGTGACGCAGTACTCACTGTGACATGTATGAACAAATAAACTTGTGGACTCATTTTAAAAAAAATTAATAGTTAATCATTCGAAATTTTATCCTTTAAAGATTATTACGCTAAGACAATTATTGATTTTCTAAAAAATGTCAACTCTACAACATAATACGCTGAGCGTGACGCAGTACTAACTGTGACATGTATGAACAAATAAACTGGTGAGCTCAGTTGATTTGCTTACTCTGATCAAAACTTTTATGTAAAATACTATCAGTTTAAATATTTATTGAAATAATTTGCTTGAATAATGTACGAAAAAGAATCCATGTTACTATCAGTATAAATAATTAAAATTGCAACTTATGTAGCCATAATAATTTATAATGAAGGTTGCAAAGAGTTATTTACAGTTTTTGAACAATTAGAAATAAATATAGCCCCAACAGCTAAAGGCTATACTCAAAATGAAGATGGCCCCAGAATTTCAACTGCTACTCTAAAAACATATTAGGGTTGATGGACACATAAGGGTTGATGGACATAAGGGTTGTTGGACATAAGAGTTGATGGAAATGTAAAAATAAGACTAAAGGAACACTAAAGGGTGCTTAAAGTTCTGGAAAATAAACATCTTACTAAGCTGCCATAAATGCATCATATTTAGTTTAATTAAATTTTATGAATGTATATGCAATATAGATCGCAAAATTTAAAACGCAATTTGTTTGATATTATGCTTCTCTTACTTCTTGTTTATGATAGTATGATTTTCTTACTTCATGTATCACTAACTAGTACAAGTTTCAACCAATGTATTTTAAATTTTGACACAATGTTTACAATAAATGTAGTTTTAATTAGATTGACTTGTTTTGAGTAGTCCACGAAAATGTAATACACTTTATGTAATTTTTTGATTTTTTTTTTCAAAACACCACTATTTTGTAACAAAAATGTATTCTTTAAATATCCTATGTAGAAAAAAACTACATTTATTATCAATCAAAATGGAATTAAATTTGGGTGAATTTTTTATCAACTCATGAGAACAAAAAATTACGGATTATTTTAAAAATAAGTTTTAAACATTGTTAGCGCTAACTTGTTAAGTTTTCGTATTGGTAACATAATAAAATGAAGTTCAATATGTGGACAATAAGATAAAGAAATTATTATGTTACGTTTATCTTAATTGCTGCAAAACCTACTAAAAAATTCTTCTTTTTCACTGGCATCTACTGTGTTTTTTCTCATTAAATGACGTTGTCGAAATGACTCAATGTCCTATTTTTTTATGAATCTCATACTGGATGAAAAACAAAACAAGCTAGACAGCTTAAAATATGGAATACTTAAAGTTTGCACCGATATGAAGATGGAATATTATTTTCCAGTAACTAGATTACGGCATATTATCAGTCTCTCAAGTCCGTTTGAAAGCAAACATATTCTTGCACAATTAATTTCTTAATTTTTAAATAATATTAAATTAAAAATGATAACTATCAAAAAATAATTTCATTAAAGGTAAATGTTCTTCCATTACATAGTATGCCGGCTTTTAGTAATGCGCCTTAACGCTGATTTGATTTCACTAAAATTTGAAATAAAAGAAAAACAAAGCCGTTTCATTTATTTTGACGTTTCTCTTTCAAAACCAAAAGGCAGACTTTCGCTTCTGAGGATTTAAACACTTTTAATACTTCACTGAAATTAATCGTTTGCGTTCACGTTAAAAAAATTCTCTTTTCGAATTTATGATCCAACGTTCAGAGAAATCAACAACAGTAACGGTTATACTTTCAGAAGCTTAAAACAAATTTGACAACGAAAACACAGGGCTGTGAAAAAAGGAATCTACAATGAAAAATGGAAATGGCATATGAATGCTTATGCCCTAGCTTTAGTCATATATGAATTCTCCAAAGCAATAAAATTTGAATCCACGAGGCCATAAACTGGCAGAAAAGTAATTTTCATCTGACTTTATTGTCCGCGTCAACGTTAAGTTATAGAAACACCACATGCAGAAAGGAAAATGTAGAATTTATTTTATTTATTTTGACCTGGTAACTCGGAAATATGCATTAAAGCTGACGGAATATGTTTCGAGGAAATTTTTTTTATTTGTAAACAAAATGGAAATTTTTAATCATTTGGAAGATATTTGAAATGTTTTTGTCATCTTGTAAAGGTTTAAGGAAATACACTTTATGTGCTTTCTACTTATTATTTTGAATTTATTTAGAATCATTTTAAAGCCTTTTCTATTTTAACTTTATTTATAAGAATATAGATTTTTCTAAACATATTAATTTAAATATTTCTTGTCGTATATTTCCCTTTATTAGAAAATATAATTATAAGAAATTGGTAATGTAATTTAAAATAGATTTGCATAAAAATTTCTAATTAAGAAAGAGATAAAATGTATAGAATTTACTACAAAGTTACAACTATCTCTTATTTTAGTATAATATCTCAGTATCTAATTGATTGAAAACATACAAATAATTTTTTTTTTAAATTTATTCAAAATATTTATTTAAGTTTTTACCAAAACTTACGAAGCTTATTATTGCCAAGAAATATAAATGTAAACAAGAGAGGGTTGTTATTTGAAAAGAGTTAAGACTGGTCTCGTTTTATTAAACATTTGAAACAAATGAAGAAAGATTTACTAAGCAATCAATATTTCTCTAAAAAATAAAACATGGTTGGAGTTTAATAGGATTTAATAATTTGAAATGGTCCGTTTCATAAGTTTTTTTACAACCCTACCTTTAAAGCTATGATTTTGAAAATAAGAATGCAAAACATTATGCAATGCAATTCTTAGAAAAAAGCAATTGAAATGTAGTTCCTGTAAAATATTAAAGTATACACCGAAGAGCCATTACATTATGACCACCCTCCATCTATAACAATGGCCTCGCCCAGGTTTTCATGGTTTCTCGCCCAGGAACAATGTTTTCATGGGGCACATAAGGGACCATAAATCCTCATAGAACAATCCCTGACGTCTGTAAGCTACTTAAACATAGTTCACCCATTCATGGCAACAGTTTTTCCTGCGGGGGATGGTGTTTACCAACAGGATAATGCACCATGTCATAAGGATCGAATCGTCATGGATTGGAACATTCCAGTGACTTTCAAGACATGTCTTGGCCTCCAAATTCACCTGACCTTAATCCAATAGAGCATTTGTGGCCCTACTTAGAAAACCAAATTCGTGCTGCCACGCTACCCCCTAGCAATGAGAGGGAATTGCAGGACCAGTTGGAGAGCTCTTGGTAACAGATACCTCAGACTACCTATCAGCACCTTGTCGAATTAATGCTACGGCGGGTGCTAGCAGTTTTGAGTGCTAAAGGTCGTCCTACATGTTATTAGCAGGGTGGTCATAATGTAATGGCTCTTCGGTGTATATGGATTCCAATTGAATAAAAACATTAAACAGCTGTTTACTTCGAAATAAAAATTACTAAGATGATCAAAGAAATATATATATTCAATTTGATTATTATATTCTACGAAACTTTTAAAAAAAACATGAATTTTGAACTAGATTGTGATCTGAAAAGATCTAGGAATTAAATTAATGTTATCTAGTTGCAAACAAGTGTCCGTTATTAAAGAAGTATGATAAACACATCGACATACGTTATATTAATAAATATTTTAATCAAGGGATATTTAGTTTCTTGAAAAATAATTGCTGTTTCGAACAATTTGTTCCAAACTATAACATCAAATGGAGCTTTAAATATAAATTATTTTACAGCTGTAGATATAAAGTCAAACTATAAAAGGAAAATTTAATTAAATATGCTTTTCAGTATTTCATCTTTAGATAAATGCATTTTAATTTGATCCTGAAATACATTCATGGTTTTTATGAATTACAGATATTTCATATTAATTTAAGCCGTATTGAATTTTTACTTAAATTACTATGTAAACTTTTCTTTTTTAATGGCGTCACAGCCCTCTGTCGGCCGAGGGTTGAAACTCTAACTGTCCCTGTTCTCAATCTTTGATATTTAGTTCATAATTTTCTTTTGGTAAGAACTAAATTGATATTAAATGTTTAAAAAAAATTCAAAATAGCTTTCTTCTGTTAATCTTAACCCAATAACTAATTCATCCTACTTCATTTGATATTTTTTTAAATAATACACATAACTAATTTATCTTGACATTCAGTTAATTTATCTTGAGAGACATTTTTGAACTTATTATTCATTCGATAATGAGGGGAGAATATTTTTTTAATACAAAATTATGAATGGAATTTAAATTTGTCAAAAATATACGAGATGTATTTTCCAACCGAGATCAAGGATCGGGACTCTGAATGATACGCAAGGATGTATTAAAATAATTGCGCACACCACCCTTAATTTTTTAAAATAAGTATTAAAATTTGAGAATAATTTGGTAACTCCGTGGTCGGTGTGAACTGGGAATATTATTGCTAAGATTGGCAATAAACAATAAAGTGTTTTTAGCAATGAATAGTTTGTTTAATGAATTTGATTTGATACTTTTTGAAACATTGAAAGAAAGACAGTGTGAAATCAACACCGATGAAATTATTTAAATACTTATAACATTAAAATAGATTTCTCCATACGAGGCATCGTATTAAAGGCTCAAGTTTTGTTATTTTTTTCTATGGTTAATGTAAAAGTTTACCTCATTTAATTAGCATTCTGTGAATTCCAGCAAAATTGACATTTGAATTTTATCTTTTTAAGCTCAATGAAAAGACTAATGTTGAAATAGAACTAAATAATTTTAACTTTAGTCAAAGAGAAAGATCTTTTCTTGCAACATAGTTTTTATATGGGGTGTTGTGAAAATACAGAATACTTGGTTTTTCGAAAGGGTCTACTTGAACATAAAATAAATATGCTTACACAGATTTAGGTTACTTATTTCATATGCAACTATTTTCAGTTATTACTTTTCTTTAACTACGCATAACCATTAGAGCTTTTAAATCTAAACTAATTGCACCTTAGCACCATTTCTGGAACTCTAGTTATAAAAATATCCACAAGTAAATCTGATATCGAGTACTATTTGATAGTATTATTACGAATGAGAAATATTTAATGCATTTATTTTGTACAATAAATTGGAATAATTATTACATTTAAGTCAAAATAATTTAATTTTAAAATTCTTGAAAGATTGAAATAAAGACGAAATAAAATCAACACCACAGACATTATTTGAATTCTTATGGCATTAAATGCGATTTTCTCCTTGCGATGCATCTTATAAAAGTCTTTAAGTTTTGTTATTGGTTTCTAAGGCAACGTAAAAGTTTACCTTACCTCATTTGATTACCATTCTGTGGATTCCACCAAATTTAGTAATTGAATTTCTTCTCTTTATGCCCCCTGAAAAGACTGTGTTGAAATAGGATTCAAATATTCTAACATTAGGTAAAGAGAAATAACTTTTCTTTCTGCGCAGTTTTAATATGGGATTAAGAATACTGAGAATTTGGAATTTGAAATTGAACATGAAAACAAATTTACTCATGCAGGCTGAATTTTACTTATTTTATTTGTTCATGTTTCCAGTTGTTATTTTTCTATTACTTTACGTAGTCTCGAAAACTTCAGAATCTACCTCTAAACTGCACTGTTTATAGAATTTCAGTTTGAAAAATACTAATAAAGCTTCTATCGAGCAATATTTGATTTATAAGAAATTCCGAAAAATGTAAGAAATAATATTTCGGTACCCAAAAAGCCGGTATTAAAAAAGGTAAATTTTATTTAACTATTTTAAATAAAGATAAATTTATTCAATGTACTGAATATATGATTTAGCTTAATAAATTTTTGGAATTGTTGTTTCTTTTGAAATTAAAGTACAAGAAGGAAAGTTTGCAGGAGCTTGTTTGCAGATAGAACACAGAGCGATTGTTTATATTTGAAAGAACATTTACTATTGCTCTATTTTGAAATATGTTGTTTCATTGATAATAATAGATAATAATCACAATAAATTATGTATGTCAATGAGATTTTAAACTTTTGACAGCTCTTGTTACATTAAAAAGGGGACGAGAAAGTGCACTTTCTGTTCCATTGTAATTTAATTTGAAACTGCAACACGATACTGGTTTTTCCTTACAATTTCCCGTAGCCACAGAAAGAATACAGCTGTTGCATTGTATTAAGTTCATAATATTCTTACGACTTAAAAAAAAAGTAAGAGCTCAAATAAAATTTGACGTGGTAAATTATCACAACGAAACTTCTAGTAACATATTTATTAGTTTTTGAAGTCACCATCTTTGGCTCTTATACATAGGTGTAAACGTGTCAAGTCATTTTCTTACTTGCTTGCAACTCATCAACTGATATTTCATTCCATCTCTAGCACATGGACTGCTTTAAGAATGGCGAAGATTTATGAAAGCCAAATAAAGGTGAATTAAAAAGCCAGAACCGTGATGACTCAGAGGATAGAGTGTTCGCCTCCCAGTGAGGTGAACCGGGTTCGAATCCCACCAATGGCTGGTCGATACGAATCCTCATCCGGCTTGCACCGACCACAGTGCAGACGTGAAATATCCTCAGTGGTAGATGGATCACGGGTGAGAGTTCCTTTGCCGTCTGGCTAATCTTAGGAGGTTGTCGTGGTCTTCCTCTCTATGTAACGAAAATGCGGGTTAGTTCCATCGAAAAGACCTCCACGAAGGTCAATTTCTCCCAATACTTGATCCAGGAGTTCCCTTGTCTTCTGGATTGGGTTCAAAATTACAAGGATTGACAATACAAGTCATAAACCCAAAAATCGGTTCGGCTGTTCAACGACGGTTATGAAATAAAATAAAATGAAAAAGAGATTTGAGGGATTTGACTTTGAGGGATGCCAAATTCTTATTGAGCACAAACCATAATCCTTAGACTGAGGAAAAAAATATAGTCGAAACTAACAGAATATAGTAAAATGTTTCCGGCTATATGAGATCACCAAAAATCTCGATAATCTTCTCCCAAGTGTTTTTGTTATGTATTTTGTTAAAATTGATATTAAAATATGGTTTTATAAATTGTGGTAAAATATGATAAATCTGGTAAAATTTAGTAATTTCACCATCATATCTTAAAACATGGCCTAAAAACCATTTAATAGGTTAAATTCATTTTTCAGTTTTACGGTTTTTACTAAATGTATAGTAATAAAAACTATAATTTCAAAAACCAGAATTTCTGGAAAATCCGTTACCTTGCGAACGAAAAAATAACCAAGCAAATGATTTAAATACTGTAATTTTTTTTTACCAGAAATATCGTTACCATACTGAATAATAGTTTTAAAAGAATTTTTTTTTTCGTGTGTAGGGTGGTTCAGAGGGAGAAATCAATCGAAATTCAGTCAGGTGAATAAGGAGGTCAATATTGAGTTTGAAGAAAATCTTAAACATGTGTCTTGCACCATTCTTGACTGCGTTTAGATTTGCGTCTTTAATGTTCTGCTTATGGTGAAAAATCAAGAATCATAACATTTTTCGAAAAGCAGCTTTGCGATGGAATGTGATAAATATCATATATTTAGTTTTATAATTTGCGTTAGTTATTTCCTGTCACCCTTAATAATTGCATTTATATTTAATAAAACATTTTTTTTAATTTTGATGAATTATGAGCGTAAAAAGTTTTAAAACATCACGCAATGTTTGCTTCGTTTAAATAAGTTAAGCACAGAAGTAAATATAATTATGCATGTATATTAATTAATAACCTTTATGCAAATATCGAGAACCATTAGAAAGAGATTCTAGATATGATGCTTTGTTATGCCCTGTATCTAATTTTAGTTTTTATTTTAAAAAAAAGAGAATGAAACTACTCAGTGAATCTATTCTATCATCGAAGAGTGCCGAAATACGTTTCTGATTCAGTATCTTTACGCACGACAATGTTTTGTTTGGAGAACAATTTAAACGTGTTCCTTTTATAATAATTAATTGTTCCATTGTAAACAGTTATAAAATAAAGAAATCTCTCTGAATGAAATCTAAACTTAGCACGAAACGTAGAAAATTTAATTAGTACATTTTAACATCCAATTTCATTTTCAATTCATCATTTTTCAAAAACGTATATTTTTCCTTTTTACTTCTTGCTTATCCAATGCATGCTTTCGGGCTGAAATTAGAAATATTAATACAAAAATTAAAAGAAAGATCATCTTCGGGAAATGCCGTTGCTTATTAAGACGTAAAATAATATTCATTTTTCATTTTCATGCTTTTGACAAGCACCGAACATTAGAATAACTAATTAAATACAGTGAGGGAGAAAAAAAAGGAAGCTGAAATGAAATCCCAAGGTAATTAGGCGATCAAAAGGGCATAAAATGTGAAAACCGCTTTAGCTATAACAATAAAAACGGATAAAAGAAAAAGGGTGAGAACAAAGAAAGTGAAATATAATGTTCATTTTTTTGTTGTACGCTAAAAAAGTAAGTAACGTATCATGTGAATTTTCCTTCAGATAAGAAAATTTTTTGCATAAAATTAATAATAAATAATGTAAATAAGCTTCAAATTGCTTTACATTTGCGTTAATAAGGAAAAATAGCATTACCTAAAAAAATGGTCGCGGAAATTCCTCAATGAAATTTTCTCATCAAAACTTTTACTTTTCAAATGAAAAATATAACAAAATATATTTATGGGTTTCATTTATTTGTTGAGACATAGCTATGTTTCTAAATTTAAGCACAATTCATTCAATGTTATACAAAAGTATATTATGTTATAAAATTAATAGATTACATTAAAAATCAATGTTACTCGAGTAGATAATTGCATGCAGTGCCTTCAGTTTATATAATATAATAGAGAATTGAATTATGTATCCATTGGAAAACTGTTTCAAAATGTCATTATCAACAATCAATGTTTATGAGCTGATTTATTTTCAAGAACTCTACATTTACCGACATTGAAAGGAAAATCTTAACCTTCAAACTAAATTCTAACCAACAATACAGGGTTACTAATAATTCTCACCAGGATTTCGAAGGGTTATAGTAAAAAAAAAGAAGCCGAATATGAAAAAAAGAAACATATGAAATTATTCCAAAACTATTCAAGTTTCACTTACATGCATTACAGGTGTTCTATGCGTGAACGCTTGGTCACACGGCATACATCAATGCGATAATCCAGTTCCTGCCCGGAGGGAATTATGAATAACTCTGTATATTTTCATACATACATCAAGGCGTAAGTTAAGTAAAGCAAACCAAAATACATTTTTTTTCAAGAATTTGAAGTTCTTGAACCTAGGTTTTTTTCAGAATATTGATTCGATTTTTTTTGAACTTTTTAAACACTTTAAACTATCTCTATCAAAATGAATATTGAATTTAGTTTTTAGATAATGCCAGTTTTTAGGGAATAAAAAGTATCATATCTGCAGATTACGATGAGTCCAGGATTGTTTTACGCATGGATCTGTAGTATTCCAAATGAAAACCAGATTTTCTTCAGCAGTGATAAAAACAAAATCATTAAATTAAGCATTTTAAAATTATGTTATCTGGTTAAAATGAGAAAAAAGTTGGTTTCAATATTAACATCAGCATTGATACGCCGGCCAGGGTTAGGTTTTGACATTCTCTAAAATATTTGTCCGTATCAGTCTTTTAGTATCGTGTTACCATTTTCTAATATTACGCCTTATCTAATACATAGAACATAGTCTACGCGGAGATTCTGGTAAGATTGTAATGTACATTGTTCTAGTAATTAAAAACAAAATACATATAAGGTATTCAAATCATTCATTAAGTATTTTTTCGTTTTTATGGTAATGGTTAGACGGAAATTCTAGTTTTCATAATTACAATTCTTTTAACTACACATTTAGTATAAACTACAAAACTGAAAAGCGTATTAAACTGAATAAATGTTTTGTATGCCATTCTCTAAAGTAGCATGTAAGAATTACCAAATTTTCAAAGTTTCATCACATTCTATAAAGCTATATTTTATTGCTAATTTTAACAAAATCATTACCAAAGCGCTTCGGTAAAATTTGCCAAGCTTTTTGGTATTCTCATGAAGTCAGAAGCATGGTAAATTTTACCCAATTCTGGTAGTTTTTATTTAATTTCAGTATTATTAAGGAATAAGCTAGAAATACTTCTATATACCAAAGTTCTTTTTAAACAATTTTATTTGTGCTTAAAACCATAGAAAATAGGAAATTTATCAATAATAAAGATGTCTACTAATTTTTACAATTTCAAAATGCGATAAGCTTGTGAACCAAAGTTCTAAACTTTTTAAATACAGTGTTGAGAAATATCATAAAAAATTTTTTGTATACCCCTATTTTATTTTATTATCCGAGTATTTGTTAACATGATTCTTCATAGTGGTAAATAAAAAAAATTCATTATTTTTTTTCCATTATTCTAATTCATGAACTTAAAGACTTAAATATTATTTAAGGCCGATCTACTCTAGCGCCATCATAACGCGTTTCTTCAAGTTTCTCCTGGTCCAACAGCTTGCAGCGTCTCTTAACTATATGGATAGTTATTTGATTATCCATATTAAAGTGTCCAAAGATTTAATTAAATCAGCATTTTACTCTTAAAAAAATATCACATTCTTGGTATAAATTTTTTTATTAAGTTTCCTTTTCATGCACGAAGCCGCACTACAAAGCGCACATTCAGCTGTTTGTGTGTATATATATATATATATATATATATATATATATATATATATATATATATAATGTTGGTTTGAAGATCATTTCTTCGGCCACAACAACACATGATGAAAACAGTTAGTTGTTTCAGTAGTTGAGAACAGTATACACTCCATGGTATACTATGTAGCACTTCTATCATATTTTTTATTTACTTCTGTACTATTGTATTTGCTGCATATCATAATTGAATAATTTTTTTGTGGTTTATTGTCTTGTTGTATTTTTAAGCCTTGAATCAAAATTTTTGAACTAAGATTGGTTTGCGCAAATAATAGTGTTTCGAAATTTTTTCATACAATGCATTTATGTAAAAACATAACATTTTCTAATTATTCCCAAATACTTTAAATTTCCTTTTCGGTTCTTTAATATGTAAAAATAATTATGTCATATTTTTTATGTACTGTTGTTTCAATCTCTCTTATAATAAACTCTACTATAAACAGAGAAAATAAAAATCTACATTAATAGCGCTTTACGCAATTTATTCTTCAGTTTAAAATAGTCTTCATTAACGAAGGTCATCCTTAACGAAAGAAATTACCAAACTGCTTTAAGAAACTTCATAAATGAATTGTTTAGTTTCAACGTAATGAATTGTTTCTATATAAATATTTTTGCGGACAAATGCTTTTTTTCTCATTTTATAAATTTTTTTTCAGAAAGGGATAAAAGCAAAGCCTTTAATATGATTTCTTTCTTTATTTTTTTATTAATGATTTTAAAGTTCAAATTATTTTCTTTTATTAGAATAGGACTTTGGAATCATAATTAGGAGTTGTTCAAAGAAAATAATTTTTGCAAAAATACTCTGTAGGAAAATGTCGTAATTTAACCTGATTCATGTTTCTATTAGACTAAACTAAGTCTCATTATAATAATCATGGTAGAAATGATGGGCAAAATAAATTTTAAAAGCAAAAAATAATGTTTAAAACTCATAATGTTTGAAATACATTAAATTTAAATATATAGATACTGGAATAAGAAAAAATGTAAGCAACAAAATAGAAAAAAAATTGTATAGGGATTAAAATATTATTCTATGAAAATATTTATTTTAAATTTATTCAAATTGCGCTCATTCATTGGCTCTGAGCGCAATTAATTAATCAATGAGTAAAGTAAAATCTGTAACTGAACGTAAATCTAATTATATATTTCACTGGAATGTTTCCCTTCCAATGAGGTGAGTCGAGTTCGAATCCCAGCGATGACTGGTGGATACGAATTCCACACCCGGCTTGCACTGACCACTGCGCTGACGTGAAATATCCTCAGTGGTAGACAAATCATGGGTTGGAGTCCCCTTGACGTCAGGCTAGCCGCGGTAGGTTCTCGTAGCCTCCCTCTCCATGTAAAGCGAATGAGGGTTGGTTCCATCAAAAAGTTCTCCACGAAGGCAAACTTTCTCTCAATACTTGATCCAGGAGTTCCCTTGTCTTCTGGATTGGGTTCAAAATTACAAGGCTACGGAGTTGAACGTTAGTAGTCGCAAATTTGGCTGTTCAATGACAGTTATGAAATAAAATAAATTGCGATCATTCAACTGATCTAATTTTTATTGCTATATATGTATGCGGTTTTTCAGAATTGTTTCTCAGTTAGTATGTTATTAACTTGCTTTTATCGAATTAATTTAAAAGTTTAAAATTGGGATGACGGGAAATACAAAATTAAGCGAATTGTTTAATTCTCCTAGTTAAATATCTGTAAAAGTTTTTTTTTCGTTTTATAGACTTGAGAGTAAAAGCATTTGTGCTTGAATAAAAAAGTTGAGATTTTTTTAATGCATAAATGCAAAACTATTTTCAAATAACTGATTTGAGACAAATTGATTTATAGATGCAGTTTTAAGATTTTAATAATCTTGTAAAATAACACATATTTTATATGTCAATCAAGTATGAGAGAAAATAATTGAAAAAATTATCGAGACATTAGTAATCTAAAAATTGAGCACATTTTTTATGAGGCAGTCGAATATGTTAAAGTTTGCTGCAATTTCAAATTTTTTTATATTTAATGTATTATTCCACAAGAAACTATTTACTTAAAATTTTTAATGATAGTTAAAATTCAAATTACGATATCATTTAGTAAGAGTATCAACTTTGCTAATGCAAATGAAGTAAGCGGGCGTGGTGTTAAGATCTTTTCTCAACACAGTCGATTAGTGACTTGGGTGAAATGATTATCCGGCTTAACATACCAAATGGAACCAGTGATAAGGCGAATAAAGCACGAGAAAATCTAGCATTTGTTTGAAATGATTCATTCTAAAAGCACGGAAAGGGTGTAGGCCTTCTCGAAAATTTAATTCGAGTTCTGGAAACGTTGCAAATTATTCTGTGTTCCTATGGGATTAGAACGCAAGAAAATTACTGCGTGTGAGAGTTGAAATCAAAGACTCCGAAATATGTTGGCGACGAAAAAGAGAATATTTTTTTTCACATCCAGTGTAGTACTAATGGAGTCATTTTCTTTGGCAGTTAAAACTCCGTATGTTCTGTGTATTTTTTGAGTAATAAAGGTGGAATAATATAATCAACTTCGCCAAGTAATTGTTGGTGAATGTAAGTAAATCATCAAGGATTTGGTGTAAGATATAAATTCAATAAATAATGGTTCCAAGATTATCATTAATTTCCTAATTTATTCATCATCTATTTATTTATAATTTTATTTTCTTATATTTGATTTTGATTTCTATCAGTTAAAGCTTTTCACTTGACTGTTAATTTTCTTTTGTTTTAAATCAACGAATTGAACAATTCTGATTATTGAACTCTGATATAATGCAATAACAATATATTCTGCATGAAAAAGAATAGAGATAGACAATTTTTCCCTTAGTAATAACTTTACGTTCATATTTCAAATAAAGCCTCATTCTTATAATAAATATTTTGGCAGTACGGAAGACATATCAGCTATTCATTTTTCAATTGGTTTATGCTACCATATCTATATTATGCAAATATACGCAAATTTTTACTTTAATTCAAAAAATGTTAAAGCGTAACATTTTTACCATGTTATTCGTAACAAATATATATCTGCAGTATTTTTGAAATTTTTAATTTAATATACGTTTGTTTTGTCTATTAAATACATAGAAAATTTGCCTTTATGTTTATTTCAAACAAATTATTCAGATCTAAAAATCTTTGCGGAACTTTTTTGTACTGCGTGAAATAATATAAGAGGTTACTGTACTATTTACAGAAGTACTTTTCACTTCGAACTTAAATGCACAGAAAGGCATTAAACTTCACAAATCATCCAAATTCATATGTTTCTATAAATGAGGTCTTTCTGGTCTCAAAAAAAGGCATAATTTGACAATATAGAATAGTTCAACTAACCACTTTTCATGATGGAAAGATGTAGCAAGAATACATTTTTTTCACCAATTTGTTCTTGCTGTCTATTTTACTAGAACAACTATTGTAACCAACATTAGCTAGTGTATCCAAGATTAACGTATTGATTTCTCAAAATAATCTGTATTAGCTGTAAGTTCCAAATAGGAAATTGATCTATTTCTCCACCAATCTATACATTTATAAATATTTTATACTGGCATATTTCCAGAGAGAGCTTGATCGCCCAAAATACTAAAAAAAAAAAAAAAAAACATTATTTAGACATTTAATGAAGACAGACACGCCATATTGTGTTGTAGCTCGCATTCAGTTCTAGTATTGCGCAGATTTCTATATGTGACTATATAATTTCTATATGTTCTATATGTGACTATATAGTTTCTTCGAGTTTCTCTACACTCACACTTCGAATCTTGTTGACAATTTCCCAATGTTCTAGTAAACTAAAGATAGCCCTTGTAATGTATTTTCCTGTGATTGGTGTATATTTTAGCAAGCTGAATATTTTTTGTCATCATTTCCAAAAGTAATTAAATTTAAATGGTCAACACTTCCTTCAATTTTTATTAACTGGCAGAAAATGGATTCAATCAACTAAAATGGGACATTTTAGATTGAACTTTAGCTTCAATTTTACAGCAATTTTACTTGTGGAATTTGCCTGTGTGGTCTTAGGGAAGGGTCATCTTTAATTCTAACTGTCATTTGTAATATTGTTCACACGGCTTCATAGAGAAATGTATTTCAATCTAAAGCACTTACAATTGATGGGTTGATTCAGCTTGTAGTTGCTGCGGATGCAGTTAAATAATCCCACGTTTTAATATCTCTTATAAGAATAACGTTTGCAAAGTTAAAGAATACTTTTAAAGATAAAATTGAACCTAGTTTCTCTGGTATGTATTTTTATTAAAGAAATTGACGAGCATAATAGTGTTTTTAAATTTAATGATTGCCGTTTAATGGGAATGAAGAGTTGTAATTTATCAGTCTAAAAAATAAAGGTTTAACAGGACAAAAAAGTGAAAAATAAATGAAAAATAAATAGACGATTTTAGCCCGTGTGATCGAATACTGAATATAGATGATGATTCAAAACACCCTGAGTTCAAAGATGGTTTTCTATAACATCTAGGAATGGTTTTCTATAACTGTAAACATCTAGGAAGGTCTTTGTGCTGAATACATTGTTGATCACGGTAATCAATTAATCATAAATGGGTAAGCATCGAACAAATAAACAATTTTCAATCTGTATCGGTAGATAGTAATATTGGAAAAGTATACATTCAGATCTTAAATGGCCCTCTTCTGCAAGTTGCAACCAATTTAAGCGACAACTGTTTATTTTCCTTCTTCTCTTAAGGCGTAAAGAGAAACTGCTTACGCCCATCGGCCTTCATTGCCATTAGAGATAAAAAATGAGGGATAAAGTGTTGTTCTAATCGATGAAGTAAGTGGTCTGTAATGATAAAGAAAAGAAAGTGCAAGCAGTTTTCATGCCCATTATTGACTACATCCAACGTTCGCTATTTTATCTTTTTTCAATCAATATCTCTTATCCATTTATAGACGCAAAAAATGGGTTGGATCCTTCAGAATTCTTCTTTTTTTTCCAATCCAATGCTTACTTTTGCAGATACGAAAATAACTATTGCTTTTTTTTTTCTACGTAAAAATGAAAGAGTTTTAATATAATCAAGATATCACTCCTCTCTAATAAAATGGAATTCCATTTAATAAAAGATAAACTCATTTATTTCTTTGGATAATTATCCATTACATATATTTTAGGAATTTTTTTCTCAACATGCATTTCTTAATGCTAATCTAAGTAAATACTACCCGACAAATGCTGAATTAAAATAGCTATTAATTCAGCATTTTTATATGAATACATAAAGAAAAAAGTTTATTTCTTCAAAATGTTAATTCTATTAATTAAACTCATTAACTACTCAAAGCACCCATGGTATCAGTGTTCTCGACCCGGAGGCTCTCTGGCCCAAGGTTTTAATAGACAGGAACAAACTATTCTTGCCCGCTTTCGAAGTAGTCACCTTAAATCAATGAAATTTTCGGAAGGATCCAAGAACTTTGAGATTTGTACCAATCGTTCTTCAGACCAGGCTTCGCCTCACTATATCCTCCTCTCGTGCCTGGCGCTCACCAAACAGGATTTAGTAGATGATCCATTGACTGTGTTGGATTTTTTGAGGGTGTATAATGTCATGGACCTGGTCTAGCACTGCTGGCCAATGGGGGCGTGCAATAGCAACAACACAGCAACAGTATTTCCGTTTTAAAACTTACTATATATTTTTATTTTAAATTTTCTCTAAAAATTGAGTGTACTTTCATTTTCGATCAATTGGAACATTATATACCTTTACATAGATGCGAAGAATATAGTAAATTAAATATGAATAGTAAATATATTTTAATTATGACAAATACCTACAATAATTTAAAGCAACAGACAAATGCTTTCATAAAAAAAAAACTATTACCTTATAAAAATATATTCCTATGCTTTTGTGGTTAAATAGTAAAAGTGAAAGTTGTGTTAGTTAACGTTTCTTATGTAAATATGCATGAGTTTAGTGATCAGTTGATCAGAGTATAATATATTTATAGGTACATAACTTAGAGATAGAGATAGTGAGTAACTCATTTAACAGCTCGCTTGAAAAGAGTTGATAAAAAATAGCATCAGAGTTAATTGCTAACTTGTATTGTATGGTCTCAAGCTCAGCAAGTAGAGCAGAATGATTGCATGCGAACGTTGAAGAAAGCTGCTTCAGATAAATGCAATGACAGTTCTTAAACCGCTCTACTTAATAGCAAAACATTGCATCAATGCATTTAATATATAACATTATACACTGTTAAAAATAAGGTTCAAAGTTTCACTGAATAATTGGTGCCAATTTATCTGCAACCAATATAATGCGGAGCTTGGTGTGAAGTTCAACCAATATTACGGTGCTGATTGAACCAGGATTTAACCAGCTGAAGATTGAACCGGGATTTAAGTTTTTGTTCAGTTCAATTTTACGGTGAAAGGTTCAACCAAAACTTAAGTTTTTGTTCAAGTTTGTTTATGTTGAAAGATAGAAACACATTTCAAATTATAATGTAAACCAGCTTTAAAGAAAGATTAGTCTGAAAGAAAACCAATGATTTAGTTCAACGGTTAACAATAGTGCTTTTGAGGGCACCACATCAGAGGATTAAATTTTTTTTAATCAATATAAAAGTTTAAATCATTTAGTTGAGCCGTTGAACCACGTTTTCATACCAAATGCATTCCAATGGTTGCTTCTGTTAAGTACTGCATACTAAAATATATGAAAAAAGCCTAATTCTTTTTCACAATAACTAATTTATCTTTAATCTGGGTTCTGAACTAACAGTAGAAATAAAAATTACTAAAATATACATTAAAACAAAACACTCGCGTTATTTTATTAGCTTTTGTGTTGACATAGCTATACAAATTGCCGATTTAAGGAAACAGAAATTTTATTTTATTTCAGAGCACAGTAATGGCTAGAGTTGTTAGAAATCACATTGTTATTGACATCAGAAGAACTATTTTACACTTTACAATAATCATCGCTAGAATTTTAATTAAAGTGTTGTTTTTCAGACATTTTCAAAGAAATGCAGTTTAAAATATGTACCACCGGGAAGTAAAATAAAAAAAAGGCGAATCAACTGTCATATCGAACAGACTGAACAACAATTTCAAAGGGATATGCTCAATCTGGATTGTAGTATTAAAAACATCGACCATACAAAACAGAAATATTTATAGTGGAAGCAATAATTAAAAGCTTTCTTACCTAGCAAAGTAAAAAGTTTGAATTTAACTTTCCCGTTTCTCTGCATCGATAAATTCGCTGTTTGTTAACGCTTACCGATCGTCCGTCAGTCCATTAAACTATATTACAGTTACGTCAGGTTGAACCGCGAACGTGGGGAAATCTCTTCAAACTTTCCCCTGGTCACTTTTAATTGAACTGTTATCTCCCTGAAATCGTCACACGACTCTCTACTGGCGTTTGCTTTCACGAGGTTTTCGCTGAAAATTTTTATTCTTAATTATTTTTTTTTAACAATTCAGATAGGCAAAGGCTTTGACTCTCTTTCTCTGCGCAAAAAGATTTTGTTAACATGTCCACGATCTGAAAATTAATTTTTATATAATTAACTTTAATATCATTTTAAATGATTGCATTTTGGATGTTTTTTAATTTGATATCCATATTTTTTATCCTGTCAAGCGAAGTTTCATTAATTACATATTTAATACAGGATAGGTAACCTTCAAAAATGATGATATTATTAAACTTGGTAGTTTCATTTATAAAGTCTGTTTGCTATAACAAATCTTGAACTCCTTCGCATAAAACAAGGACTTTTGTTCTTATGGAAGAAACAGTTATCATTTCATTTATTACAAAGCCAAACAAATAGGAATATTACATTACATAATTATATACTTCCATCATTCAGATTTGAACCCCTATCTTCATCAACTTACTATACAAATTTGAATATTTTGTAATATTTATTTTACACTTAATTTAAAGAGCTTGAGTTCTCTCTCAATAAATCAAGATTTTCTTTGAAGCACACCAAGCTAAATCAGCTGGTATTTCTTTAATTTAGATAAGTCAATTAACTGCAAACAAAATATTAAGTCTAGAAACTGATGCTAAATATATAACAGATGCAATTAGTTCACGAGAAAGACCAACAAAATCATTTCCTTTCATAGAATTATGTTCAATTGTTTAACTGCAAGGTTTGCATTCATATATGCTAAATTTACCAAGTAATTTTTCTATGTATGTTTCTTGATTTATCAACAATCTATTAGAAGTTAATTCAATATGAATAAAGATTTGTGACAAAATTTGTGTGTTGTTGTTTCTTGATTTAAACATTCCAAAAGCATTTGACATTAAAGAGATAAAAGCGTTTACTTTAGCATAATTCTCTGCAGCAAGATAAAAATCGTCTGCATATAAAGACATTAAAATTTTCCCATTATTCCAATTTCTTTCCAATGTATACGGTGAATTGACAAATTGTTTAGAATTTAACTTTTGAATAAAATCACGAGAACTTTCAAACCTAATTCTATTATCATATTACCATTTGGTTGTTACATATAAATCGCTTCATTCAACTAACCATTCAGAAAAGTACATTTAACATCTGTTGTATAAAAGTTCAAATTTTCATTTAACACAATAACAAATTGAAAAAGTTACGAGGTAAACCTACAGGAGGGAAACTGTTTTTATTTTTTTTTTTTATGCAATTTATATCTTTTTCTTGCTTTTAACCCAACGCAACAAACCTTGTTTTGTACTCTCCGCTACCTTTTTCGTAAATTTTCTTCCTTTTAAATGATCCATTCAGTCCCAAAATTTTTTTATTTTCATGTTTTCTATTTTCTCGAACATCCTCGTTCCACAATTGTTGTTGATGCAGGAGAAGAAATGCGATATTCCATTGTAGAATATCGAGATCATTTCGCGAGATTTTTCATACAATATTGTGATGTTGGTACAAGCATAAATTCATCGCAACCAAAAACTTTTAAGTTGAATAAATCTGGGTGACATCGATATTTCAAATTAAAAGGCGCATTGTTGTTAGAGAACTATTCGGCAACCAATTTTTCACATAATCTGCTTCCCGAACTGCTTATCCCCAAACTGCTGTGGAAGGTTAGATTCCTTTAACACCGCCCGCAATTTATCTAATAAAGTTCTATTCGTTCGTTCTACAACAGCATTTAAAGAATGTGTATAAAGAGACGCGGAATAAATTAAAATTCCTTTATCTGCTCCAAAATTCACTATATCATTACATAAATATTCCTTGGCATTACATCGCAACTTGCACACAGAAGGGTTAGATTTGAGAAAACATTTCTCTAATTGCATAACTTTTTTTAAAATAGTCAGAAATAGCGCATTTTGAAGAGGCGAGCTTCTCTATTCTATGCTTTCTTTTCTCTCTCCGACCGAAGCCAAAACATGCTTTAAATATTGACCGAAGACCCCTGTTTGAAATAATTAAACCTAGTAACCATAGTGATCGCCACTGCCTCAGACGAATGGGAAGAGCAGTTCGTTCCACAAAATTAATATAAGTTACCTACTTATGCTCTGGAGATTCGTCTAGATTCTGGAAAGTCTATTGACATCATTATTGTTTGGATTCAGAGAAACATCTGGGCTCTTCCATATTGTAACCAACACTTCCGGATTTGTCTTTAACAGACTGCACTCTTCGTCTCATAAGCAGAGCGGAATTTTTTCCATATAGTTACAGCCGACATCTCACTCGGAAGGGAAATTAAGAACTGAATTCTTCAACAGTGGACTGATCGTTAAGACACGGTTCCCAGCGGATCACCGAAGTCAAGCATCACTGGCTGCGGTCAGTGTGTGGGTGGGTGACCACTTGGATCAGTCTGCGTAGGGATCGACAGAGGGTGTGCGGTATTGGTTCTCGTTAAACTGTGCCACCGTAAAGTGCTCGACTTCGCGCGCAGGTCGTCGGGCTACCGAAGCGGGGGTGCCATCCCCTCCGCAGAGGATCAAAATTGTGATGGCATGTCTTCGGATCATCCTCCGGGATGCTTCCCACACCGTCGCCAATAGCCCATTGTGCAGCTCTAGTGCGACGTAAATTAACAACAACAACAACAATCAACAAGAATAATATTCAACAAGATAGGATTCAGCTGGCTAGGTATATGCTTTCTATGACATTACGACCTCTTTGGTTGGATCTGTTTCTTTTTACCAAAACATCTTAAATTCTCTGGTAGAAAATATAGCTTGCATCTGTTTACATCACATCGAGAAATTAGTGTCATCAAGGGAAACAACACCGAGCATTGTGCGATATGGTTCTCATTTCTCGAATAAGGAAAGTAAAAACTCTCGAGTAATAAAGAGAAGCCTCGAGAACTCAACCTCGACATTTAAATTTTTTCAGATGTTACTTATTAACATTCGATTTTTTGATGCTATTAAACTATACAATGTTTTGGAACCTCATCTGCTGTGAATGTATGTGAATTCAGAAATCAATGGGACAAAGAATGACATATTTATTGATAGATGACACAGACAGGATGTAACACAGACAGAAAGCACTCTACACTGTTAGAAATTTCTCTGGAATAAATGGTTAAATAACTATTTATTGAATGGTTATTTTACCATATTTAACCAAAACAGTCAAATGACCATAAATAAAATGGTAATCAAACCGTTAAGTTTGAGAAAAACTGTTTATTAACTGCTTTCATCTAATACGGTTAAGCAACCCGAATTTTATCGCACAAACTGGAATCACCAAATGAAGCTAATTAGTTCCTTGCAACTACGGACATATCATAGCCGAGAAGGCTTATCTGTCAATCTTATCACAGGCAGATCTGGAGTTCGAGTCCTAGTATTGACACCGCAATATTTCCTCCATTCCCTTCAACACATGAAGAAATTCCAGTGTCCGGCACCTTCCAATGCCCATTACCTTACGAAAAGCCAAGCTCCTATGTCTAGTTGAATAATAATTTTTTTTTTTACGTATTTGAAAAATGCTTGTAGTAAATGGTTAAAAGCAGTATAGTTTTGTATTCGTAGTTCTATAACCATACTTTTTGTAAATGGTTTCAAAACCATAATGGAAAAAATGTTCTTTACCTTAAACTTTACTGTTAACATTAGCTGATACTGTTAACACTGAGTTGAACATTACTGGTCGTAAACCCAAAAACTCTGGGTCGGCAATTCAATGACGATGTGGGAAGGGTTGATACGACAATGTCAACCTTCATCTATGAAAAGCTAACCCATCATAGAATCGAGTTAACACTTCTTATAAACTAGTGAATAGGAATTACATATTTTTAGTGGTAGATACGCTGCAATAATCCCCCACCAGAAATATATCTGTGATATAATTCGATGAACGGATACCACTAGTTGATTTAATGCTGTTTTGTGAGAAGCAGGGAGAGCTGTATTAAGATCACCGTATTTTTTAGTTCTCAATCGTGCGAGCTATATTAAGTTCACGGTCGTGGTCGCTATGTTGCCTTTAGCAGTCAAGTGGATACGTTGTGTGTGATCGAAACTGAGTAGCAACAGCGCGAGGAGGTAAATAATGTCGCAGTCACAAGTACCAAGACAACTTTTCAATGTAGACCATCCATCGAAGTAGGCGTTACTGTTGATGTAGGCGTATTCATATTGAAGTGGGCGTTTCTGCCAACGTCGGCGTGTTCACATCACGTCCGAAGGTCACCAATGTAGGACTAGTCATTAACGACAATATCAACCTTCATCTATGAAAAGGTACCCCAACAAAGAGTCGAGTTAACATGTCTTATATACTAGTGAATTGGAATTACATATTTGTAGTGGTAGATACGCTACAGACGGATATAAAATAAAATAAAATATATACGTACCCGAGTTAACTCGAGTTAATCAGGAAAGTGGTTAAGGATGTAAAAAGATGTCAATTGGAACTTTAATACAAACAAATTCTTTGATACAAAAGATCGTAACATATGTTTTACAAGCTACTTTCTTGTTGTCTTTTCCCTGATATATCAAAGTGTTCAAAAAATATTTAAGTTCCCCATGTGCTGAATCCCCATGTGCTGAATAAATTTTTAAATTGCTTAATTTTTAATGGCAAGAGCTGTTTTTTGAATTTTATAAGTTTTCCCAACTATAAAATACAAATTAGAATTTGTTACAAAATTACCTCTTCTCGGATGGTTGGGCAAAATAGTCATTCGCCTGGGAGAACATATCTCGAAGATTTCAGAATTGAAACAAGTGACTATTACGTAAACAATTAAGAGGTTTTGAAGAGCAGCAGCGAGCAGGAGAAGGATTTTCTTCATGTAAAGAAATTGTAAAGTGTCATCCGCGTTCTCAAATGAAATAAAGACAAGCTGTGGACGAAGAATGAATAAGGAAAAAACAATGTGATAAATTCAAGTGCTACATCCTAATCTCAATAGCGAAAATTTTGTCCAATACCAGGCGTTCTAGGTAAGTTCATTCTAAGTCATTTTAAGCACTCATTTTATTTTCTAATAAAATTTAACTTTAATGCTTTCGAATGGCTCTAAAAGTTAAGAAAAGTCACCGAAGTCAAGAAAGTTGGTATAATCATTTTAAGACTTAGTCCATCTCAAAGTTAATTTGTGATCAAAATGACAGCTATTGTCATTCTAGAATTAAAGATTTACTTTTTTTACAGCTTTCTTCGGCATAAACTCAATATCCAAGCAAGGCATTCTGATTGCATGCGGAGGTAGAAGAAAGCTGCATTGGAAAATTTTGCGTTTACTATTCTTCAGCAGGTTAATTACTTCAAAATGAACGAGAACCAATTTGTTCTTTTAAATATTAGTCAAAGCTACTTATTTTTTTAAATTTGCATATCTTTCTTAAAATTTTCAAATTCATGTGCCCCTAATAATCTAAGAGCTAAATAATTCAAAATATGTTTCAAACAGAGCAAAATAAAAATAAAGAAATTTATCATAGTTGATTTGTAAATGTCTTGCAAATATTAAGCATAGTAAAATTAAATAAATTCAAAAATATGAAATAAAAGTACCGTCACATGGGGTGACTTTGTGCAACAAGGGGTGACTTCGTGCAAGCTGTCATTTTTTAAATTTTTGTGTCGTGCCATCTAGGGGTATTTTTTTAAACTCGATATCAACTGATTTGAGTTGTCAACATAGCGAACTAACGGTTTTCCAAGAACTGGCAATGTAAACATCATCGTTCTTGAAAAATTGTGAGCTCAAGTTGCAAACAGTTTCAAATTTTTTAACGTCACAAAATCGGAGGATGGAAAGTCTGCTCGGTTGAAGAAGTTCTAGTTGTCCTGGCCAGGAAGGTATGTAATACTTTAAAAGTCTTGTCAATTGAGAATACAAATCATGCATAATTTTTTGTTTTTAATTATTATAATGTTAGTTATTTAATAATTAGCAGCTTGCACAAAGTTACCCCCTTGTTGCACAAAGTCTCCCCATCTGACGGTAACTTATTATTCATTTTTTATTTTTGAATCTTTTTTCAGATGAAAATCGAAAATTTTGAACGTAATGTCAGATTTTTAACAATGGTTTCACGAGGGTAAATGAAAAACAATTTGTGACAATTTAATGTTTCCATTTTTCAATAGCTGTCGAATGAATAAACCTGTCAAATGTAGATTCTAAATGAAAAATTTGAACAATAATAGTATATACCGTAACTGTTATGTGTAATCTTCAGTTATTTTCCTTTAATAAAGAAACTATATTTTCACAATTATGTAGATAGTTCTAAGATTCATAATTTTAAAGGTACAATTTTGATATGAACACCGAAATAAATTTATTCAATAATTCTGGAAATTTAGCATATAATTGCTATTTCGGCTTGTTATTTCAAAACAACATTATTTTCTGACGTTTTCAATTGGTACCATAGTTTTTTTTTAGTATTTCTGGATTTCCTTACGAAATTTACAACATTTGAACATCATTAAATTCATTTTGAAAACATTACAAATTATTCAAAATTTGACGCAAAATAATCATTTTCTTTCATTTTTATTTTCCAAAAATACTGACATGCTTAGGAGTTTTCCGAGCAAAAATTTTAAATTAAGTATTCTAATAAATAGAAATAAAGCTTGTGATGTTTTAGGCTAGTAACCTTTAAAGATGTCCTAAAATTCTATAGTTTGATGGAAATACGTCGCTAAAATCCGATCGAAATCCCGAGTGTTCATTCTTAAGTTACATCGTAAGTTTGCTCAGATCCTCCAGAGGGGTTCATTCTATCTCATTAACCATTAAGATGGCTGAATTTTACAGGAGATAATCCCGAAACTTTTCCGAGTAACTCAGTCTAATTCCCACGTGAACCTTCGTATTAGGTTCATAAGTTAAGAAGATTTCCACTGGCGAGTGATGTGAAACAAGTTTCAACTTTTCTTTTGTAGGACGATCATAAAATTATTTTATCAAAATAATTAGTCGGGTTAAGTTACTGCAGATTCGAGATTAGCCCAGCGTACTTTTAATACTTTCTGGAAAATGTTTGCTAAATTTGTAGTTTAGTCTTTGGGAAACAAAAGCTAAACTGTTATCCAAGATGCATCGTTCATTATGAAACTCAGAGGTAAACTAAAATTTAGAATATACTATCCTGATGCCTTTGGCAGTATGTTTTCCGTCGCTAGCAAACAAGTTTTCTAAGTTACGTAGATCAAGACGTAGTAATCAATATTTTTCAGTTAAATATACGAACATTCCATTCATGCTTTTGAAACCTATAACTAGTGTTGGGTTGGACTATTGATGTTTTGAATTCCATAGACTATTGTCTCTTAAATCTTTACTCTAGATCAATAGTTGGAAAACGAAAGATTTATTATTTCTTTTTACAGTAATCAATCAAAATACTATAGGAGAGCTATTAATATTAAAAATTAGGAGGAACATAAATTAAATTAAAATATATATATTTTTTAATAATTTATGTATTGTTGTAAAGTGTGATGGACAGGAATTACCACACGATTGGAAAAGCTCCAAATGAATGCTTAGAAAAAAAATAGATGCCTAGAAATTAATGTTTAAAAAATTGGAAACGGCAAAAAATGTGTGCTTAAATAGTATGCATGCCGTGAAATACGTGATTACGAAAATGAACCTATTCTAAAATGCGTGTTTAAAAAAATAGGAAAACCTGATTTCCTTGTTAAAGAAAATGAATAAAGCTTAAAATTCAGGTTCCTGGAAATGGCAAAAATATTGAAGAAAATAAGCAACTCTTTTGATTATTTTTCAAACTATCGTATTTTAAAAAAATAAATTGAAGAATAATAAACAAATAAGTTCATTAATCCTAAATTTCTTTGCACTGTACCAAAAAGGAAAGACAGATAATCCTTATAATTCTTGATCCAATGAAATCGATAGGTGCAAACAGTATTTTAAGATAGAAAATCAGACGCAGGAACATAATTAGTATGAATAAACGCATCTAGTTTTTAACGAGAAATTCAGACTGGAAATCTTTGAAATATTGAGGGGGTGCCTCAATCTGTTTAATCGCCAAAATGGTCAAAACCTGACCCTCATAATGTTAATCTTAATATTTGCGATCTTCTATCGATGAAACAATCTGAGCATTTTTTTTGCAGAACTAAAATAACATATTTAATTTAATGATAATTTCATACTATACGTAATTTTTAATTACTTTATATCATTTGTTTTTAATTTTTTTAATAATAATTGAAAAATTGAATTTCCTGGTATACAAAATTATTCATCGTTTAAATTCATTAAAGTTTTTCAGAATCGGTCAAATAATTTCTGTTTCATATAATTTCTTTTTAAAAAATCCTATATTTGAAAACCTTCATATTTAAGGAGCTATTCGACCAATTTTGATATTTTTTTTTTATTGTTTTCAATTAAAATTGCATAGTTTGGAATGATGTAAAAATAAAAACCATCTCAACTGACCACTCTTCTGGCTAAATTATAGTGACCTTAATTTTCAAGTTACGGCTACCCCCATATTTTGAGTCCCTAGAACAGGAGTTTTTGTTTGAGATAAAGGTATGTTACTTTTATAACTGAAATGTTTTTATGACGGCAAGACAATATTTTGTCATTTATTTTAAAATTTAGTTTTAGCACATAAAATTTTTAAAAAGAATAAAGTTATTCTGAATTTTTATTCAATTCAATATCATTGCAATCAATTCATAGAAATAACTCACATGAGAGGGAACTTTAGCCAAAATATGTAGCATAGCACAGCGTTATTTTAATGAAATAAAACAATGGGTCCCAACTAACCTGTAGTAGTTTTGATTATAAAAATTTTAAATCATGTTCTTTATTACTATTAAAACTGTAAATAAATTCATTATCAAATACTAAAACACAATCTTGAGATAAATAATGTTCTGAAAAAATAGTCTTGCTTTTTTACAACTTTTACTAATTAAAATTTCACAAAAAAGGAAGAAATGGATCGAAGTTTCCTGTTATAGCGCATAAGTCTGCTGTGGTGAAGTACTTTGCCAGAGAACCATAATTTGTACAAAGAATAATAATCTTGATTTCATATCATGTTTATTTATTTTGCATTTTTGGTTTCAAAAGACCACAACTGTTGGATGCAAAAAAAACAATGTTCAGTCAATTATTTAAAATCCATTCCACTCCAAATTATATGTAAATGAACGATAATAATGTGATCCACTGTTAGATTTAACAGCTCATCATCAAAGTTAAAGCATTCTAAGAGATAAATTGATAATCAAGTAAATAATCATCATATAAAATATTTATTTGAATTAGTGTTTTCTATCTTATTTCAAACCTGAGATTACTTTTGCTGTCATGCATGGAGTCCAAAAAAGTACACTTTTATATTTTAAATTTTTGTAGCTCAAAAGATACTTAGATGGAGTTTGCTAACTATATGAATAATTCATTCCCATTTCGTATGTATAACGAATATGAAAATGTCTGAGGATAGCTTGACGTTAAGACCATTCAACATGTAGTTTTATTTGACACGCTGAACATTATACTATAAACTATTTTCTGAAAATACATATGAAACTAACAAACAAACAAAAATTTCTTTTTTGAGCTTTTTTTAATGAAGTGAGCAATATTATACGAAAAATGCTTAAATTGAATACATTTCTACTTACAGGTATCAAAGCGCAAAGCCTTAAAACAAACACCTTAACTTATTTTAATAAGGAAATTATCTATGGATGCCCACCGACTAAGTTATCCTCTTCCAAACAAAGGAATGTCTTTCGTTGACCATGTATCTACACGTATGGTGTGCAAAACTTAAGCAACAAGTGATTTATCGGCCACAGCTCCCCAACAAAGTATAAGATAGCCATGAAATTACAGTATAATATGCACGTAATTCAGTAGAAAAATTATTTGTATGCAAATTTTAGAAATAAAACGTCGTAGGTGATGTAAGTGTACGTAAACCTTGAGGGTCGGCGCGGGCAGGTCTAAGCTGTGATAAAAGGATGAAGAGCGCCGTAGTTAAAGACATTCGCTGCAAGTGCAAGTGATTTGTTTTGTGAAACATGTCTTCAAGAAATCATTTAGACAACTTTACTCGAGGAAGAATGATTGGGAAGCTTGAGGAGGGGCGTAGTGTGACCAGTGTCGCCGAAGAGTTCGGGATCAACAAAAGTATTGTTTCTCGTGTTTGGAATGCCTTTAAAACTACTGGTACAGCTGTTCGGAAGGTTGGTGGTGGCCGTCCAAGGAAAACAACATCAATAGATGACGTTACATTGTCCTCCAGGCGGAAAAAAAACCGTTTTCAGTCAGCGAGCGCCATATCTCAGCAACTGTGCACAGCCACAGGACGACAAGTATCAAGATTTACAGTGGCCAGACGCCTCCACAAAGGTGGCTTATTAGCTAGACGTCCTGAACGCTGCATACCTTTAAAAGTTAGCCATCGGCGGCACCGCTTAGAGTGGTGCAGAGAACACGAAACCTGGACACCTCATCAATGGAGTCGCGACCTCTTCACAGATGAGAGTCGTTTTAGTGCTACAAGCGATTCTCAACGTCAGTTGATCTGGAGAGATGTTGGAGCTCGATTTCATCCCAATAACATTGCGGAAAAAGATCGTTACGGTGGTCCTGGAGTTGTCGTCTGGGGTGGCATTATGTTGAGCGGGTGGACTGAGATTCAGATCTTCGACAGAGGTTCTGTAACTGGAGACCGCTACTGCAATGAGGTAATCCTGCCCCATGTGCGTCTGTTCCGAGGGGCCATTGGACCAGACTTCATTTTTATGGCTGACAATGCCCGGCCACACCATACTGCTAACGTTCAAGAGCTACTGGAAAGTGAAGATATCATGCGAATGGATTGGTCAGCTTACTCTCCAGATCTAAATCCCATAGAGCATGTGTGGGATGGATTAGTGAGACGTCTTCCGACGCGACAGTATCCTCATGGTAACACCCATCAGCTGAAAGATGCGTTAAAGGAGGAATGGAGACGTTTACCCCAAGAACGCCTGGATAATCTGGTGCATAGCATGGAGAGACGATGCCGAGCAACAATTACAGTAAAGGGAGGGCATATCCCATACTAGAGAACATCTGCCAGTTGTACTTACGCTTCTTCAGGCAATCATGTGTAACGCCACTATATGTCAAATAAAGCCTTTTTTTGTTCTATACCCTACTTTAAGCTTTATATTCATTTCTGCGCCATTATTCATTTACCATCGTTTAAGTACAAAATAATGTACAACATATTCAAATTTCATGTCAATCGGATGATTTCTTATAGAGTTATGACAAAAAACGCACTTGTTGCTTAAGTTTTGCACACCAGTGTATCTAGCTCCCTTATGCTCCGTTCAGACAATTTACTATTAAAATCAACGTTCACTGTCATCGAGGATTTAAAAAGGTACATAGCATTTAATTTAATTTTATACTTGTAAAACATTGTGACGATTTGGAACCTTATCTTCAAGTACATGCCTTTCAGGAGATAAAACCAGGTAATTCAGTCTACAATCAAAATAGTTGTTCAAAATAAAAGAAAAAGAGGTAAACAGTCAGTTTTTAGTTATTTTATTACTTTGTTTTAACAATGAATTTGGGTATTTACTTATAACGACAAGCTCGCTACAAAGAAAATCTCATCTTCTATTAGGAATTGTTGTTATGATGGAATTTTACTGTATTTGATTGGTAAGATATTAGCATTTCTTAAAATAGCTCAGAAAATTATAACAATATTAACAAAGAATTTGTGAATCCTTTTGCTTTAAAATGTGCACTATTTGAAAAAAAAATCTAACAATCTTCAAAAGAATCTAACTAAACAAACATTCAAATTTTCAAAAATAAATATTTTTAAATAGAGGCAGAAATAAATCAAGTTTGTTGCCAAAAATTTATAATTAATTAAAGAATACAGCTTTTTAATCTTTTAGCATCATTTCTTAGCTGCAAACTTTTGCTCATTTTGCGGAACACTTTTTTTTTAAATGTCATCAAGAGTAGCGTTTTAATTTTTTATTCCTGGTTTAATAAAATCAATTTAAATTTATCTTTATTAAACTAAAAAGAATAAATGAAAATAGCTTGATATTTTTTTGAATTTGAATTTAAGTTCAAGCGAAATTTATAAAGAAAAATTTGGCTTACAGTTGACAATTAATTGTTATTTTATTACCACTGGAGAATATCTGCAATGAAAAGCGAAAAAAGTAAGCAGATATGCTTTTAGATCTTAATTCTGTTCATGTGTGCATGAATAATTAAAAATGCGTAAAATAAAACCTCCGAAGAAAAAAATGCATGCATTTAGTTTTTAGCAATTAATTCAAAATATTATTACAGAGTTAAATAAAATAAAAGTTTTTATGCATTTTTCACAATGAAAAAAAAAACACACACACAAATAGTTTTACCTAAATGAGGTAAAAAGATAAATTTCGCTTTATAATTTTAAAAATTTATCTTAACAAACAGAATGGATTTTTTACAGACAAAATTTGTCAAGTTAAAAACATTGTCTCTAAATATTCAACATACATTTTTAAATATTTTATTCAAAATAATTTTAAAGATTTATATTATTTTATATACTTTTAAACAAACTTATAACTAAGATTTATGAAAACAGGAGCATTTGAAATATATTTTTGTAAAAAAATGTTTTAATATGCATTTGTCAGAAAATATTTTTCAAATATTTTACATGAAAAAATTAATTACTAATTTCTGAATTATGCTAACATTAAAATTGTATTCTCACTGATTATAGAAATAGGAATAAATCGGATTGAATCTTTACTGAGACAATCTGCAACAGCGGCAAAAATTGAACCCTATCCAATTCTTGAAATCAGTAAAAGCGGTGATTTAAGCATTAAAATTGATATTTGCTAGCCTAAAATGCCAAATAATAAAGCAAAACTACACACAGAATATAGAAGAAAGTAGATGTCTTCCCCAATGCTGCGAGGTGCATTCTTCCCCTATGATGGGAGATTCATTTTTTTTTCCTATGCTGTGAGGTGCCTTCTTTTCCAATACTGCATAAGTGTGGATGATATTAAATCACACCTAAAATCTAACACTCTGTGCATTAGAGAAATACCAACATTTCTCTATCTTTCTCACGCTGTGCAAAAGTGTGTCAAACTTGTGACAAACAGCACTAAAAACCAAATCAGTGAAACCTTATTGCCCCAAAAAATCAGGCTTAGTAGTAGTTGTAAAAAAGAGGACCTTAACAGTGTAGTAAATTAAAGTAAATTAAATATAATGCAAATACACTACAATAAAATTTGATAGTTGATTGGGTAACAAGGTTGGTATAAATTTGACAATTGCCAGTTTTTTTGAATTTTAATCATCATGCGAAAAAACCTTTTTTGACAATTGTCAAAAACCAAACATTTTCGAATCAACTGTAATTACTAACTATTTGAAATATGAAGTATTTATAAATAAAAGGACAAATAAAATAACAAATCCTCAATCAATTACATACTTTTATCATTTAGACTTTTACCTGATTTCATGTTTTGAAAATATACAAATTTTTAGCAATAAAACTCATAATCTCTCATTTATTTGAGATAATTATTATTAAAAATAGGTAAAATTTGAATTTATACAGTCTATTAATTCATTTAAATATTGAAAATAAGAACACAAAACAATCATTTTAGAAAATAACACTCAACAACGTTTATTATGCTTATAATCAATTTTTATTTTACTTCTATTCTATATTTACTTCTATTTATTAATATTAATTCTATTCTTTCTTTCTTCAGATCACGCGATTACAAAACTCTAGTTTCGAAGCCCTTTTTTCCTCTAAGTCTACTTATCAGTTTTGATATAATAATAAAATTCAAATAGATTCTTTCCATCGATGGTAAGTTGCATGGACTAGAATTAAGACGTATCAAAACTAATATAACATGTTAATACCATGCTAAAATTTACTTTATTGGATTGACACTGCATACAGTTTGACACTGAAATTAAAATTGGTGTGGATAATTTCTTTACAGTATTTTTTTTAAAATCTACATAATTTACTATGATCTCTAACTCAACGCAGAATTAATAGGGTTTTTTTTTAGTTTCAACTAATAACCGTCAAAGCCTTACTCTAGCATAGAACACCTCTTTCAGCATAGTCCAGTCTTTCGTAACTGAGTTTAGCAAAATATCCTTTATATTTCAAATGTGAATCATTATTTTTCCAGGATGAAGAGCAATTTTTCAAAAAAAAATTGATACAAAATAATAAATGTCAATTAATACTTAAGTGCAGAAAAACCCTTCAATTTTTACCAACTTAAATAAAAATATAACATTTTCCAGTTTAGAAACAAAACTGTTTAAAAACTCTCAACAAATAAGGAAAATTTAAACTCAATTAATAGATTTAATAATCGAATATATGTAACCTTAAATGATGTGTAACTGTTTGAATCCTCCGAACTTTTTTAATTGCATTGTATGCATTTATTTAGTATGGAAATTATGACGAAATGATAGCATTAAGAATATTACAAGAAAATACATCCAGCTAATGTAAAGGGCAAAAATGGCACCCATAATAATTATATTTAATGTAACATCTGTTTTACTGCCATGTAAGAGATGCTCCATTGTGAACAGTGCTTACATATTTGGCATACTTTGATGAATCCAGGTGTACTACAATATTAATCTTCTCGACCAATGGCTGTGTTTAGCCATAATAGAATTACCTAAAAGTGAATTTCTGTAGATTACTACAGTAAATATTCAAATAAGGCTTCCCAATTTCCCCCAAAAAGCTGTATTCTAAGTTTGACCGGGATGCACAATAATTTGAAATTCATGAAATCATTACCATGGAAATACACTTTAATATCATTTTACTATAGAAAAGCCTATGATGCTATTAGATTTAATAATATATTTTTTTTTAAATTTTACTTATAAATTATGGTAAAGCTTTATTTCTCTCAAACAATACAAATTTAAATCATTTAAAATAATAAAATTTATATATTTCATGTAAAAAAATTACCATTGGATATTTTATTTATTAATTTACTTATTCATTTACAGGGTTGTTCAGAAAGTATAATTTCGTTTTTTTTTATGAAAATAAAAGGCGATTTTCTTATAGAGAATAAATATTTTAGTGAATCATATTTTGTCAACTATGGTCCAATAAATTTTACCACCTTTCTGTCTGTAGCACGATTTTACGCGAATGAAAGTTTTGTTCTTTGCTGCAAAAAAAATGATCCAGTTGATTTTTTACTTCCTTATTTGAAGTAAATGTTTTACATTTAAAAGCATTTTGTTGAAAACTTTGTTCCCAGTGATGATGTTCTTCAAAAATGGATAATTTTCTTGACGTGTGAGAATCAAAATCACAGACGTTCAAGCACAATCTATATGTCGAGCTTTAAGATTAAACTTTTGGTTTTTCAAATGATCCTGAACGATCGAATTCGATTTAACTTTTGGTTTTTCAAATGATCCTGAACGATCGAATTCGATTAAACTTTTGGTTTTTCAAATGATCCTGAACGATCGAATTCGATATATTTTATGTTTCAGTGATTTCATGAGCTATGATTCGACGTTTCACATCAATTGTTTTCTTTATCACGACTTTATTAGCTTATAGTGGCATAGTACGTCATCGTGCATATTAATCGAAATTTCAATATAGTATCCAAATAGTAAATTATTTTTAATTTTCATTAAATACTCCTCAAGTAAAAGTTGAGTTGGCATATCTGTTTTATTTAAAAATTAAAATCCGACTATTTCTGTTCACAGCTACTGCAATACCATGTTATATGAAAATATCATGCAATACTGTGCAAAATTAAAATAGTGAATTATTAATTTTCATTAAATAATCCTTAAGTAAAAGTTGAGTTGGCATATCTGCTTTATTTAAAAATTAAAATCCGACTATTTCCGTTCACAGCTACTGCAATACTGTGTTCAATAGATACTATTCCAAGTTTGTACAGTTTTTGTCAAAAATAGGATGAGAATATATTTACGGAAAAAAAAGTCTGCTAAAATTACCATACTGCATGGTAGTGACATTTCTGGTAAAAAAAATTATGTCAATAAAAACCAAAATATACTGTATTTAAACCATTCATTTATCAATTTAGCGGTTCATATGGTTATGGTTTACCGGAAATTCAGGTTTTCAAAATTATAGTTCTCATTACCCCACATTTAGTGAAAAATCCAAAACTGAAAACTAAACTAATCCTAGTAAATGGCTTTTATGCAATGCTCTTAGTAATCATGAAAAAATTACCAAATTTTACCGCATTTACAAATTTTATCACATTTTATTAAATCATAACTTATTATAATTTTCACCAAAACCATTACCAAAGCACTTCGATAACTATTAAGGAGCTTCTTCTTGTTCCCTTAGAGCCTGAAGCACGGTATTATTTACTATATTCTGGTAGTTTTGACCATATTTATTTCTCAGTGTAAAATTTTTAAGTGAGTTCACTTAGACGTGAAGTCCACGAGTTTAAATTTTTTTTTGACTGGAGAGATGGTAAACTGATGATGCAAAAAATAACTTAAAACTGATCCTTAAGTCATGTCAGCATGTGCATAATTTTTTCCCTAAAATGTCTCTGCCTTGTTAGTTAAAGAAAATATTGATACCAATGCAACAAATGCTGAAAAAAAAAAGAAAACTGTCCGATTCATACATCTGATACGATATTGCACATCACGACAAAAAATCAAGAATGCAAATAATATCTTAATAAGCAAGAGGAAAATGTATAGGCAATGTGAGTCATATGAGATAAAACGCACTGACTCTTTTTTTCTTTAGAAAATATTTATGAATTGTTTTGCTTACAGAAAAAAAAATTAATCCGCGTCCTGTTCTTTAATTCTTAATTAATTCTAGACAACTTCATAAATTCCCCCTTATATTTAAAATGCAGCCCTTCAATTGTTTTTTTTTGTCGTATGCTAGTTTAAGCAGTGATGGTACGATTGTTCCTGCTTTTCAGTGGCGCCATCTATGGCCAGGAATTCGACTTCTGCCACGCCATTCACACAACCACAACTCGTTTATAGGGCGGGTCACATTCACTCATAAAGGAGAAAGGACATAGAACACACAAAGAGAAAGAAACATCCATGCCTTGCCAGGGATTCGAACCCAGAACCTTTCTGATGCAAGGACAGTTCCCTGCCCCTACACAGGCCGGTCGACTACAATTGCTTTAACACTTGTATTTAAAATATTTTATACAGTTGCTAATTTATTATTTGGCCAGGTAAGAATCTAGATTCTGTTAATAAGATTTCGGTTGAGAAAAAAAAAGTCCACAGTAATAGAATGTTCGGTTCTCATTTACAGTTCATGATGAATTGTTAAACATGAACTTCGCAAAATGTAAAGTCCAATTTTGATTTTTCAATTGGCTCGAGTTTCAAGCCAGGTGTGTAAAACTTTTCATAGTATAATTTATACTAGTTGGTATTGGTTGTTTGTTCTAAAAAAAGTATTTTTAATAAAATAAAATAAAAAAATTGAAGATGTGATTATCACTAGTAAATATTTTATTTGTAACTGAAAAGAACGATGCATTCGATTTAATTAAATCAAATAAATAGTATTTATCCTTTTGCTTTTATTCAAAAACAAACCACAATTATTTTTCGACGGAGTAGGAAATATATATGCTTTTAAACATAGGTTTTTATATATTCTTCTCAAAAATTTTCAATTGGAATTATATAAATGAAATAATGTGGTTGAAAATAAGCTTAAAGGTAAATTCAACTAATTGAAAAAATATATTAAATATCGATATTCCTTTTCTGTTATTTAAATATTGATTTTCGGTCATATATTTATTTAAATTGAATGAACAAAATATACATATTAAATGCCTTACTAGCGTGAATAGGATAACTACCAGATGTATATCCTCAACATATATATTCTTAGACAAATATCCTTGAAAATAATATTTAAAGCAACGTCATTAAAATAAATAAACGAAGTGGAAAAAATTCACCATTATAAACTGTAAAATTGTGATTCAGCTCTGATTAGTAATATAATATGGGCCTTTAATCATTGTGTTAAAAATAATTGGAAAATTTTAGGAAAATTCCTCATTGAAATAAAATCTATGCATCGATATTTATAATCGTGACAAAAAGATACTATTTTATGGTGACTAAGCTTCATAAAATTAAATTTAATAGTAATTGGCAACCACGTTTCATAGTAGCAAAACACTATAATATTCAATTAAAAAGTATTTAATTTTTAGAAGTTGATAACATTTGTATCTGTTGAATTATTTTTATCTTATCTGCACTTTTAGAAATTTATTGGAAAAATGGTTAAATGACAATTTATTTAATTGTTAGTTTACCATATTCAAAGAAAATTACAGACAAATAAAAATAAATAGGTTGGTATTCAAACTGTTAACTGTGAGAAAAACCGTTTTTTAACTGATTTCACCTAGTAGACGAGAATTTTAATGTCACGAGATAGGCACACTTAATGAATCCACTTAGTTCCTGGTAGATGGGTACACATTATAGCTGAAAGGGCTAATTTGTCAGTCTCGTGACCCACAGAAAGAATTCGAGTCCCAGCGCAAACACCACAATATTTCCTCTATTTCCTTAATCACATGAATTGTTTTCAGTGTCCTGCTCTCCCCAGTTTGTGACCCTGGACTTTAAGAATACACTACACTCATTCACATATAGATGGCAGAACCATAAAGCTGTTGGATTATCCACAATGTCTAGTTAAAGCTTTTGTTTTACGGGTTTGAAACCATTTTAGCTGTAAATGGTTAAAAAACCGCATGGGTTTTTGTGATTTTGATTTTGAACCGCATTGTGATTTTTTAATCATGCCAGTTGTAAACAGTTTCAAAAATATAAAGGATAAAATATGCTCTTTTCCCCAAAGTTTGATGTGAATTGGATAGACTCCCATTGATAAACTTTTGAAAAAAGTTTTTTTGCTCAAAGTTTATAAAATTTAAAGGTGTTTGTGTCGGTTATTGCAGTGCATTTTATTGAAACTGGGGAAATAGTTTTGGCACGTTAAAAATGAAAAATTAAAAATGGTTAGGAATGCAGTTCTTTTTCGCCTTATATCAGAAAAGTGAATCTATAATTGAGAGGAAAAATGAAACTTCATTTGGCTTTTTTTCTCAAAATTTTGAATCTAAGTATTAAGTAAAGTGATTTATCTCCATGATGTTTTTGCATTTCAGTCAGTACAACTCCCATGAAAATGTATAGCTTATTACAAAATTTAAAGGTGCTTGTTTGTATCCATTACTATAGTTGATTCTATTGAAATTGGTAAAATTATTGTAATAATAATAAGCCTGTAATACTTAAAATATTCCAAACTGTGTGAACGTTATTACTTAAAATGACATAAAAATTATTTTTTATTTCATGTTCTAACTTCACTATCTTGGAAAGATTTATATTTTTGTGTGATATGCGATTTTGAATTTACTCAATCAATAATATTTTATAGTCTCAAATGCTCTTTTGTGTATGTTTTATACTTGCTACAACATTGAAATTTTTATTATTCTTGCGAATTATTTTGTCAAAAAAAGTGATGCAGTTTTTGAATCCCTGTAACTATGTTTGATTTTAACGTTTGCTGAAAAATCCTTTTCCGTTTTACGACAGGAGTATTTTTGCAGCGTACATAACGCTACTAAATTACAGTATGTCACGCTACCTGTTACATGAAAATTAATAAGGTTAAGTAACTAAGTAAATGCTTTTGAAATATAAATGTAATTCTAAAATCAATTTTCAGAGAAATCTAAGAAATGTGCTAATCATCAGAAAGTTTAAAAAATGTATGTGCTCTGAGTAAGAAATTTTTTTTTTACCATGTCGTAAAGTTTTGATCATATATCCGAAAGCAATTGCGTTCATCTAAGACTATTTCACGCATTTAAAAAGTTAACTTTCTCAATTTTAAATATTTAAGTGAATTTCAGCTTAAATATTTTCAATAATTATTTACATTTTGCAAGCATATAGTTTAACATTTAATTATAATATTTAAGATATAAATATTTAAAGCAAAAGGATTTTGGAATTTATATTCGAAGGCGCCTCTTAAAAAAACCTTGTCTCCTTATCTAAAATTTAAAAAAAATAATTCTTATCTTAAGAAAATAACATCTGCTTAAAAATGTGATCTATTATTTTTTAGGTAAAGTTCTCAAGTTCTTGTATTAGTTTCAGAGAAAAGGCAAACTTTTAATCCTACACTTTACTAAATGAGAAAATTAGTCAAGAGCTATATTTTCCTTATTTAGTTTCCTCTCATATTCCTTATGGTGAATAATCTGTATGCAACAATTAATTATCTCATATTTCTCATGGAATATAATACTCTTGTCTGGAAAGAAAGAAAAATGGTTTCTAGTAAATATTCAAGCCCTAGTAAATATTAGGGATTTTAATATTCAAGCAATTTTAATATTCAAGCAATTTTATCATTTAGATTATTTTGAACAAGTCACATTCAAAGAAAAATACTATATTGTAAATGCAATAAGAGAAATTTAAAAAAAATGTATTGACAAAGCTATTAATCAGTATAACTTTTCATTTAAAAACATTATTATTACTCTATTTATATAGAAAATATTGCTAAAACAAAACAAATATGGTTACTAGTAATTAGTAATTTTTTCTTTAAAAAATAATTATCATTATTATTTATAAGAACTTGGTTGCTAAGTTGAAGCAATTGATTATTAAACTTATAAAAGTTGAGCAACTAACTGTTTAAAAATGTGATCTATTATTTTTTAGGTAAAGTTCTCAAGTTCTTGCTCTTGTTCAACAATTAAGTTGAAGCAACTAATTATTAAACTTATAAAAAAAGTTAGAAAAAAATACCAGTAACCAATATTTGAATGGCATATTAAGACATTAATGTTATCAATAATGATAGTCATTTAATAATTTTTGGTACTTAGGAAAGTTGTGATTTTAAAAAAAAAGCCTATATGTTTGATAAATATTAATGAAATTCGCAACTATCATAATAAGTGCATTATAATCTCTCATTATAATAAGTGCAATGTGAATTTAGTGATAGTAATTAATAACTTTCAGCATTACTCATATAGTTTAGATAATAGAAATAGTCTATTATTTCTTTATAAATTACAATAGGTAGGTAGGTACTTTATTAACGGCCCTACACAATGGGCTATTGGCGACGGGATATCTGAATATGATCCGAAGACATGCCATCGCAATTTTGATCCTCTAGAGAAGGAATAGCTCCCCTGCTTTCGTAGCCCTATGACCTCTGCGCGAATTCGAGCACTTTACGGTAGAACAGTTTAACGAGGACCGATACCACTCCCCCTTGGTCCCTACACAAGCTAATCAAAGTGTTTACCCAAACGCACACTGACCACAGCCAGTGATCCTGGACTTCGCTGTTTTAGGGGAAACCGAGTATTTATGATCAGTCCACTACGGGACAAATCACAATAGAAGCAGTTATTAATAACAAATACTTGATAAGTTACTGATAATATCTGCAAATTTTGTCATGTTAGGTAGTTGTTTGCTGTAATGAAACACAAATTGTTCAATATATGTTTTAAAAAATGCCTACTGGTATTCTGGTGTTCAAATCCATCTTTGGTATTTGCTTTTAGCTTTTTTTTTTTTTTTTTTTTTTTGCAAGCTATTTTACGAACATAATTCATTTGCTATTTTACGCTCGCAATATTTGGTTTAACAGCGCTTCTTGAAGAAACTTTTTGTTAAAAATCTAGAGTAAATTTAGGTTGAATGAGCATTTTTCGATTTTTTATTTAGCCTAAAGGCAAATAGGTGGATTATAGTATGCAAATTATCCCAGCACATTACCCCACCTTTGACAGTTACAAAGAACAATTTCCAATTAGCCTAACATTACTGAACGAAATATATTTCTGAATTATGTACTTTAGAACTACAGCATATTCGTTGTTGAATACACCTTCACGCGTTCAGAAAATTTTTTAATAACCTTCATTTTTAAAGCAATTAGCAATTCTCAATTAAACTACAAGTCTTTCATTCTTAAAGAGAAATGTTGTATTTATAAACATAGTTTAAAGGTATTTTAATTAAAAAGTGATAGGGAAGTTTCTGTACTATCTAGCAATATATAGATTTTCGGCTATACATAGGAAAAATTAACCTCTGAATACTTTTGTGAAAGTTGAACCATTTTGAGAAAAAAAAAGTTGAAGAGAAGGAAATCACTAAAACTTCTTTCTCTCAACTAAAACTTAATTAACAAAGTACTTATTTCTCAAAATAAATACCAAAATTAATAACTTAATGATACAGAATATCTCTTTTTCATTATTTCCATCATTATTATAAAATGTAAAACACTAAAAAAATAAAAATAATTAACTGAACTCAGTGATCTGATCAAGATTAGAGAAAAAGACAAAAATATACTAAGTAAAAGTTAATTGTTTTGTGAAACAATGTTATGCGCTTAAGAAATTGCGGTATAAGAAGAGCAGCAGACAGAATTTTTTTTTTTAAATTTTACTTAAAAAAAGAAACCTTTCTAATGAAAAAGCTTATAATACTCTTCACAAATAATAATGTAATGAAACTTCAAAATACGTTTTAAGATTTTAATTAATTTGCTTTAAAAATTCAAACATCAATGTAAGCAAAGATCCCTCTTCCCCCTATCAAAACTATAATTATATATATTTTTTTCTTTATTGCTTTTCAAGAGACACTGATAAGCTTCAAAATTACACTGATAAAAATGTATGATCAGGATTACCAGATTGTGGAAAACTTTATCGTGTTTATGGCTCCACGTGAACACCAAAATTTTGATAATTATTACCGAAATGCTTTGGTGAGGATTTTGGTAAAATTAACAATAATATATGGTTGTATAATATGCTTTAAAATAATATAAATGTGGTAAAATATGGTAATCTATCATGATACCTTAGAGAAAGGTATAAAACTATCTATTCGATAAAATTCACTTTTCAGTTTTGAATTGAAAACTAATTTTGTAAAAAAAATGAATACAATAAGAAACAGGCAAATATAGATTACTGACGGAAATAAACGCTTAAAAGTGAATACAAAACTAGGCAAGTTTGAGATAAGTTTGGCGATTTAGCCAATCTTTTGCCTTTCTTAATAGATTTTATTCCACATTAAGACTTAAAAGTGTTAAATAAATTAATAAATGTCACTTAAAGTCATACTTTAAATAAATATCTACGAAATAAATGCAGATTTCAACGAAAATTCTCATATTTGGTACATAGTACAATACACAGTACATGCAACTGCAAAATTCAAGTAACAATAAAAAATCATTTTGCTTTTTTTTTAAAAAAATATCAATAATTTTAAGTATCTAAATAGGCTTCAAACTTCCACGCTAATGCTAACATTACGAGCGAACTTTTATTTGTTCCAAAATGGAGGAAAGTTCAGTTCTCACAGTAAGGAGCTTAATATTGCTGTTGTCCGCTAACGCTACCATGATCATGTTGATCATTCAAATAATCTGGCATAATGAATGAAAGGAAATTAAGTATTACAAAGGGCGCTACAAATGAACTTTTACGTATTGAGCTATAAATCAACAAACATCACAAATGTAATTTTTACATTTGATGAAACTGTGGGGGCGGAGTTAATCGACAGTACCAACCGTCATTTATCAAAAGGTACCTCGTGATAGAAACAAGTTAGCATGCTTTATATACTAGTGAATGATGTTAATCTTTTGTAGTGGTAGTTACGCCACAGTACTCCCCCACCAGAATTTTATCAGGGATATAATTCGATGAACAGATCTCACTAGTTGATGTACTTGTGAAAGACCGGGAGAGAGTCACCGGATTTTTTGAGTGCTGAATGTGAGAGATGTATTAACATCACAGTCGCAGCTCCTGTGTTGCCATTAGCAGTCGAGAGTATGCAAGCGTTGAGAGTGTAGACGTTGTGTGAATGTTCGAGACGAGACTGAGAAGCAACAGCGCAGGAGGTGAATGATGTATTCACAAATAGCAAGTCAACCGTACAATGTGGACTATCCATCGAAGTAGGCGTAACCGTTAAGAGATTGCGAAGTGGGCGTTACTTGCGTGAACAAATCACATTCGAAGGTCACCAATGTGGGGGCGGAGTTAATCGACAGTACCAACCGTCATCTATCAAAAGGTACCTCTTGATAGAAACAAGTTAGCATGCTTTATATACTAGTGAATGATGTTAATCTTTTGTAGTGGTAGTTACGCCACAAAACTGAATTGTCTAGTTTATTTTAGAATGATGGTAATTTTAAATAATAGTATTTTAAATAGTTTTCAGCAATGGTATAAAATAAATAATAAATGAACGATATTAAGTAATAATCAAGCAAAAGGTATCTGAATTAAAGAACAAATTAAATTATTCCAGTGGAAAATGAATAAATAACGGCATTTCAAAAAATATAGCCTAAATTGTTCTACTTTTTTCCATTATTTAAACAAGAAAACCGTGAAAATAAATATCTTAAAGCGACTTATTTACAAAAAATATAAAAGGAAAGAAATTTTAAATTATTTGTTGAATAGAAGCTATACTTATCTGAGTCTTGTTTCCTTATTCACTATTTTAGCTTGAAAAATTTTAATAAAAGAGCACTTACTGCATTTGTTCCAAACGTAATTAAGTAAAGAAAGAATTTTTGTTTTATATTTAGCATTTTTCTAAATTTTAATTAAAAATGACTTAGCGTCGATGTTTAGTTTAAAGTGACATTAATTTCCGGCTTCCCGTTTTTCTTACAGTAAGAAAAATAATTTTGGCGCAAAAAGCAATATCTGTATTTTTAAAAGAGAATGAATTGAAAGACAATTTTAGATTTCCCTTGAGCCTCATTAGAATATCTAAACACATTAGGTAAGCTTCTTCAGCTGTTATCTAAAAGTGCAGCAGGTGTTAGGAAACTAAGATATATTATTAGTACACAATTAATTTACTCCGATATAGTAAATTGAAAAAGTGGGTAAAATAAGTAGCGTATAACAATAAAAAAAACGAACTACTTTAATAAAGAAGTAGTCTTTTTATATTTTTTATTCATAAATGGAAAAGATGTTATGAATTTTTAAACTTTGATTTAAGAAAACTAATTTGTATGTGCTGAACATCGACCTGGAACTCAACATGTATTTTGTATAAAAAAAAACTTACAAATGACATTAAGTAGGATTTTAAAGCTTCACATCCTTCATTCTAAAATTACGGTAAAATAACCGGCAGCAGTCTGTCCTTCCACTTATGATTAGGAACATTTTTTTTTAACTTTACGGTTTTAAAACCGTTTGAAATTTCTGTGGTCAAAAAGCCATAAATGCAAAATTATACGGACCCGAACCTACAGTATCTAATATATATAATTCTCTTACGCGGCTCCCAAATTTTGGCTGTATTCCTTCTCCGCCGGTGGCAACGCTTGCTTTGTTTTGTTTACGTTACTATTTCTCTTACACGGCGATGAAAAAAGGCCTCATTACAACTCCCCGAATGGCAACGCTAGAAAATCGACCAATGATTGCCGCTAAAAATGTCACTTGCCAAATCTAGTTGAGGTGGCTCAATATATAGCGCTTTTTAAAACGGAAACTGAAATAACCAGAGAGCATCAGCTGCAGCAATCTCATACTATTAAGCTAGACAGAAGTGAGTAGTCTTTGTCGATAGATCTCTATTTTAGTATTTTGTTGAAAGAACTTTTTTTCACGAGTTTATATATTACGAATTTATTTGACGATTTATGATTTATATCACGAATTTATTTGTTTTATTATTATTATTAGTTATTCATTGAAAAATGAGTCTCAGTCACGGAGTCCTTATTTGAATTCAAATTTATTTTAATGACTTAGTATTTACTAAAAAGATGTAATATTTTTTTTAAAAAAAAGTTGTTATATGGATTTGAATTATTGTTTTGAATTCATGGAATTTTGCGCATTTGCAATGTACGTAAGTTAGTAGCGAGTGAAGCGAGCTTGGTTTGCGAAGCAAACCATATAAGATTGCGCAGCAAGATTGTATTACTAGAATAAGATTGAGTAGCATATAAGATTGCGTAGCAATAGCGAGCGTCAGCGTGCTGGGGGGCGCAGTGCACTAGTATTACAAATTTCAATTATAGGGTATATTACATAGTTCAGATTAGCTCATCGTATTCACAATTCGCGATCGCAACGCTCAAGTACGCCGTCTAGCGGGAGCCTGTAAATATCAGACATTAATTTATCACGTTTTCATTTAGTTCCATCAAAATCATTGACTGAATCAGACGCCATTTATTAGCAGCAAATAAGAAACAAAATTTCCTTAAGGAAAAGGCCGAAGAACTTGAAAAAATTCTCCAGAATATTAGTAAATCTTTCAGGAACAGAACACGCCAAACATTTGATGAAAAATTCCTCAATAATTTTTAATTTCTATTATCAACAAACTTGCAACTGATGACTTCCGATTTCGGATACTGTTACAGATGTGTGTATTAAGGTAAAATGCATTTCTTCTGTCTTCAATTCATTACGAATTAAAGTGAAGTCAACATTGCTTTCGTCATTCCAGTGAATAAATATGAATTCAGAACATACAGAATTGTAATAGTTATAGCATATTCTTCTTCGTTATAGAATAGTATATATTTCTGTATCCATATAATTCGGAAAACAACAATAAAAAATTATCCAAGTTACTTGAAATAGTGCCATTTGTGCTGATTCTTAATTAATTTTAATCGTTTTCTTGGTAAGTATTTTTTAGTTTTGAAAGAATAAGTTCAACTAGAATTCAGCTATTCTGTTTTTAGCTACATATTCAAATTCATATCAATTATAAAATTTTTGCTGTGTAGTATGTTATCTAAAAGTAATGAAGGGATAAACTATGTATCTATTATTTGAGAATAAAGTTTTCGAACAAGGAACTTATCATTTTTGAATTCTCCGGGAATTATAAATCAGGTAAGTGCAATGATTTTTACAATAAAAAATTTGCTTGTAAATATTTTTTTTTCATTTGATGATGGTTTTTGATGATGGTTCTTTACAGAATGGTTTTTTACGTCTGATTAAGAACTATAAGAATAATAAAAAAAAAGAAACAATATGAAAGTTTTTATTTCAATGTAAAGAATTCTTAAAATCGTTTTTTTATCTTAAGAATTCTTTATTTTCCGTTTTTTAGTTTATAATTTTTTGATAAAAATTGTTCTCAAAATACTTTTTTTGAGAAATTAAATGGTATAACATTATGTGTTTATGTATACTTCTTGTATATTCTAATGTTTGAAGTAATATGATTCAGAAAAGTATGAAATAAAAATTCGGTACTTACGTATTAACGCCACCGCCGCTACAGATTTGGCGGTTTTTAAGTGCCGCCAATCTATACTTAAAATTTTTGCGACAATTCATAAAATAAAACACTTTATTTAAAATCAAAATAGTCAATCGGATTTCGGTGGAAAATGAGCCGATATAGAGTTTAGCATAGATTCAAAACAATCATATCGCCATATGAACTCTGATAAATAAGATTCCAAATGAAATAACATTTCCAAAACGTACGTTTACCAAGATAAAGTTTCATGTTGTAGGAATTGGTACAGTTTCGTTTTTTCGGTAAAATATTTCCCTCCTGAAAAAATAAAATTGCATCTTGTTTTGTTTTTGGCAAATCCCAAAGACGAATTTTCGTAGCACTAAAAATGGCGACAAAAAAGAATTGTTTTTTTTTGTTTTCGTTTCGTCAGCATTCTTTATTTTACGTTTCTTAGTTTCTAAATAATGATTTCTATTGAAACTTGAAATTTTTTGATAAAAATTGTTGTCAAAAAACTTTGTTTATAAAATTAAATTTCATAAAATTATGAGGCTTATGTATACTTTTTGTTCATTTTAATTTTTGAAGTAATATGATTCTTAAAACTATAGAATGTAAAGTTTAAATGGGCCTTTCATGTTATATCATTAAATTTAGTAATACTATTTCTCGGGCATTAGGTTTTAACTCTTATAAGAATATACATATTTTTTTCTGTTAATGTACAAATATTTTTCCGATGTGTTTTGGATATTCCTTCTCTAATAAAAAGAGATCCCATTTTGTTTTCGTTTGCATAAGAAAAAATATCAAGCATTTTTCTTTTTTAAATTTAATTAGCCACAATAAAGAAGGAACGTTGCAATGCTACGTGCTACATTAAAGACGTCTCTAGAGTAAATGAATGACTGTTCATATAGAAATCGCAGGTATTAGTCTCATACAACAACGCCCCCTATAGTTCGTTGCGATCGCGAATACTAAGCAATAAAGTGGTTTTTAAGAATCCAGTATATTAAAATGTAGTGCTCGTGACAACCTTGAAAAAACAATTAAAAACATTTTAAAGTCTCTTAATAAAGGACTAATTGTTTAAAAAATGTGCTTAGTCAAAAAATTTATTTAGTCAAATGAATGACAATATACAAGGAGAAAGAAATTCTGTTAAAATTACCGTACTGTATGTTAATGACAATTCTTGTAATACAATCATAACTCTAGTTAATAAAACCAATATATTCACCAAGTATCCTAAAAAAATCAATCTTGAAGTCTTACAGTCTTTCTATGACGTTTTAGTAGTTCAGAGTTCAGATTAGAGTAAATTAAGGCTCCTGTGTAAATCAATACATTCGTATCATCAAAAGGAAGTTATAAACACCTCTTATTGTACTGCCATCTGGTGATAATAGAGAGAACCTCTGTTAGGAATAAGGTAAAAATTTGCACCATTCATTTGGTAATTTTTTCGGTTCATACGGTGGCGATTTACCAGAAAGTTTGGTTTCCAAATTGCAGTTCTTATACTCACGTATTCAGTAATAAATACAAACTGAAAAGTAAATTTTCCTGAATAAAAAATTTTTAAGTCATGCTCTAAGGTACCATAAAAAATATTAAATTTTACCGCATTTACGAAATTTTATAACTGTTTATAAAATATTTTATTGTTAATTTTACCAAAACTGTTACAAATTTATTGTTAGTTTTACCAGAAAAATTATCGAACGTTTTGATATTCCCATAGCGCCAGAAACACGTAAAATTTTTCCATATTCTGATAGTTTTGCCCATACTTTTTTTATCGGTGAATTGGGTATAATATAGCCTACGTCACAAGTTGTGTTGTTCCTACTAAATTTAACCCATGAACGGCATTTTCTGCGAGCCTAACTTCAAGCCACAAATAAACAAACGAAGTGTTCGATCGTTTAAATAGCTGCTCGCCAGATTTTATTGCATTATAAAGAAAAGTTATTGAAACTAAATACAACTAAATAAACAACAACAACTAAAACAAATAACAAGAACTACTAATAACAATAACTAAATAAACAACAACTAAATTCCATTCGTTTAGCATTGCGTCATATGTTGTTCCTACTAAATCGAAGTAGTTGTGTTTTTTTCATATTATACCCAATTACAAATTTATTTCATCTATTAGTTTATTCTTAAATAAAAGAAAATATTTCGTTAGAGAAGCTTTCATTAGAGAAAACAGAATCAAATCCTGCTTCCATTTGTTTTCTAAATAACAATGAATATTTTCTTAGAAACCCGTTCTTAATTGTGTTCATTTTTAACTACCCTTTTAAAGTCATGCTCATTTTCTTAAATACGCAACTTGAGATGTGTCCATTTTCTTAAACTTGTTTTTGAGGCTATGTCAAGAATTAAAGGACTACGTCTTTCTTGTCCCATAAATATCCTATTTTCTTTGGTATATGAGAATAATTTTAGTTTTGCTCGTTTGGTACAAATTTGAAGATAAACCTGATTTTTTTTCTTCAAATGTTTAACATGTGCATCATGCAGAAGTTAAATATTCTTTCTATAATTCTCTTAAGTTACTTATGTAAAATGGCAACTATTAATAGTTAAGCGTTTTGTGTTCCGCAATCAGCTACGAGCAAATCTGTGATTCCAGTTTGACGTTTCAGTTCGTTTAATGTTTAATTCTGATTCCTCAATGTGGCAAAAACTGCTACGTTTGAAATTCTATTACTCTGATTAGCCTAAGTGTGGAACGAATTGGTTTCAAAATCATGTATAGGCCATGTAACAAAATGCGCACATATTGAACACTTGTACGAATATATAGGTTAATTTACCTTAACTTGATGATTGAATTTAAATAAATAGTGTAAATTAAACTGTTAAACTATACCATTGAACCTGATTATTATTTTATGATTATGCTACATCGTACTAAGAAGTGTTAGATTCATATTCTGTATCAAAAAAGATTATTTTCTATAGTTTATTTTACTTCAATTATCCCATTTCCATCTCTTCTTTGCATTAATTCGGGGTTTTGAAATGCGTAGTCAGTGTGTGTTCAACTAATTAAAAGTTACTCAATAATTTTAAAATTAAAGAATTTAAAATTGATGTTAATTAAGTAGAAAATAAAAGTAAAAAGCGACCAAATCAAATTAATAATGCGCTGAATATATGAAAGAATTAGATCACATCATTCACCGACAGCAGATTTTAGTTCTAAAGTTAAGTTTAATTGGAGTTAAAGTTAACCAGGTTTCGCAAAATTAACCAGATTTTAACAATCAACCAGAACGGCTTAAAAACATTAAAATATAAAACTTTAAATAAATACTCAATCCAACAAAGGTACAAATACTTAATATTTTTACACTTTGACAATATAAGTTTTCAAAAAACTAGTGAGCTTTATTTCCAAAAACACATGAGATCAAATTTCTAAAAAGTCTTTTGGTTTGGCCAGTATTATTTTCGGAATAATACTTTAGTTAGCTTTCTTCTTCTTAAAACATACATAACTCTTTCTGAATCCAATAAGCATTAAATAAAAAATAAATAAAATACCTAGCAAAATTCTACTTCTTTATATTTACTTAAGTTTTTCTTTAAAACAAAAGCATTGTTCTGTGCAAAACAACGACAAATTTTCGTCTGAAATAAAAATAATGCCTTATATAGTAAATGAATGGTCAAACCGTTAAAATACGGCGACCTACAGTTATTTTCTAAGTGTGACCCTTGAGTAAGAGTAATCATACATAAATTTATGAGACTCTTAGGTTTAATGTTGTGGAAATATATATCTCGGACCAGTAAGCATGAAGTCAGTAATTCGAACTGAGGCAATTTTCGAATTACTTGCCCTGTTCTCTTTTAACTTAATGCATATATATGCTTTTTTTTCTGATCCTCTTTCCATTGCTCGAAGCTACTAATAATTTTTCGAAGAATACCGGTGGAATAAAAGGAATGGGAAGTAATTTAATTTTTATTTCATGTCGTAAGATATGAATTTATTGGACTATAAATAACATTTTTAGAGGTGTTTATGCTGGTAAACGCTAATACATTATTTGGCACGCATTAGTAAAATGAATTTTTCAAAACACAACAGAACAACTATTATTTTCCTTGGAGAAATAGTAATCTGCTTATTTTTATTTAAAAAAGAAAGCATTTTAATATCAGTTAATAAAGTCCATAATTTTAATATTTGTTTCGCTGATTATATGTGAAATTTTATTATTTATTCGGACATTTTATATGATTTTTTTCATTTTTATTTAAGTTTGTCTATTCATTTTTAAAAAACGTGAATTAAATATGGAAAAAAAATGCATAAAAATACTTATTTAACAATCACCCGCTGAAGATTCAAAACTGATACGTGAATTTTGAAAACACAATTTATTAATTTATTTATATATTTTATATATATTCTATAAACTATAATGAAATGTATAATTAAAAAATGAATAATTATTAATAACACTGATAAACAACCTAAAGATATCAGAAAGGGCTTCTACTTTTTTTATGTAGCATTTCATGCTGATAAAATCAGAAAAGTGTTTTGCACGCTTCGCACGCTACGTTTTGAAGATATTAGCAAAAATTAACTTTTATGGAACATAACAGATCATCATTTTTTATCCTTTTTAACGTCACGTTATTAATAATTTTTCTTACAACTTGATGCAATATATTTACCGTCTGTGAAAGTATTCAAGAGGAAAAATCTAATTTATCTTCTAGCAATGTTTCAGAAACTAACTACAAAGGTGTTTAATGAACTAGGTTGCTATTCACTGGAGAAAAAAAGGTCAAAACTCCCTGAATATGGTAAAATTTCCATTGTTTCTGGTTCCGAAACTCTTTGGTTATTTAAACAATAAAGTATGGTTCTATGTGATACACGCGGAAAAATTTATTAAATTCATCATGATACGTTAGAACATGGCATAAAGGCATGTTGTGTGGTCAAATTAAATTTTATGTTTTGAATTTTTTTGCTGAATATGCCGTAATAAGAAGAGGAATTTTGAAAACTAAAATTTCCAGTAAATCGTTATCATATTAACGGAAAAATTACCGAATGATTGGTTTAAATACTGTATACTTTGAATTTGAAAGCAAAAATTATGTTGTTTGTTTGTTTTTCAGAAATGTCTCTACCAAAGAATACAATAATTTCCACAGAAATTTTTCTCCGTGTGAACTTGTAAGGGAACTGACACAAATTATAGCTGAACTGCACGATTCAAAGCTCGTAATTCAATTTACATGTGCCGGGTAAAGCACCATTTCGCTACAGATCATTTACGGGAACGTTACTTCCAGAAAGTTATGAGTAAAAGTAAGAGAAAGTACAAGTGCTAAAGAAAAAGACTAAGAAGAAATCGAATAGAAGAAGAATTTTAAGTACACTAAGAAGAAATCAAAAATTCCTAGCATTCATTGAAAAAAGTGGGAACAAAATATAAAATTTTTAGTAATTAAAATGCATAGAAGTTTTTTTTATTAAATATAATTCTACTTCATAGAAAATTGTGTTTTAAAAGATATGTCACTTAGTTGTGTTTCTTGTGTTTTGTTTGTGATATGAATTCAAATAATTTTTTTCAAAATCAATTAATTGATAACGACATAAAAGTAATGTAAGTCAACTTATTTCAATGCTTACTTCACAGAGAAAACGATTCTGGAAAACTACTGTACTGTATAGTAATGACATTTCTAGTAAGACAAATAACACGATTCTGATCAATGTAATTAATATATACGCATAGTATTTAATTCGCGCATTTCGTAATTTTTTCGTTTATATTGTAACGTTCATATAGTTTAGGTTTAGTGGAAATATAGTTTTTATTACCACACATTTAGTAAAAAATGCAAAACTGAAAAGTAAGTTTGAACGAATAAATGTTTTTTTATGCCATGCAAGGTATCAAGGTGAAATTATTAAATTTTACCGCATTCACCAAATTTTATCACATATTATGAAACTATATTTTATTGTTAATTTTTCCAAAATCATTACAAAAGCACTTCGGTAAACGTTACTGACCTTTTTGATGTTCCAATACAGCCAGAAATACTGTACAGTTCACCATATTTAGGAAGTTTTAACTGTATTCTTTTCTCAGTGTACATTTTGCTCAAATAAAATGTGATTTTCACACACTGTTTTATTTTTTTTTTAAAAATTTAAATGCTAAAAAATTTAAGTTTGTGCTAAAAAGTGCTTTTGGTTTAGAAGCATTAATAAAATATCTGAAATTATTTGGAAAAATTCTCTGTGTGCTCATGTAAAAGCAAAAAGTTGAATTTGAAAAAATAGGTAAACGCAATTTTTGAAATGATTTAAAAAATATTTAACCTTGTTTTCGCTTCTGAAATATTTTCTGTAGACGCCTTTTTATGGTTGAAAAAAATTTTACTTGCCAAACTTAAATGCATCTGTAATTAATTTAACAAGATAAATAAATATAAGTTAATTATTTTTTTAATACAATTCTGCTGACTATTGGATGGACTGACTATAATATCACCTTGGTTTTAAGGTTATTAAATCTGATTTTTATTTTTGAAAATCAGATAAATAAATGTGTTCATTCTAAAAAACATATATCTTTCATTGGTTGATAGGTACATTTTTCAAAACATAAGAAAATTTGCAATTTGGAAATCCTGAACCAAATAGTTAGTCAAAAAACTTACACTATAAGATATGTAGTGATCAAAATAAAAAATGGACCAACCTGAATAACTTTTGTTCCAATGATCAGATCTTCACGTTCTAGAACTCAATCTTAATGTTTTGAGGGAATGACCTCAAACATGTTAATTAAGTAACGCTGACGATATTTTAAATTACAAAATTAGACCCCAAAACGTACTTAATCTGAATAAACATACATTTTTTTTCGACGAATTCGCATTTCTTACCCCAAGGTAGGCGCCATTTGAGAAATATGTTCATATTAGTTTCGCCAGGTGAGTGGTGCAAAGTTTGGACTCCTTAATGTTAATTTTACTTTTGGGTATTTCTTCATATTTCAAAATATTTTTTAGATATTTAAGTAAATTTTGAACTAATTATAAATTTTCTTTAAAGATAATTCCATGTAAAAAATAGCTTTTATTAAGCATTATAGATTTTTTTATTATTTTATTTAATAATAATCAAAAAATTTTGCATAGTTAAGATATACAATTTTTACATCACTTTAAAGAATTTAATTTTTACAAACAAAGTATAAAATTTGAACAAAGTCGGTAGAATAGTTCCTAAGAAATAGAATTTCAAAAATGCAATTTTTTAAAAATTTGGTTTCTTAGGAACTATTTGACCCATTTTGTGGAAATTTTGTATTTTTAATGGAAAATTACATTCTTTAAATATAAAAAATAAAAAATTTTGATATAAAAAATTTATATACATTATAATTCAAAACTTCTTTTACTATTATATTAAATAAAATAATTAAAATTAATAAAATATTTCTAAAATATATAATTTGCATGGGATTATCTTTGGGTAAATGCATTTTACAATTGTATGCAAAAAAAATTTTAAATCGCTTACAAATTTTCGAGATACAAAAATTTCAAAAAGCTTCAGAGAAAGTACGTTTTTGGTTCTGATTTTGTAACTTAAAACTTCATCTGCATAATTAATTAACATATTCGCACTCTTGAGCCATTCATTATGTCGAAAGATATTAAGGATAGTCTGTCTCTTATTTTGCGCGCTGTACTTACAAGATAATCCAACCATTCAAAATAACAAACAGAGTTGCTTTGAATCGTGATGTTGTCTAGCGCTGATGTCTAACTTGGAGCATTACCCAGAGTTATATGGAATTAGCCAAAATTTACCTATATTCAGAAATATTGAAACCTTATAGTAGCTTGCTTTTAGAAATTGGAAAGGAAAAAATTTTTTGAATTTTTCACAAAAACACGGAATTTTTTTTTTCTTTTTCTAATGCCCACTTGTGTTAACATCCGTCATCATCATATCTGGCTAGACAGCCCCTGATATTGATTTCAGCATCTCTTATAACTTTCTCTAGAGCAACATTAAAAAGAAGACAGGATAAAGAGTCTCCCTGTCTGACTCCATTATTTACTTTAATTTCTTCAGATAAAGATCCCAAAAGTTTGACTCTGCATACGGTGTTTGACATGCTTGCTTCTACAAGTCTAATTAGTTTTGGTGGTACTTGAAACTCAACCAGGGCTTCATACAAGCGATTTCTATTAATACTGTCAAAGGCTTCTTTGAAATCAGTAAAGAGATGATGTGTGGTAATACCAAATTCCCTGGTCTTCTCTAAAATTTGTCTATGTGCAAATATTTAATCTTTAGTAGATTTTCCCTTGCGAAAACCACATTGGTAGTTTCCAATTTGAGGGTCTATATATTGTATAAGTCTCTGGAATAAAATGTTTGACAAGATTTTGTAGGTAGTAGATAGCAAACTTATACCTCTGTAGTTAGAACAAACCATGGTATCACCTTTTTTATATATTGGGCAAATAATGGTAGTGTTCCAGTCAGAAGGTAAAATTTCAGCATTCCAAATATCAGTAATAAGATTATAAATTAGTTTGAGAAATACTGGACCATGACATTTTAACAGCTCAGCTGCTATCCTATCATGCCCAGTTGCTTTGTTGTTTTTTAACTTTTTTATAGCAATATCAACCTCGCCCAGTTCAGGTGGAGGTATATCTTCATTATTCTTATTTTCAAAAACGCTCACAGAGCAATAGGATTGATCATGTTTACTGAACATTTCTTGGAAATGTTCACTCCATCTGCTGAGTACAGACTGTTTGTCTGTCAGAATCAAACCATCTTTAACAACCGTCAATTCAGGCATTTACAGGGCAATTTTATTGGCCTCTCATTCAGGAGCACCGTATTAGGTGGGCCAACGTATCAATGTCTATGTTTCCGAAATCATCCCTCGTGAAATTATCAACGCTAAGTGGCACGAACTATAAACTATACAAATTTTATTTTTTAATATTTATCAGAATTTTCTGTTTTTGTTTTATTTGTAATGTTTCTATCAACCAAATGCACCAGAAAATTTAAAGTGTTTTGTAGTTGGTTACAAAACTTAACTATCCTGAATTGAACGAAAGATAATCGATGAAATTAGGTAGTGGGTAAAGAGTAGAAGGAAACAACGAGATAATTTTTTTTCTTTCTATTTTCTGAATTTTACGCGCAACATATTTAATACATTTTGAATGGATCCAAAGGAAGATTGTAAGAAAACAATCCGGGTATATCTTTATGAGTGCATTAGGTACAGCCTCACATAAAAATCATGCATCTTTAGGTTTGGCAGAAAAGGGAAAAAAGATAAGAAAAATTTAAATACTGACATTTAATCAAACGAAGTATTTTTTTTTCGCTATAGTATTTTAAGCTGAAATGAATTAAATGCATTGTAATCAAAATCTAAAATTAAGTTTATATTTTAACTTTTTATGCCCTTTTTACCATATCAAGACATTTTACTGCGCGAACACGAAAACTTTTGCAAAGAAATACAAAATTAAGTAATCAAATAAATATCTATTTGTTTATCATTCTTTAAATCAATTTAATGAGAATCAAAATGTTTGGAAAAATTGACAAGCTTTTCAAATTATAATGAATTTTTCATACCATAAAAAATGGACAAATATCGGCTGAAAGATGATGCGTTTATTAATGCATAAGTAATAAACAAAAAGTAAATTTTAAAATATAACAAAATATAAATTTAAAAACCAAAATATTGAGATTCAATTAGAGTTACAAAAAGAAAGCATACAAATGAACTGCAACTAAACCAACAATCTGTGTGAATTAAGGAACGTGAAATTTCTGAACGTAAAAAAGTAAATAAATTTAAGCAAATAAACTCTAGAAAATACTTCCTTTAATTAAAATTAAACATCGTAAACAAACATGAAGTATTTCATATTCAATGGAAAATTTCAAATAATAAATAACTTATCTTAGTCACAATATGTTTAGCTATGTACGGAATTACAATGGTGCTTAAATATTTTTATTTGGAGAATAAGTTTAAACAATTTCTTACAGTATTGTTTTGAAAGCCATAATAAAAACGACAAGAATTATCTACCTCAGTTGTTTATTTAAACTATTTGTTCATCAATTTAGCATCTCTTAGATAAAACTGTACATAGTAAACTGTTTTCAGCATTGTTTGGCAACTTAAAATTGCAAGAATAATTCGTATATTTCTGAATGAGTAAGCAAATTAAATAAACCATCAATAGATTTTGAATGTATTTTTCTACCAAATAAAAATTCGAGCAACAAACAATGAGAGAAATTCTTTTAAATCAAAACTAATAAAAGGAGAGTTTATGAATAAATTGCAAATATCTTAATAGTTTTATAACGGTAAACCAAGAAACAGGAAACTATTAAAAATATTATTTAAAAAAGCAAATTTTAGGTAAATAATCTGAAGACAAATGAATTATTTAATTAAAAGAATGCTTCACTGTGAAAGAAAAGCAAAGTATTCCACATTCAATGAAAGCTTGGTAGCAAAGAGTGGTGCATGAATTCCTTGGTTGAATCAAAAAACATTCAGCCATGCAGAACCAGGTAATTATCCACCCCTTCATTCTTAAATAAAAACAAAACTATTAAAGAGGAAAATATGCTGAAGCAAAGATTTTGCTCGTAAATGAACCTACTAATTAAGGCATTTTCATGAATTCTATTGTAGCGTGACATTTTCAAATCATTTTAAATGAAATAACTTATTTTTTGCTCTGCTTGATAAAGATTTCATTTCATAATGGCTCATTCATCTGATTATTGAATGCATTAAGAATGCTTTCAAATGGTAATTATACTTTAAATATTTTAATGAATAAGAAATATTTAAACAATGTGTTTTGGAATCTTTTCTTTCGTATACGTTATTTATCTTTTTTTTACGTGAGGAATTTATTCGCTGTTTATTCTAATTATTAAAACTATATTCAAATGTAAAAATTATTTAAACTATTGTATTTGAAAATTCTGCTGTATTGTTTTCTTTAAAAAAATGTTTTTGTCTTAAGTAATTTAGAATGATTTGCATTTAAAACATTGACAGAAAAAGTTATATTAAATAAATAGACTTTCATATCTGTACTGGAAGATTTTATCAAATATCAAAACTGTGTTCTACATAGAAAATTTATTTGAAAAGTCTATTTTACTTGAACATTTTGTATTATTGTTTTTTCGTTTTTTAAACTTTTTTTCAATGGAAATACAACATGGTTTCCTCAAATAAACAATTGAGTATAGGATAGTGTCAAGGATTATTTTATTTATTTTAAACGCAATTACTTATATTTAAACATCGATTTTATACATTTTTATATGTTTTGATATCAAAAAATGCAAGATGATTTCCATTACAAAACCAGTTGGCAGAAGTGTGATTCCATGTAAATAGAAACCTAAGCAATTTTTTAATTGCATACGATTGCAAGCGTAAGAACTATCTCAATAAGTAAACAAATAAAGCATTCCTTCAAGATAGTCGAAATCAATCTCTTAAAATTTATAAACCATGAAAAAAAAATTTTAATTAAAAGCTTTTAAGTGAAATTAATATAGAATGTTTTTTTAGTTACAGTCTTTAATTTCTAAGTTGAAATTTAAATATCTTAGTGCAAAAGATTTCTTATCGTGTGAACCATGAGAAGCTAATTCAAAGATAAACAAGCCACAAAGAGCTCCAAAGAACGATAACCAGAAGTACAAATAAAAATCGATCAAGATAGGAACCAAATTAAGATAGCATTAAGTGTTTCAAAAACTGAAACCTGGACTGAAGTCTTATACCTGAAGTAAGTGAAGAACTCAAAAACTAAACTCTTATAAATATGAAAAATTAGAAAGTAAAAGCATCATCTGCATTTTCTGAGTGAATAGAATGAACAGTAGTCTTAACAAAAGGCCACCACTGTATAACGTCACATGGCAAATAAACCTGCTTTTGATTATTTTAATTCATTGTTCATTGCAATTTTATAATTGTCCTTGAACAGTCGACACAATTTTGAGTTTAGGACAAACAACCATCGTTCAACTTCGTACCCAACTAATTTTGAACTCAATCCTGAGACTATTTTACGTCAGAACTGGGACTATTGCAAGCCGGTTGCGGAATTTGTATTGACCAGCTATAGCTGGGATTCGATCCCGGGCACCTCATTGGGATTCGAGCACCCTATCCCCTGAGCCACAACGGCTCAGTTCATTGTGATTGACCTTAATAAGGAAATATCATTTTTTCTTCCTCCTCGCAAATATTGAGTTAATGTAAAGCGTTTTTTATAGCAACAACCATAACTTGTTGCTCAGTTTATAAAAAAATTTCTTTTCATTCTCTTAAAGCTTAGATATACATTTATTCACTATTATGCGTTATCAAATCACAACAAAATAAAGGGGAAAAATTATAGAATTTTTGGATTAAAACAAAAGTCAACCTCAACAGTTAGTTGAATTGATGCCCATTCATCCTCAGGAAATTTCGTACTTACATAAGCGTTGATATATCACCATTTTCGGTAATATATCAACGGTGATATGTAATTGGCGACTCATCATCTCCCAATGAGCTTGTAGTATAATTTCATTTTATCAAATAAACGTATCAAATAAATATTTTATGAAATAAACGTAATCCTTATGAAATCAATTTCTTAATTTTATCATCGTTTTAGATGCAATGTTTACTTGTTTAAAAGAGATGGCATTAACAATCAATGTCTGATTCATTGATTACTTGATATTATAGAGCCCCTACCACTGTCCAAGGGTCTCTCCAAACTCCAGTTATATACATATTGTGAAAATTTGATTTAAAAACATTTAATTTATTTAAATTATGGATTGATTTATATACATTTTAGGGATACTAGAAATTACAATTTGAACAAATAATCCATTGAAATTCTCAGAGTAAAACGTTGCATAAAATAAATGAAAACAGAAGAAAATATAAGAAAAGGAATCTTACTAATCAAGTATGTGAAAATTAAGGTTGATGTGAGGGAACAGACAACTGAGCTGGGTCTAAGCTAGTAGAATCACCAACGAATGCATTGAAAATGTGATTTAGTGCAATTGCAAAATTTGATATACAATAAAAAACATATTTATTTGCTTAGTTGCATTTAAAATGCCTATAAAACTAGTTTCTAACTAACTCAGTGGCGCGACAGCCCATTAAGAGGGCCGAGGCCGACTGTGCCCATCTCAGTTTTCTTGACCTTGGGCTCTGGGGTGCAGGAGCATATGTTCCGGTCAGGTGGTCAGCCGAACGCGGAACCCCCAGTGTTAGTTCCCAAGCATGCTTGGTACTCATTTTATCGACCCACTGAAGGGATGAAAGGCTGAGACGGCCTTGCCCGGCCCAAGGATCGAACCAAGGACCTGTGGCACGACAGCGCGAAGCGCTACCACTCAGCCACCGGGCGTCATAAAACTAGTTTCAGCATTCATTAATTTAAAGCTAGTCTCATTCTGTTCTAATAAAATCTCTTTTTTCATTTCACGTTTTTGATATTGGTGTTACATGTTTCATTATTTCATTATTTTTCTTGCTTAAATCTGTCTCGCTAAATTTTATTCTTAAAAGTCTTGACAATATAGCAGAGTTTTTATTTCTTTATTTCAATTAAATATAAGATGAATTAACAGGAATCGTAGCTCTGTTAGATGTCCGTTGATAAAATGCATCTCTTTGAAATAATGATAATGAGCCATAAAAACATATAAAGAATTCTAAATTATTATTTATGTCACCTACTTAAATTATTAGTCAAAATTAGAACAAAAATATAAAACAGTTTGATTCTAAAGTGTTTACTCTTTAACTTTCATTTCTGCCTAATTTATATCATAATTTGTTTCAATGTTATGTTACCAAAGCGAAATATGAAATTATAACACTTTTGTGACAACATATGAATTAGTGTTTCATGTGTTACATACTTACAGTTTTTTTCAAACTAATTATTTGTACTAGAAAAAAACAGGGATACAATATTATTCACAATCCTTATCAAAAATCTATACAACTTTATTCAAATAAACCTTCGTAAAATAATATAATGAATCTTTAGAAGATTTTATAATAATTATTAAAGAAAAATTTCTATAAAAAAATTGAAAAATAACTGATTTAAATAGTTAAATTAGAACATACCTTTTGATAAAATCTAAAATTAACGTCATTTATGTCTGGATGATGGCATTTGGCAGTAATATACCTATGATTTGTTTTAAAATAATTGTTTTATTATTTTTAGTTAATCGATTCAAAACAAAATATGCTATATTTGATAGTCTCCTATTTCTAGACATTTATTTAAAATAAAAATAAATAAAAAAATAAATATTTTTCTCATAAAAATATTCTTTGAAGCAAAGAATTTTATTTGAATAATATAATATTTTTTTCTTTTATATAACCGTGATTATAAAGAAGGAACAGCATCTAAACAAATTTTTAAAAAATATGATTCTTACTAGATTGAATCGAAGAATATGCAGCTATTGTTTAGATATAAAGAGAAATGTACGATAAAACTACTTCAGTTAGTGAAAGAAAAGAATTTTGTCTTAAGGGTGTGGAAAAATGAAAGTCACCAAGAGGAAAAAAATAGACGAGTAAGAAGGAGAAAACTTGAAAGAAAAAACTCAATTTTTCGAACTAACATAAAAGTATAGACAAGCAAAAATTTCTAAATTTTATTTTTTTTAAAAAAATTCTAATAAAATATATATAATTTGAACAAAAAAATACATTTGTTATTGTAAAAGGAACTAAAAACATATTATAATAAAGAATGAATAGAAATGTTTCAGAAATTTTTAACATCTCATTTATAAAATGTTTGACAATTTCATGTTTAAGTTGAAAAAATATATTCAATGAAGGTAACTGTTTATAAGAAATAGGAAGATTTAACATTAAGAACATTTAACAATATTTCGAAAGCGTACAGCATATCAGTGAGAAAGCAACATAAAGCTCATAAATTTAGTTTAGAAATAAACTAAATATCTTCTGGAATACAACCATTAATCTGCAATAAATTTTAATTACCTCTTTTAGAGCATATTTCGATTTTGTCCTAATGTTGATTTTAATGACTCAAATTTCACATCACGGCCATTTTCATATTTGGATGTCATTTGCTGTTTGCCTAAAAAGTATTTTTTTAGAATTCTAAAAAAAAAATTTTTTTTTATGCAGTTTCGTTGTGTCATACTCATTAGAAGACAGTTCCTATTACAGGGAATGCAATGTTTTAGGGTACTAATTAAAAAAAATAGTATTTTGAGGAAATTAAATTAAGGGAAATTGAAAATAAAGCTATAAAAATCGTAAACACTGAAATGTTATTACACGGATTTCATTCCAATAACTAAACTTTCAACTCTGTCATATTTTACAATTGTGCAAAATGGTCGAAATTACATTCTGATAAGATTAAAAGAAATAAAAAATAAATTTTTCATTAATAAAATACAATTGTCCAGAAATTAATGCCATGTCTGTTACCATACACCGATTCGCTTTTTCATAACTACACAATCGGAATTCTTGAATTGTAACTCTTATATACCTAAGAAGAATATGTTAGGAGATTTCAAAAGCCATTTTGAATGTTCTTTTTATTTTAAAGCCTTTTTAGTAAGCATTTTTTGTTCTGTCATGTCTGTTACCTTTACTCGGGGTATGAATTAAATTTAGCTAGTTCTTTTAACAGGATAATTTAGTTTACGGAGATTTTATTCTAAGCCATATAGAATATTTAAGACTTTATAGAATTACAAAACAAAGGCAAACAACGTTAAAGAGCACGAAAATATTTATAAAATACAGACAGATGTTTCGGATGCTCAAAGGGCATCCTTCATCAGTGCAACAGAATTCAGCGTTGTTTGCCTTAGTTTTGCATTTTAGCACAAAGGTCGCCCACTTGTGTATTTACTTTATAGAATTATTCAACCAAAAGAATTTTTTTCTTCGAAATGTCATGTATGTTACTATATTTAGTAACAGACAAAACAAATGTGGTAATACGCATGACTTTTCGCAAGATTCAAATTTCCTGAATATTGTTTCTTTTTACACTAAATTTTAAACAGAATATAAAATTCTTAATTGCTAATAATAATTATCTTTACCAATTTGTTTTAATTCTATTTAAATATCATTTGTAACCATTTTAATGCTATTTTTTATATACTCATTTTAATGTTCTTTAAAAAATTATCTAAGACAAATCAGTTTTTACTGAATCATATGCTAAGAACATTCGAAATGCTGTAGCTGGAAGATGTTCGAAGTTCAAAATCACTTTTTTGGAGGCAAAATAATAATTATTTACTGTGACAGGATACTGATTTTGCAACACAGAGTTCCTAGTTTTATTTTTTTTAAAAAGTGAACCCACAGTAGTGTTTTGATTTAAAAAAAAACAAGACATAAGCTCATTTCATTGTCCGAGACTGCATCACAGCTTAAGTTAAAGAATAGTAACTAACGCCAGAGCATAGTAACTGTTAAACCTTTTGAGATATAAACAACGTTACACAAGAATTATCGATAAAATTAAAGGGAAATATCATTTAATGAGGACCCACCAAATATAAAATCAAATTTTAGAAACAATATAAAATTTTTCATCATAAGAGTTTATACGATCTTAAATGTAATACCAAATTTATCTCTTGACGCAAAAAAGTTAAACTATTTTTATAAGAAATAATCTTATATAAGTAGTAAATTATTTATTTTCTATGAAAAATAACGCTGCATTATGTAATCGTTTTTTGCTGCATCTTTTTTAAATAAGTTAAAGGCACCAGCGTTTGCATAGAATGAGTTAATAAAATAGACACAGTTTTTTATACATACACTTTTTAGAAATACTTTCACTCCATCAGCATCATTACCTGAGAGAAGACTATCCTGATGAAGTGTAAATTTCTTTTTTGGAATGCAAATTCGTATGCAAATATTTGTTCCTTGCTTTAGTGAGATTTTGCGAAAAAGATTTTTTTTTTATTCTTGGTAAACATTTGCCAAAGAAATTTTTCTAATTTCACTTTCAAAGCTTTTTTTTAGACGTATTAATACATCACAAACATTTCAACCCAAATCTTCGTAAGAAACTCTCTTAAATGAGAAAAGATATATTTCTTGTAGTTTTTAAATAAATACTTTCTGTTTTAAAAGTAAAGAAGAATGCAATGTTTTAAACCATAATGTGTTATAAATATATGCTCTCTTATTGCTACTGATTTTTTAAATCTCCGACGAAATTCAAATAAAAATTTTTCGAATATGTTTTAAATTGTGTTTTTGGACTAAATAAAAAAACGAGAGTGCTGTAGTAAGTTTCTTTATTTACTCCATAAACACAACAGGACTTTCCGACTATTTCTTTATTAATTATTGATATTTTATTATTTACTTTATAACTGTTACTATAAACAAAGTAAAAGTTTACGCCACAGCAAGATAAGATAGAAAAACTTGATATTTTAATGTATAAACGAAATAAAAATAAATAAATAAAATATAAATCTTCTGCCCAAACATATATTCTGATAATTTGTTCAATATTGAATTTCAAAATTATTCCATAAAAATGTTATTAATAATAATATCATAGTCAAAAAAAGATGTAACTAAAAGCATCATTGATAATGATAAATTTCATACTTTTTTTGTCTTTTCCCCAGAAAGTGAGGAAAAATTAAAAACTAAAAAGTGATCTGCGATGATTTAAAAAGGTGGAGTAAATGTTGATAATAGGGATTACAATGTATCAGAACATAGTTTTGTTCGGTTTTAATTCGATATTTTTTACTGCCCCAGCAGGAAAGGTCTGTTTGTTATTGTTTCTTATCTTTGAATTCACTCACGTGGAAAAACTGCAACCTACGATTTTTTCCCCGTAGCTTCATACGTCTCCTGTACAGACAGAAAATTTCACGTAATTTTTGCTAGTAGAGATTTTCCGTTATGTTATAAGATTATTTTGTCACTTACAGAAAATTTCTGACAAACATTTTCGCTAGAAATTTTCTTACGGACTCAAAAATGAATATGAGCAGACATTTTCCTATTATAATACAAAAACAGTGGGCATTTCAGATTGGTTCTAGAGTCTTCACCAAATTTTGCAAATTTTTTTTTTTTTTATATTCTAACCCAGTGATTCTCAACCTTTTATTTGTGGCGACACTTTTTAAACCATTTCGAAATTTGACGGCAAACAATGAAAAAAAATAGTTTAAAAGTTGTTTACTTACCTATAATACACTGTGTTAAATAGTCTGTGATAATAACTTTGAATATGAAATAAAAGATTATGTACTACAAAAGCACGTTTATTAAGGGATTAATTATTTCTTTTGACTAATTTTTCATTAGTTAGTAACAGTTATTTTTTTTTTTGCAAGTTATTAATTGTTAGCTTGTTTTCTATAGTTATTAACTGTTAGTTTTTTTTACATTAATTATTATTTTTTGTGATTTCTTATTAATTAGTTTTTTTGCTAATTATTAATTGTTAACCTATTTTTTTGTTAGTTATCCTTGGTTAATTTGCTTTCATAACTACTAACTGCATAGCTTACTTTAATGATTAGCTTTTATTTCCTTTGGAAAGTTAATATTTAGCTTGTTTTAGCCTTTGTTAAGTATTTTAAAAGTCATTAAATTTCCTATTTATTTTAACATTTCTTAAAATTGTGCGTCAAAGATTCTTATTTTATCTTCTTATTTTAACTTATTTTAAGATTGTCAGAGACAAGACATTCGCCGACAAAGATGTTAGTGCGGTCAAAGCGTGGAAAAATTATAAAAAGTATATTTGTAATATTATATATATGTACACTTTTCTATAATTTAATCGTTACTCGTAATAAAAAAAGCATTATAATTTTTATTGTATCATTTCTAATATTTGGCGGCACAATTTAAGAGTTTGGCGGCACTCAAAAGTGCCGCGGCACAGTGGTTGAGAATCACTGTTCTAACCCATACACCATTAAATATCATTCGACTCCGATCAAGCAGATAGCTCTATCACAGCGCCTTGTCTCGAAGGTTTTTTACTGGACTTGGACTGTCAGGTGGGTGGAACCATTAATGGTACGCGATACTCTTACATCCTGCTGGAATTGAAAGAGACAATTCAGAAAAAGCGTTTCGGACCTCTCACATCGGGCGTTCTGTCGTTGGATGACTATTCAAGATCACTCTCGATGTCAATAAAACAAAACCATATTGCAGCTCGTGTTTGAAAGCGCCTTGATCATTAGCCATACAGTCCTGATCTAAGTAATAGTAGCTTTGGAAGCAATGCTGAAGCCATTCAAGCCGTTCAGTGATCATTTCGTGCGTAAAGCAATGATTTTTTCTAGAATTTCATTTTGATACTGATAAATCGAAAAAATAAATATCTCAACGTACTTCGTCACTATGTGTAAAAATAAAGTCTCATTTTGACCACTAATCAACTTTGAGAGGAGCTAAAATATTTACACTAGCTTACTTGACTTTCGTAACTTAGAATAAATTTTTAAGATAATAAAAATTTTTTGATTAACTTTTATTAGAATTAAAAATGAGTACATAAAGTGTCGACTTACCTAAAACGACCAGTTGCGTTTAAAACAACCAATAAAGAGATTTGAGTTTATTACTTGGATTTTGCACAATATTTCTCCTTCTTTGGGTTAGATTCCCCTTGCCGGCAGGCTAACTGAGGGAGGTTCTCGTGGTCTTCCTCGCCATGTAAAGCAAATGCGGGTTAGCTCCATCAAAAAGTCCTCCACGAAGCAAAATTCCTCCCAATACTCTATCCAGGAGTTCCATTGTCTTCTGGATTGGGTTCAAAGTTACAAGGCTACGGAGTTGAACATTAGTAGTCGTAAACCCATTAAATTGGATTGGCTGTTCAACGACAGTTATAAAATAAAATAAAATATTTCTCCTAAGAGCCATTAGGGTTCAGGGGATAGCGCATTCACCTTCTAATGATGTGACTTTGGTTCGAATTCCAGTGATGGCTGGTCATTTCGAATTCCGCACCTGGATCGCACCGACCACAGCGCTGACTTAAATATCCTCAGTGGGAGATGGATTATGGGTTAGAGTCCTCTTGCCATCAGACTATGGGAGATTTTCGTGTTTTTCCTCACTATGTAACCCAAATGGGGGTCAGTTTCATCAAAAAGTCCTCCACGAAGGCAAATTTCTCCGCATACTTGATTCAGAAGTTCCCTTGTCTGCTATATTGCGCTTGAAATTAAAAGGATACGGAGTTGAACATTGCAGTTATAAACCCAAAAAATTGGGTCGGCTGTTCAACGACAGTTTTAAAATAAAATAAAATGTTTCTCCTCCAAGGCTTATCTTAATTTTCTTCGAGCACGACCCTGACTAATATGACTTTATGACCTGACTAGTATGACCTGACTGTATGATTTTTTTTTTCAGAAACCAAATTTTCTTCTTGCTTGCCACTGCTCTATAAGCCCTCGTCTTTGTTTACGCAATTGTCAACTGTTTTGATTTAGATTGCTTTGAAATGTGAGCTTGATAACGGCTTAAAAAGAAGTAACTTTGCTTATATCCGTGAAAAGTAAACTTTCGTGAAAAATTATAATTTGTATTTCATAGCCGGGAAAATTCATGAAATTCCATAAGCAGCTCCTGCCATTAAAATTTACTTACTTTAAAAAAATATTAAGCTCATGGAAAAAAAGGCTATGAAATTTGGATTAAACTATTGTGGCTGTGGAACTTAAGATCAAATATTTTTTTGCGCAATTTGATATCTAATAAGAAAAGACAATGACAGCAATAGCTTCGCGAACATGTCATTACGCTGTTTTGTAGAGAAGAAATTCCTCATGGGAAATCTTTTTACTTCCTGAAAACTTATTTACTCCTTAAGGGCAAACTAAGTTTCAGTATTCTTACGATACGGATGAATTTTAGCAAAATCATCTAGCTAACTTTTAATTATCTTGCACTTTCTTTAAATATTTTAATTCAGGATCAAAAAACTAATATTATATATCAACTTAAACTTAAAAATATGCCTGTATACTGAGTACTATACGTAACTTTGAAAGTTTTATAATCCTAAAAATCCCCCCGAAAACTTCCATTTTTCTAATGCGTAAGCCTTTTAATGCGAACATATTCCATCAAATAAGTCATTTTTTAAAACTCGAACAATTTCTAGAATATGGTAAATGTCTGTAAATTTTTTTTAAAACGGGAACTTTCTACAAGTTTCTCGAAAATCCTTTTGCCTGAATTTGAACTATGTCAACGAAGTGAGATTGGTACAACTAACGCTTTCCTTCTGAATTTTCGGAAACTGTAAGTAATAAAGTCTTCAATGTTCCTTTTGCCAACACAAAACAAAAATGTTTGTCATGCCTAATACTTATTAGTGGAAAATGCTAAGACATTTTCCTTAGTAACTCTTATTTCAAATCATGTATTAATTTCTATCATGATGATGAAATCATTTTTCCTGATAAAAAGGTAATTATTTTTTAGATATAGAATAATACCATTAAATATACTGAATAATCTTATAACTATTAAAAATAACCTTTACTCACTATTTAAAATGATATTTGAATTACGAAAAGTTCTAGCTCCAAATCTTTGCAGAAACTTTTCGTTTGCAAACTATCTATAATGATAATAGAAGACAATTGTTCAGTAAGCGAAAAAAATAATTAACAGACCATCTCGAATAACTTTTGATCTACTTATCGGATCTTTAGATTCTGGGACTCGATCTTAATAGTTTTTGGAGGTGACCTTAAATCCGCTAATATATTTTAAGTTACGAAATCAGACGCAAAATTGCACTTTCTCTGAATATCTTTTCCTGCTGATTCTGATTTAAGACCCCCAAAATATAAGGGGTAGCCGGAATTTGAGAAATATGGTTCCAATAGTTTAGTCAGGTGAGATGTCCAAATTTTGGACATCTTAATGTAGATTTTACTTCTTGAATATTTCGCCATAAATTATAAATTTCGTATATCCAAAGATAATTCCAAGCAAGAATAATTTTTTTACTATTTATTATTTTTTATTGTTTTATCAAATAATAGTAGCTAATTTTTTAATGGTAAGTTATACAATTTGATATAATTTTAAGAAATGCAATTTTATATGGCATAATACAAAATTCAAGCTAAATCGGTCGAATAGTTCATGAGAAATCATATTTTTAAAATCTTATTTCTCAGAAACTATCAGACCAATTTCACTTAAATTTTGAATATTGCGATTTAGTTCAAAAGTTATTCAGGGTGATCAGCTTATTTTTTTGTGTTCCAGACACAGAATCCTTAATTAGAAACATTAGTGCTATATAATTAGATGTTTCAGAACTATTTATCTGCAGAACTGTTTATGAGTAAAACAAACTTTTTTCCCGTAATTTTACAACTATTCAAATCATTAACAAAAATCACTTGTCAATAGTTAAATTTAGTAATCACTTTCACACTTTTATGATAGATTTGAATATACTCTTGAAACATGAATAACTTCATGAAACTTGTCAATTAAAATGAAAGATCAGGTTAATATATTGTTTAATGTGGTTAAAAGCATGCATAGTAATATGTTGTGATTAAAAAATTAACCTTCTTTATTTGGATGAAAGGGTTATCATAAATACTAAAGCTGTCGATACTGCAGCAAATGTCAAAAAAAAATACATAAGAAGACATTTAAATTGCATTAAATGAATTGGAGTATAATAAAAATGTTAGTAATCGAGGAAATTAATATCATGCACAAGAATTTGAATTCGGCGATCTATGCCTATGGGACACACACGCCAAAACTTTCGAAGTCTTGTCGAACGATGCTCACGCACCCAGCAAGAGCGCCAAGCAAAGTGTATCCCCAGGTGCAAGACAAGACCCAGGGCTAAAGAGAATAGAAGGGCTAGTTCACTCCGCTCTTAAAGCTGAAGTTACGATTTCCCTCTTCATGACGTCACTGTGTCTACAGAACTCGGAGATCGCAAACAAAGATATTATGATAACTTAGCATCTTTCTCTTTGTAAAAATAAGTTAGACTTTTTCTGGTTATTAGCTTTTAAACTTTACGTAATTAACACATTATTTCCGTTCATAAACATAGTTCAAAAAACCTTTCTTGGCCATTATATTAAAAAAAATACCATTTTAAACTTATAAAAATGTTTTACTAGTTGGCGAAAATGACACTATAAATACTTTATTTTAAAAAGTTCTGTTTTAACTTTAATTATTAAGAAAAATGAAAGCATATATCGACACCTTTTTTATCTACATATTCTTTTATCACAATAAGTTGAGTTAAATTTAGAATCCCTGGTTTTAAAATATGCCGTTAATAGCAATTTGTTCATACTTAATCATTAGGATACATCAACCTTAAACGCAAATTACAGAAACAAAATAATAATTTAGGTTCATAATGACATTAGAAATTTTACAATTGTTTATAGATATTTAAATTTACGATGATATAATTTATAGATATTTAAATTTAAGAGAATATAATTTTTAAAAAAAATCATAAATATTTAGAATAACTACATTAAAAAATATGTTATGAAATTAGGAGATTTTATTTTATTTATACTTTTTATGTATATTTTAATTTTCTTTGACTTTATCCATTTTTTAATTTCTTTCACCAGCCTTTCTTTTTGAAGTAACGAGGTGGTTTCTATTTAGATAATGAATTTTTATAAAAGTTCTTATCGACAGAATAAACGTATTGCTGTTTTATATTAACTGTGTCATTTCGGAATCCATTCTTTACATAGCTGTTCATTTACTTTAGGGAACACGCGGAAAATTATATTTTTTTCTTTTGGTTTTCTATCAGAATTTTTTCAAGTTGCAATCGCGCAAGCTGGCATTTCGATAATAGTTTTAAATTCTTGTAAATTCACTGCAAAAACTAAGGAAAGTCATTATAGAAAATAGCAAATGTCTTAGAATATCTCACAGAAAGAAATGCTCCAATATTAGTTAGAACTAGTAAGGCCGAACGCTGCGTTCTTGAAGTAAAAGTGCGAGCTTTGCGCCAAAGTGACGTCACTAGAGAAAATCGCAGGATTGGCGCGGCGAGAGCTACTTCAAAGGAGTAAACCAGCCCTTCTATTCTCTTTAGTCCTGGACAAGACCTCGAGTCATGCTCAACTAAGAACACCACAAACCCGTCGACAGGCAGAGGACCATTGATAAGTCCTCACAATTTCCTTTTGGCCAAATCTGCAACATTTGTAGAACCGTAAAAGCCTCAAATGCTCTGTGGCAGCTGATCTTGTCTTTTGGTGGCTTCAGGGTCTTCCTCAGGCTCCCTGGATCGACTGCCAAGACCCAATAGTATCCTCTTTTCATTTTAATTGGGTACCTCATATCAAAGTTAACGTCTCTTAAGTCTTCATTTTGAGACGTAATTGCTTTGAACAAATATTTGTAGATTATATATCTAAAAAATTGAATGCAATTCAATATTTTTATGACGAATATTAAATCAAATAATAAAAAATAATAAATATTTAATAATAGATATTTTTCGATAAATCTTTGGATAAACAAATCACTACATATCTTTGATCAATAGATATCTGTGGATAAACGAATTTTATAATTGGGTGCAAAATTTTTTAAATTCGCTTAAAGGTTTGGCGAAATACTCAAAAAATAAAATTAACATTAAAAAGATTCAAATTTTGGATTGCTCTCTTGACCACACTATGGGGACCATATTTCCCAGATTGTGGCTACCCCCTATATTTTGAGGGTCAAAAATTCGAATTTGTTGAAAAAAGGTATATTTATTTTGGTATATTTATTAAGGTATATTATATTTACGTTTATATGGTATATTATATTTAAGGTATATTTATTTGTTGAAAAAAGGTATATTTACGTTTTTGTGTGTGATTTCGTAACTTGAAATATCGATATATCGTTTTAATTAGCATATTTGAGTCACCCTCTTCAAAACAATTAGATTGAGTCCTTAAACGTGAAGATTTGATTATTAGATAAAAAATTATTCAAGGTGGTTAATTTTTTTCTTTCTTTTCTCTTTCTTCTTTTTTTAATTTTTTATTTATTTATTTATTTATTCATTTATTTATTTATTTTGCTCACTGTACCCCTGTTTAACGATATGTAGGATCACTTCCGGAGTTCAGAGCTTGGGTTTCAAAGTTTCAAATTTATTTGTAAGGCCTTGTTTTACAAGTGCTCTATCAAGCACGCCAAATTCACGTTCAGATTCAACTTGAATGACTATGCACCATACATAAATGATGATAAATAATGATGAAAAATAAAAAATACACAAAAGAACATTTAAATGAATTTGAGAAAAATAAATTGTAAAAAATATATTTGACAACTAATAATTTAAATATATTGACAACTGATTCTAACTTTTAAATATATATCGACAAAATATATTTGAAAATTAAAATCATGCAAAACACATAAATTTAACTCTTTCAAACAGAGCGACGTAGAGAACACACACACAAAAAAATTATTTTATGTCTTTTCAAGTAATGAAGTAAACATTTCGTAATGTTTTAAGTATTAAATGCTTATTATTATAAAAAGAAAATAGACAAACAATAACGTGCCAAAATTATTTTGACAGTTTTAATAGAATCTGCTGCAGTAACCGATACTAACACCTTTAAATTTTGTAATTAGCTATGCATATCTATATGAGTTGTACTGACTTTAATTCAAACTGTATTGGTTAAAAATCACTTTACTTGACTCTTAGATTCAAACTTCTGAAAAGTGTTCATCTTTTCCTCTGAAATAGAGTCACTTTTCAGACATAAAAGCGAATACAAGCTACAATCCCTTAAAACATTCATTTACCATTTTCTTTTTTGAACCACCATTGGTCGTTATCAAAATATACCTAAAATATAAATAAAAAACATATTTCTAATGAAAAAAATTTCTTATACATTAACAATTTATTTAATTTTAATTTTAAAAAATTATTCTATGACTATTGATGAAAAGAATATTCTAAAATTGAGGGCAATTATTCAAAATCAATTTTGCAGGTTTAAACTATTTGAAAAATACACTCAGAAATATTTTAAATGAAATTTCTTTCCAATTTGATTTTCCAATTTGAGTTTGGACTTTTTGAAAATTAACAAACGTAAAAGTATTAAACCAGTTTATTAAATTGCATACTATTAACAAAACAAGTAAATTTTTTTCCAAAAAACAATTAAAAAATTTCGCAATTTGTTTAAAGCAAAATAATAAATTCCTAATTGATTAAAACCAGTAAGCGTTTTAAATTTAATGCTTACTTTATTGAAATATTGATAAATGCGATATTAAAAAATTGCGCGCTCATATAATGAAGTAGTATTTATCATTATTGACCTATTAAAAGCTGGGTGAATTGATTTAAATCAGCCTAATAAAATAAATAACTAAATAAGAAATCAGCCGCGTGCTTTTACAGAAGAAGAAAAAAACGAGTTCCATACGTATTCAGAAATAAACAGTTATTGAGCAAAACTGTAATTTCAATATTGATTATTAATTTAAAAATAAGTTTTAAAAAACAAATTATAAAAAATAAACTTAAAATTAGTCAGTGAATTGTAAGCACAATCGGATTGCAAACAGTGCATCGCGACAAGAAGCCAAATCAAAACTAACAACTTCTGTAACTACTCCAAATGGAAGAAAAAGCTTCGATATTAAAAATATTTAATAATTTGGAATGAAAGTAAGTTTATATAAAATGAAAACATTTATCATTGAAATACAGTATTAAAGTTTATACACACTCTTTTGGATTGTCAGAATATGAACTTTTTTATTTCAAAAGACGATGCCTTCGTTTTTGATCTTCATTTAAAATGGCGGACTCATTTAAATGTCGATACCGTCTTTTATTTGATCAATCAGAAATCAGCGCATACATAAAATTGGTTTAACAGTTATTTTTTCTTTCTTTGTGGAGGTTCGCAAATCGTGAATCGTAAAAGCTGTAATTTTCATTGAATTACATTTTCTTCGATCATATTTTATAAAGTTGCTGAAGTTCCACTCTATTTACATGGTCTCGGCATTTCAGAGATGTAAAAATCCACATACTGCTAGGCGGTAGAAAAACGTACAGCAGAAGGCCGGTTGATTACTAATACCATTTGCCTTTTCATCTAAACTGTTCCATCTAACTGTAAATCCATCAAAATTGTGCAGTAAGTGAATGAACTAGTATTGTTTTCGGATCATCTGGAAGGATGAACTCCAAATTGTCAGCATTCTCCCATGTTAGCATATTTTTAGTACGTCTTCAATAACTATACTGAACCCGAGTATCCGAGGACCCAAAGAAGAACCTTAAAACAGAAAAAAAATGGTGAAATTACATTCCCCAAGAAATGGGTATTACATTTTTAAAACTTAAAATGTTTTTTTTTTCTTCTATATCTATAATAAAATCAAATGTTAAAAAATTTCTAATTTAATGTATTTTTATACTTGATACTTTTTTATCAAATTATATGAAAAATATTATAATGTTCCTAAGAAAGTTGAGATTACTTGGATATCTAATTTCAAAAAAAATAAGCGCTAAGCAAAAACACTTTGTAGAGTTATTAACTTCACGACATTAAAATGTTATATTAAACATTATGCAAATAAGTAACAAAACAAGGAGGAAAATTCATATTTTTGCTTAATTTTCACGTCACCATAATTACAAACCTTAAAAATCCAAGCGCGTAATTTAAGTAATTGTTTGTAAAGAAAAGAAAAAGAACCAAAAAAAGAAGCTAAATTCTGGAAACAATTTACTCTCCTAAGCAAGTTAATCCGTCAGCTGTTGCTGTCCCTGTGTTTTCACAGAACATTCTCTCAACCCTTTACTCTCTTCCTCAGTGTACCTTAATTCAATATTTTCATTTACTCAAGGAGTGCTAGGAAGCACCTTTATTGATTTTCGTTTGTTATGCAAGGAACTTTCTCGGAATTCGTCCTGTGAAAGAAAAAGTAACCAAACGCAGTAAAATAACAAATTGGTATGACATGGATTTTGTTTTATAAATAAAGTAATTCAATTCTTCTTTGATAGATATTTATTTGAAGGAAAAAAACAGTAAGTATTTGGTCAACTGACTGACACAAAGTGCTTAAGGAATGCCTACAAAAAAGTTAAATTTAATCGAAAATCGTAATTAATGAAGTAGTTTTTCTTAAGAGTATTACAATCATCAAAGTTTATAATGAAAAATAATAAATGATGAATGAAAAAGCATCTTTAAATTAAAATCAAAATATTTGAAACGTCAAAAACATTGAGAAGAAAAAGGATTAGAGATTAGAAAAGATATTGTTACTTTTTCTGAATTCTATAACAAACACCAAGTTTTGTTTAAATTGGTTTGAAATTGCACCTTGGCACTTTTTTGTCAATTTAAAGTGCACACATACTTAGCGTTTCATTTACTCAATTAATTTTGAGTCACAATTGTTATTCACTAAATATTTACTAACTGTATCTCTTTTGCCTCGACCCTCTTCAACATCGACCTTAACTGCTGCCATGACTCCCTTTATACCGAAAAAGTCGGAGATGCGGCTGTGCTCCATGCCTTCGGTCCCATTTGATTTATACTTTAACTTTTCTGCACTTGTCAAACGGCAACAACAACAACATTTACTAACCCTGCTTGCTACTGATCAGCTATCTCCGGAGCATTTTTTGCAGATCTAATATCACTTTATAATATCACACATAGATTGATTTTGAGAAATGGAAGAAAATAAGAAGTTATTTACTAAAAGCTTATTTAAAAAGATAATTTTTAAGTTTTTTTTTTAATTGAAAACTTAAAAATTCAATTTTTTGCTTGATTTTGAACAATGTAATTTTACATGACAGAGCAAAATTGATTGAAAAATCAATGAGAAATAGAATTTCAGAAAAGTCAAATATTTAAAATGACATTCAAAAATACTCAAATGACATGACAAAATACAAAATTTGATCAAAACCGATTGAAAAATTCCTGAGAAATTGAATTTTAAGAAAGTCAGATGTTTAAAATTTGATTTCTCAGGAACTATTCAACCAATTTCACTCAAATTTTGTATTTCGTCAAATTTTGCTTTCTGTCATGCAAATTTATATTCTTTAAAATGATGCAAAAAATTAATTGCCTTGCAATTGAAACATTTTTCGACCATTATTGTGTAAATTATTCAGGGTGGTCCGTTTTTTTTTTTTTTTTTGAGCATTGTACAACAAACTTTAAAAAATTGCGTCAAATAGGGAGGATGTACAGATGCAATCATTCCAGAAGAATTTTAGCCGGCTAGAAGAGAGAGAGAGAGAGAAGCTGCACCTCTAGAATATACCTATTTTCCACATACCGAGAAGAAATACTTCTTGCGGGGGATAGACTGTACTTAAGAGAACTTTTCTCCTTCACTATGAATGGCTATAGGGTCGAACAGTTCTAAAAAACTTTCTTTTCAGTATTCCATTGTGATTTTAGTGCTCGCTGGATTGTCCTCCCCGGCGTGGGTGTTCTAGGCTTTTTCTCCTTAAAAAAAGAAATGCGTGTTTAATTTTTGGTAGCAGATGCACTTGGAGGAACCTGTGTAAACCGCGAGGGAAATGAAGCATCAGTTAATTTAAGTACATGTAAAATAAGTATGAGTAGTCATTAGGTGTTTAAATTCATCGATTTAAATAATTGATTACGTTTTTTTTTAACTTCAATCGAAAGATGGTAAATTTACCTGAGATTGTCATAGATTAATTAAGCTAAATTATATGAGAATGTAAGTATTTTTTTTTAATATATTTTGTCTCGTCATTTCAATTTTCTTTTTGTTCATCCTTATTTTATTTTTCAAATTAATAATTTTTTTCCTTAGAGAATCATGAATTCAAATTAATCGCTGTTTCTTCTTTAGGTGATTGAAATCTGGTACGTATTTTAATCATGCGGTTGATCATCGTACTTTTATCTACTCTTTAGAGTGTAGCATATTTTTATATTTAATGGATTTTGATTAATTCTGGCATAGGCTAATTTTCCTACTTTCTTTAAAAAATAATTAGTTCAAATCGCTATTGCTTGTTATACCGCATAAGTTAAATCGCTTATTGTCATACAGCTTGAATTATAAATATAATCTAATATGATTGAACACTACATCAATATTAATAATGTATTATTTGTATTTCTTAAAAGTCAAAATGGTTAACGTTATGTTACAGTATAGCCGAGTCAGTACAAAGACCCTGCGTAGTATGTATCTAAACCAACTTTATTTGCTTACAGTTACACATCTATGGTTACGCTTTAATTTAAACCCGCTACCACTATTTTAATTAACATTTGGAGGAAAGACGAAACTTCTGTAAAAAATAAACAAAAAAATTTACTCTTCAAACTATTACAAAGTATGATTTATAATAAGCCCTAATTAAGTGGAAAAACAGATTGCTCGAGTTTGAGAAAGCCATTACAAAGATGCACCGATTGTGAAGTGGAGGTAGCTGGTTCAAATGATACCGTGTCCCAAGAAAAATATTTATGATGTTTTTTTTCCATTTTGTGCTATCTGTATCTCGACTTGTCAAAGACATAGAAGCTTGCGTACGTGTGAGTAACAATAAATCAATAAACACAAATATATAGTAGCATCTAGGGTTGCGATAGGATTTGAAGCCGCTGCCTCTACACTTCCATTTTAGGATGTTGGGATAGCTCTAATGTGTAACAGTTAAGCTACTGATTTAGCTTAGCCTTGTACAGGACAGTAATTGTACATGTATTTACGTCGCACTAGAGCTGCTCAATAGGTATGCCTGAAAACATGACTGAGAATGATAAGGAGACAACATTCATACGTCACATTCCGCCTTACAGATAGGACACATTCACACACCGTCCGTCCATCCGCGGATCGTATTTTTGACCTTAACCAAAGCACGATCAATATCCGATCCAGTACCCCCAGAGACAGAGATTTGTTATGGAAACTTTGAGGACTTTGTGACCCTGACAGATTTAGCGTGCAGCAGTTACCTTTTCATAGTCAGGGAGTTTTCGGTTGGCAGGGATCGAACTCACGACCTCTCTGACAAGTAAACTCATCAACTGTAAGTTAACACATCACATGTACTGTCCTGCTATGTAGTGCAACCTTTTCACGAGTAAGATAAAAATGTTAGAAAAACATTGGTATTATCATATTAAAAGCAGTAAATATACCATGATAAATTATTGACATTTATCTATAATACTTTACCCCTCCAATTTACTGCAAAATTTTACTTTTACAGCTAAGGATGCATTTTACAGTATTATTAACCAACAGGTGGATATCGAAATAATCTTGCAGCATAATCTGAGATTACTCAGACTTGAAGAAGTAGTTTAGTCACATATTTGAGAGCACACTTGTCAAAATCACGTGACTTGGTGACTAGCTCAAAAGTTTCTGAATTGTTAAAAGTCAGAATTTTATTTTTGTGAGAGTAATATTTAGTATCGCAAAGCTAGATACCACAGGGTGTTAAAATTGTTTAAAAACATTATAATTAATTGATATCAACCGATATTCTGAAGCTGAGAATTCCATTTTCAATTTTAAGTTCAATTTATATACGTGTCATCCCCTATCGGTACATTCGAAGTATTCCGAAGCTCCGAGGAATGTTTCTAGGAGACAATCTAAAAGATGATTGACGCAATAATAACGCTATTCGATAATTCGGGAAATTAAACCGTCATATGGCGAGGCAGAATATTATCTGTAGCTCATTAGCATACATCTGGCTGAATTTTCAGGCTTCAGTTAACAGTATACTTAACGCTAATGATGTAGTCTTAGTGATATAATAAAACATAAGCTCTCTGGTAATTGTTACAAGGAAATCGACCTGCTGCAAAGCTGAGAGGTTTTATTAACTGCTTTGTGCATTAAAGTCAAAATAAAAGTTAGGTATATGAAAACAGTATTTGTGCAGATATTCTGACTAGAAAATGTATTTTATTCAGAAATAATAATAGATTATTTATATCCTTTTTTTAATTCACATAAAGTATAGCAACTATTCAAATATTGTATTTTAGTAATTCTATAAATCTGGTCAAAGGTAATCACATTTGCAAGCATTAAACTATAACTGTTTATGTATATGAAGAAATCGGAGCAATTAAATGCTAAGCCATATTTTTAAATTTTTCAGATGAGTCCGTTTTAAGAGAAAAATCTCATGTGGACAATTAAATGTACATTTCTATGTGGGCAATTAAATGTACATTTATCTTTTGGAAATAACAAAAACTTATAGATTATTTATTTGCTTGATGCAAAAATGCCAGATTAGGAAAATTATAGCTTACTAATATTTTGCCACAAGTCCTTTAATTGTGAAATTATTTGCTAAAAAAAGCATGATTTTTTTTCAGATGGAGTACTTGACCTCATTTTGAATATAGAAATTAAATAAAAACGAAATAATTTGTACTATCCAGTTTTTAATACATAGATATGTTTAAAAAATATTATTAATTTAAAAAACACACCCGGGATATGTTTCAATTTTTAAAAAAAAATTATATTAGCATAAAAAACTTAATTTAACTTTAAAAGTAAAGCATTTCCCCTAACAGTTCGTACTGTGCCTGGCTGGTTATGGAGGTTAAGGCTCTACAATTTCGTGACCTATGGCCTGATTGAGGCAAGATGAGCACTGCCCACAGGTTGCCTTTACTTCCTAGAGAAGTTGGTGGATATTGATCTGAAATTGCGTTGGCTGCAATCCGCAGCTGGGATTCGAACCCCAGTTCTTCACAATAACTCTTCAGTGCCTTAACCACTTAGTAATCGCGGTTTTTAAATCAACTATATTTATGTTGTTCATTTGTGAAAGTTAACTTCCATTGTTACATAAGAAAGTCTCTTATCCGTTTAGAGATAGAGGATTATATGAAATAATAATTTATAATTTATCCAATATTCGGCTTTTGCAATGTCTTGTGGCAAAGTATCATTTAAATTGAGTCCGAAAATTTCTGCATTGTCAAGAGAAATTGAAACTGAGGAGTTACGTCCAAATTTTGGTTTTAAAAAAGTTTTAAATTTAACGATGATTGAAAAACTAGCTATATTCTTTTAACCAAATAATGTGCTAAATTTCTGTGCCACTCCATTATGCTCAGCTAAAGTCTGCAGGCACTCAGGGCAAAGTCAGTCTTCTCCTTCTGGTGCCCAGACCTCCGGGTCAATTGAAGCTGATCAAATTCTCTTCACAGGAGAATCCTTCAATCTTAGACCGAGAGCCCATCAAACTACCTTTTCACGCTTCTTGAGTGGCCACACTAGATCCCTTACTTTCAACCGGGACCAAAAAAATTATCCTGAATGTTATTGGTGCTCGACAGACATGGCCTCCCCTGCGCATATTCTGACTTGTTTGGGGCTCGGTGAAGATGAGGTCCTGCGAGACTCCAGTCTTTTTATGAACTCTTTGGAGGTGTTCGGATTCATAAGAGTCGTCTAGAGCCGCTAGACGATTCCGAGATTAGAAACGACGATGCAAAGACATCAAAAGGTTAAAATTACCAAATGAATGGTATCATTTTGGTTATTTTATGATGATACTTCAGAGTAGAGCATGACATTAGGACCATTTATTTGGTTACATTTACTTTTGAGATACGTATTTGTCATTAAATTTATTGTAATAAAAACTATAATTTTGGAAAGCAGAATTTTCGATAAACAGTAACAACCGCGAACGGTAAATTTACCAATAAGTAGTTTAAGTACCATATATTTTGGTTCGATTTTTAGAATTGTGGTTTATTTCACTAGAAATGTCGTTACCATTCAAGTACAGTGATTTTGTCAGAAAAAAATTTATTTCTTTGAAACTAAATTCCTGAATTGCAACTTCGTATCAGCTACAAAATGACCGAACAACTGTGGAAAAATTGCTGTTTATTTTTAACTGGGAAATCTCCTGGCAATGTTATGAAAAGCAATTTTAAAGTAAATTAAGTTTAGAAACCATCCTCTGTACATATATAAACGTAAACTATTCTTTTTATTTCATTATTCTATAGAATTTTCCTTTGTAATTCATTCTTCTATTTTGTTCTGTTTATAGACTGATAAGTATTTTAAATCCAAGGCAATAAATTTTCAATTATATATAAGCTATATAAGTATGAAATATTACTTTTTGAACTTCTTTAATATGTCGGAAGGATTTTAATTTTTAGTTTTCAACTATTTCGTTTTTTTAAATCCACCATAAAAACGGTAAATGCCTAAAACTCTTATACCAAATGTGAATTGAGTGAAATAGTTTTATTTATTTATCAGAAAATTTAAATTCGAAATTAAATTATAATTTCCGACTGCTTCAAATGCGTACTTTTTCATAGTATATTGCATTTTTTTTATTTTACCTATTGCATTTATTACTGCAGTCAATTGGGTTATTATTGCGCAGCAATTGATATTCTCAGTTTGGAATATAAAAACTTTAAATTCAAATATTTATTCGTCCACCTCACAATAAATTATTTATCTTTTATGTATATAAGTTGTTGTTTTTATTTTTAATATACATTTGTTTATTATTTTTTGTTTATCATCGTTAATCAATTAATTTTAATAATTCTATATTTAAAAGCAATACATTTTATAAACAACTTTAACATTAACACCAAGAGTACTTTCAAACTGATTTATTTGAAAAAGAGATGTCTTTTATTTGTAATCAAAATATACTACCGCATTTTTTTATAAATGAATAAGTCCTACACATTTCAAAAACAATTCCCATCGTAACAATTAATAATCGAAACAATTAATTTCAATATTCAATCATCTGATAAATTTATAAAAAGTATCAAAATCTAAAGAATCTATTGCAGATATGTTTTTTACAGAGCTGTAGTTATGTGACGAAAATTTGGAGTTTAAAAAGTGATTAAAATAAATTAATAAAAATTTATAAATAATATTCTTGTACATTAAATCATTTTCTTAATTTGAATCAAGATGAATATTATTTCTTAACTTCTAATAAATATAAATGAACATTAATAAAATAATTCGAGTTCAGAATAATGGTAGAATATATTTTAAATTTTAAGTTGAGAAACTTTCGATATTGGATTTTAATGAAAGTGTGTTATTAAGTAAATTGATAAAAATAAAATTATAGAAAAAGTTAATATATTCCTATGTTTCAACTTATCTCTGATATTAGTTACGGTTAATTAATTTTTATACCCTTGTAAACTTAAAAATCCCACTTAACGCATGTTTACAAAACTGAATAGTATTTATTAGTTTAACACTAGAACAGCCGGATTTTGGATTTACCTAAAACCGCCAGTCAATGTAACCTTCATAAGAAATTGATGTTTTTTCAAAGGAAATGATTTTTTAAATGATGAATATTGTTGAGCATACAATATGTAAAAGTTTTTAGTGATTTCTTTTTCTTTTTTTTTTCTTTTTTTTCTTCTTTTATTAACGCAATAACACTATTACAATATAATGTAATTTTGTATTAGATATTATACTTTTGCAAGAGCTCAAGTTATTCAAAAAATAAGAAAATGACAAGAATAAAAATAATACACAATACCAAACAACATGTTCTAACACGCTCCATCATTAGTTAGCGCAGCGTAGGCACATTCAGTATATCCGTATGACGTGAAAGTGACAATAAAAGATCGGCAAATTATTATCTAGCATCTCTCATAGCTAGTAGTCATTTTATTCTGTACCTAGCTATGCTAAGACGTATGTTTCTTACATCTTAGAGACTGAATTTCATCAATTAGGGGATATCTGCTGAGCAAAGTACTAATTTATATTTCCTCAACTAACATTTGCACTGAGTAATTGGACTGGGAAAGGATTTCTGTAAGACAAATCAAGAATTGAGAACAGTAATATCACAAATGTTGTAAGGAAATGCAAGACACTTGAATTTTTCACCTCTTGTAGAATAATTCCTTTGCATCTAGTCTGCTATGCCAACGCCATATTTCGTACTACTGTAGGAAATTACAGTAGTGATTGGTTCCTACTCTGTGCTATAGTCTGGAAACACATTCTCATGAATATTATTCAGAATTATGATATTTTTTTTCTTTTGCACCTATATAGTAAGTATATAATTTTCATTTTGCAGGGCAAAAAATGAATGTTATGACGAAGAAGTGACCCTGAAAATTTTCTGTTATTCAAACACTATTCCTGAAATGTAGGGTTTTTTCTACGAAAAAAATTCACCTGCAAGTTTTACTGGGGCAAAAGATGGTAGCTGCTCCTGGAGTTTAGGAGTAGTTCCCTAATTTGAGCACTATACTTTCCCCTGGTTCATTCGCTCGTTTTTCAACTGTCAAAAATAAAGGTGGCCGTTTTTTTCTTCAATTTCATGCAAGTTGAAATCATAGTTATGTAGCTAAAGCGTCTTGCCTTTCCAAACGTTGTACAATGCTATTTCATCATTATTTATCTGACTATAACTGTTCCCCAGCAAAACTTTCTTGTCCAGGATTTTAAATAACTCTTTATAATCAGCATGCAAAAGGTTTCTTTTAGAGGCAATAACGAAATTATCAAAAATATATGCAATAGGAACTCAACTAAGCTACTTCAGTAATCGAATGTGCGATACAGTATAATTTCACGAAAACTGGTGAGCGTGATATTTTTTTAAGGCGGATGTCATTTGTATAACTCATTTTCATAGTATTAGCGGTTCTGCAAAATCAAAAACAGACATAAAACTTCGAAAATAAATGTTTTTCTTATGAGTCTCAAAATGACCTCTTTTGGCTGTTTTTGGTATTTCCAAAATTATCTGTTTTATTAATCGAAGGAAAAGAATGAAATTTTAATGTAATATGCTTGGAAACGATTAGGAAAAGTTTAAAAAAATTAAAGCTTCGAAGCTCGCTTGTATCTTCGAAAATAACATAAAAAATTGCAAAAAAAAAAAACGATTAAAATGACCCGAACTTTGCTTCTAGTGCTAATATGCGAAAATGTCTAATATATCAGAGAGTACTAGTCACGAGAATTTATATATCACTCCAGAATGAGCTCACAGCAAAAAAGGAAAGTTTGAAAGTTTAAAGAAATCAATTCCCAAAAAATTTCCTTCCTTTCGATGGGAAGAATTTCGTTAAAATCTTTAGACATGATCACAATGGATTTGGAATTATAATATTAAATGAAAGGAGTAAGAGTAAAACTTTGTCCGAGACAGGAATTAATTCCTGAAATCTGCGCTTTTCTTTTATCATCTTGTAGTGGGGCAAATGGTTTTAATGTCGTATGAAAATGCTTTTGGCTCGTATGAAAATGCTTGCGTATGAAATGTCAAATATTTTTAATTTTGCATTACGTCTAAAATCGCGTGCTTTCAGAAAGAGATGAGTGTCTAAACTAATGAACTACAATTTCACTCTACAGTATAGATTGATTGTTAAGATGGCAAATATAAATGGTAAGTATTACCAGTTAATGATATGTATAATAAATTTATTTCTCGATTTTGCAAAATATTAAGGCCACATGAGCTGATGTTTTGAATGAAAAATTGGAAATTACGAAGGCGTAGAAAATCGTACCGAGAGTACAAAATAATAAAAAACTGACATTTAAAAAATTGTTCAAGGATTCTTAATTTTAAGCTTGTAGTAAACATATCATGCAGGCTTCTCTGAAATCAATAGAAATGGTTTTAATTTGCTGAAATTTGATGAGCTAACAGAACCATTTTTATTTGTAAACTTAACGCAAGCTTGTTTCGAATTTCAAATAAAATTACACATTTTATTTGCAAAATGAGCTTTATTTTTAAGCATTGACTTTCAAGAAAAAAGGACATTAATGGGTGAGAAATAACAGCCGATGAGCGGAGTGAGCAGGTATGGAGCCCCTTATTGTTAAAAATATCTAAATGGGATGTGAAAAAATATCACCCGATCAATTTGCACTATAGGATGACAACGATTATACAAACTAGGAAGGGTTTATTAATCCTCACTCACATTAAAGTGACAGTTTAATCAAAAACCAAGATAATGGAGAAGTGATAGTGAAGAAAAATGGTGACACTCAATGTGCGTTACGTCGTAAATGACGTTCATTTTCTTATCAGTTCGAAAAGTTTTCCCCTATTTAGGAATTGACAGCTTCGATATGATTAAAAAAAACTCTTTGTAATAAATATAAATTTTGTTTTTAAATTTTTGGGTAGAAAGGTCTAAATTGTTAATCTTTCAACAGGATGGAGAAATATTCATAAATCAGTTCATCATTAAAGGTTTAGTAATTTCAAATAGGATAAAATTTAGTTAATTTCTAAATAGAATTTTAAAATATCAATCTAATTAGCTTACATGTTTATTCTATTTTTTGTTCTAACTCAGAAAAAGAATATTTTGAAAAAAATGCCCAAAAGTCTAATTGAATTTCAGAAATATTTCTCTTTTCATATTTTATCTATGACTTCACTTTCAATCAGTCATACTAAAGTTGTATTAAGCCTTACTTAATTATTTTTCAATAAGCATTTTTTCATCCTTGCCACGTCTAAAATTTATAGCAAATGAGGACATTTTGGGGATCGTTTTTTTATCTATTAAAATTTAATTTCAAGAAATTCATCTAAAAGGCAGTAATTGTCTCTTTCTTTAAATAACAGTTACTGAAAAGATTAGGATTCACAAACATTTTGAATTATAAAGATTTTAAATAACATCTTCAATAACTCAAAACTTTTACATTACTTTTGATATTTTAATTATTTTATATTTTAATTCTAACTAATGGTTAGAGCTTCTAATAGTTTTAATTTGTCTTATTTCATACTATGTTTACTTAAAAAGTCATATCAAATAAAATTTGCCTTTCTTTTTGCTAAAAATGAACCATTATTTCATTTAAAAAACACAAAATCATAGTTTAATCAAATTAAAACATTTTTCAATAAATTTGATCAAAAGCGTTTCGCTTTTTGCTTTTTGTTTCTTATTTTTACCTTCATATCTCTTAGACACGAAATAATAACGTAATTTGTATGACGAATGCCTTAGTGTAGAGGTCCTACTATTAGGATTGGGTTTGGCAACACACTAAAATAAAATAAAATTTTGGATAAAATCTCTGTTATTCTAGATCTTTGGTGAATTTATTCCTTTCAATATATATATATATTACATGTTGAGTTAAACTTTTAGCTCCCCTTAGACAGAAAACTGTCACAGTTATGGTTTTTCATAACGAAATTTTGTTTTTAAATATTCTGCCGAGGAAATTATTTTGTAATTTTTTTAATTGTAAGATGGTTCCCTGTTTTCGTAAAACTTTCATCGTGAAAAGTTCGTAAGTTTCGTAAGTTTAAAAATAAACTTATTACGTGGAATATATTTGATTATCTCTGAGCTGAAACAAAATGCTTTTGTCACAATGAATGATGCCTTAAACGTCAAAAAATTAAAAGTAGTAAGAACAGTAATGCTTTAATTCAGTGGAAAGTTAAATACAAACATGTAAACTTGATAATATTAACTAGCATTTCAAATATTATTTTCTTGTTGCAACTAAAATATTTCGAAAAACATTAAATAAGGAAAATAAAACTTGTTTTCTACTGTTGCTTTTTTTTCACCCTATTATTTTTTTTCACAAACAAAAGAATTTTTTTTCAGTAAAGGTTAAAAAGAAAAAAAAGTCTTCAAAACGTATGAAAATCATTTCCAAAGTTCATTTTAGTATTTTATTTCATGGTAAATAAAAAACCGCAATTAATGAGTGTATTAGTGTATGTTTTAGCTTTATTTTAACTAGTAAATGCCAAATATCAAGGTGTTACACCTGCTCTGCTCGTTTATCTTTGCAAAAATATAACACAAAAAAGGCTACAAATTACTCATGTCTCATGTATCTTTATTAATTTTAAGGTGGTAGATTTTGAGTAAATATTTAAAAGAAATATTTCGCTATTTAATGAAATTTTAAAAAAATTTTATTTAAATTAAAAATATTTAAAAATAAAAAACGAGACTTTAATTGTAAAAAAATAATTCCGCACTTATATTTTAAATGAAATATGAAGCAATGTATAAAAATATTTTTCTAATTGTACACAACCTATGATCTGTAACAATTTTCAGTTCCTAATATTTTCTGCTTATAGTTATTTTTTCAAATACAAAAACTCAAAATTGATTTGAAAAAGCAATTCTGAAAATGTTCACTCCTCCTTAACTTTTCGCAAAGCTTTATCTGGCAAAATCGCACACTCCCGATTTTTAGTATCAAGCATCAAAAATAAATTTAGTATTTAAGCAAAACATAATATGTTTTCCTTTGTTGCAATTTTTAAGACTGAAACAGGAGCACATTCAACAAAAAATAAATTAGTGGACTTCTGTGTACTAAATTTTAAATTAGAGGCAAAATAAGGAGGATTCTTCTGCTACATAAGTAAAAAAAATACAGCAACAATTTTTACAACAATTGGACGAAAATTTTTCTCGTGATAATTTGTAATTCCGTAGGACGTATAATGTATTTTTCTCACCAGTTACGACATTACTGAAAAATTAAGAGAGACATGTGAATGTTTTTAATAATAAAACAAATATATAAGTTGAGAAAATATGACAAAGCAGATGTTGAGAATGCTTCTGCAAAAGTATGATCTTGCAAATGGTCATCAAGGTATTTGAGATAAAGTGTGTGAATGAATTGTTGTTCAATTAAAAAACAAAGCTGATAACTTCCCCCTTAAGTATAAAAGAACAAAGATAAAATTTATTCTTTTTTTAAGCACTTTTAGTAGCCGCACTGTAGAAAATTGTGTACTCAAATATCACGAATTTTTTCTGTTTTTGACAAAAATGTTTCCTTTGACCAGAAATGTCATCGGAGTGACAAACTAACTTTCGTCACTTCTTGCGGAAATGAAAACAATTTTGTCATTCGATTTTTTTGCAATAAAAAAAACTCGTAGTACATAACGTATATCTAAGTTTCTTAAAAAAAACTTAATAGTGGGCACCATATAGGTGGATCAATGTCATCCCAACAATACAAGGGGAAGACAGATATAACACAGAGATGCATTTAATCCATGCCCGAAACGGGATTCGACCTCAAGATCTTCCTGGCACATGGCCAAGTCCTTGACCACTATAACGGCGGCTTTTCCGGCACTTTATTTTCGCTCATGTAGTCTTCATTCTAGCTAACAATTTCTCATAATACACTTTGTAAGATGAGTTTCCGAACGGAGGACGCATTTTTATCATGTACTTGACAGTTCGCGTTTTGTCTCAATCCACGTGATTTCTTGACGAAATAATTCTGAAAATTAGCAAAATAAAGCTCATGGACTGCTGAATCGTCTAAACTTATATTTCTGAGAGAGCGAGAACAATGATTTAAGTGATTTTTGAAATGCAACTCTCCCATATGTTCTTATTTTTACATATAAAAGCAACATGCCAGAAAAATTCAACTACCAAATGCTTTCAGACATTTCCTTGAAAAAAAATTAATAGTATGAGTTTAGTAAATATTATTTTTGAAATTAAATGTTTTGTTGCTTAGTTTTAATAACTATTTTATTTGATTCAATATAAATAAAGTTATGTTCAATTGCAGTGTCTGCAGAGCTCCTTACCCATCACCGGGCATTAAAATGTAAGAAAGTGATTCTCACAAAAGCATATTATGCTTGTACAACTGCATGAATTTTGCTTTAGCTTTACGCATTTAAATATAAATTTTCTATTTCATTGTGTAATGCAAGTTTATTCTCTATATATGCATAATACTCGTTTAAACTATTTCAGTATAGTTTAACTTATTATTCCTTTAAAAAAATGTTTTGATGTATATCTATCTACAAGAAGAAAAACAAAAAGACAAAAAATAATTGATGTTTGGTACAGAAAATTTATGTTAATTGAATAAATTAAATTATAGATTTTTTCATGAGCAACTGACTTTTAAAAATAATAAACAAAAATTATCATTTTGCACGATTTATTAATTAGTTTAATCCGCTTGCTTTGAATCAAAAAAGAATTACAAAGTAGAAAAAAAACGTTGTTGATTTAATTTTCTTTTTAATTTTTTTTTTTAATGTTTGAATAAATATCCAAAAATTTATACTTTCAAAGTATCTTTCATCAATTTAGTAATAAAAAAATTAAATTTATCCTTGTTTTCAAGATTATTTTTTTCTATAATTAATACATTTTTTATGCAGGTCTATTAATTATGCGCAAATAAAAATTAAAACATCTACAAATTGAAATTAATGGCATTAAGATAAGTTAATTCCTTATTAAAAACGTATTATTTTACAGGAAAATATGCACGCATATCATTCTTTCTCCTCGGAAATTTGCTTAATGAGTATGAAGCGTAAATAATTTTTTTTTTACTCTTAATTAAATAATCTCAGTTTTTTCATTAAAAACACAAATTTATAGTAATTAAACAAATCATAAAAAGGAACTTTAGCTTAGTTTATTTCATTATTTAAAAAAAAAGAAAGATAATATGATTATAAAAATTATGGCATAGCATTATGGCAAAAAAAAAAAAAAGAAATTGGACATATATTTCGCTATAAAGATTTTTTAAATTAGGAATGCATGTCATTGTTATATCTCACGAACTTTTCATTTCATTAGTACTGACATGTTTCATCTATATCTGGCCATGTTTTTCTAGTTCTTAAAAAAATTTTAATGAATGCAAATTACCATGTTCATAAATCCTTTTTTTTTAATAAAAAGTTTTAATTCTATAATAAAACATTTTAACAGATAGAAACTGTGGTGTGACATCTATTAATCAGATATATTTTGAGCTTTCATTGAGTAAGAAGTATCACAATAAAAAGTTAAATGTGATTATATAGGGATAAAGCAGACTCATATAAACATAACATAAAAAAGTGCATCAGTTTTCTAATGAAAATAGCATTACTCGAACCGGTGAAACAAAGGATGAGAATGAAAAGATACCGGCCTGGAAGGCCCACCCTCATAATGATGAAGTAGTAGGTGCTTGGAAAGTGTTGAATACACTGATATGGAATAATACTGGGCAGGGAATTTTCTAGGAGCTAGCATCAGTTTGAGTAAGGCGTTTGAAGGCCGTGATAACCTGGTAGGTAGCGCGTTGGGCCCACGTCTTAAAGGTCATGAGTTCAATCCCCACCGGTCAAAGACTGATCACTGGGGGATGTTAGATACGTCAGGAACGCAAAGTCCTCCATGTTTCGATAAAAAATCATATCTCTGAGGGTACTGAATTGGAGATTGTCCGCTCTCTGGTTAAAGTCAAAATTACAATTTGTGACTGAATGAATGGATGCATAAATAAATCCGCCCTATAAACGGGCTGTCACGCGTGTTTGGCTGAAGTAGTAATCTTAGCCATAGATGACGCCGATGAAAAACACACCCTCTGCCTTAAATTCACTTGGTTTCACCAAGAAGACCGGTATTGGCAAGTGGTATTATAAACAACAACAACGCTTGTTTGAAGCCACTTTTTTAATTCAAAAATGTCGCAAAAAAACAGTTACTAAATACGAAAAATCCAATTCTTCAATCATGATGTAAAAAAAAAATGTGGCGTACGCGATCAGTTAGAAATCAACCTCATTTACGACTTTCCCGTTGAAGTTGAAGTTAGCGTAATCAAGATTCAATTGCACGAGTGAATACAGAGAAAATAAAGAAAGCCTATTTGACTGATTTTGCATTGAACCTCAAGACGCTTAATTTGTCAACGCACTAAAATGTAGTACAATTTCAGATTGATATGAAAAGACCATCTTTCTTCTAAGCTTGTTTCTCAATTTTTTGTGATTGGAACCATGGCAAGTTGCACTGTAGATCACTGCTTATCGTTTCATTTTTGTACCTTTCATATTATACCGGAAAAGAACTGCAGCATGTTGATGTTCAGAAGGAGTTTAACCTCATTTATGACCTCCTCATTAAAATTGAATCATCAAGAGTCGTTTCATAATGTAATTACAGATATAGAAGAAATTATTGAAGAAACCATTTTTTTGGTCTTAAGGTAGATTTTCTATCCCACAACAGCAAGTTCAACAATAAAACGGTTATTATACTTCCTGTAAATTGCGGCCTAGTAGATGAAAAATTAGATTGCTAGAGTAAGAAAAATGAGAACGACCTTCTTCCTGAATTTTTTTTTCGATATTCACGAATGACATCACCTTTCTACGAATGACATCCTAACATTGATTAGCAAGTTGCTGTTACCTATAAATTTCTTTTTAATTTCAAGTAGATAAAAATTTCAATATATTTCAAAAATTTTATAAATAAAATACGTACATATTCAAATTTATGATAAAAGATATTAACAGCAGTACTAACGGTATTCAAAAATAAATATCTTTTAATTAAATATACGGAATCGAATAAATATATAAGCAGAAATATTAATCTGTAAAAAGTCGGAACAATATTTCGAAACCAAACCGATACCTCGTTTTTGTTTTTAATGATACTGTCTTAGGCTAAATATCAATTATGCATTGCACCAAATTGACTATTTTCTACTCAAAGCAGCTTCTTGATATAGTTGAATGAATTATTTAGCTATAAAAATTTGACGAGAAACATGTCCCTTAACGTTTACTGATAAAAATGTCATATTCACTTTATTAATAATAGGCTTCTTTCTATCAGCAACTTGGATGTCATTAAAAATATTTTAACAATTAAAACTAATTGAATAAATTTGACATATTCTACTTATTAAACAGAATATTGCTTTTAATGTATCTCATTCCATTACCTTCAATAAACATAGTAAAATTTTTAATAAGAGATGACCTTCGTTAGTTATAAAGAGGACAAAAGCACTATTGTGGAGCATGAGCTAAAAAATATTTTATAACATTTTTCTTTTTTTTTATATTTTGGTTCATTATATACTCTATTTAATTAAATATTTTGTGTTGTTTATTTTTGTTTTCAATTTCAATAATTAATTCTGGTTAAATTTTATCACTTTTTAATCATCTGTAATAAATATTAAAATTTTATCTTAATTTTGTTATACAGTATTACATTCGTTATAAGTGAAATTATGTAATAATACTGAAATATATGTTATATGGTTTTATTGGAATTGTTTTTTTCAATATTTTTAAGCTGAGACCTCTGTTCTCGAAAAAGGTCGTCAGTGTGCCTTTTATTCTGGACAAAGCTGAAAATGCTTATTTAAGAAAATGGACACATCTCGAAATGCGTGTCGAAAAAATGGGCACAACTCATAATGCACCTTTAAAAAAATAGAAATAGCTATTTAAGAAAATTTACATAGTATTTCATATTTCAAACTTCTTTTATGAGTATTGTTCTTTCATAAGAAATATTAAAACACTTAATCCAAATAAATTCTAATGCCGTGTCGTTCATCTGCCTAAATCACTTAGTACATTTTTTAATCACTCTACTATTTTCTTAATCACGCTGTGCCAATCTTCTTAATATTTTCGAGCTGTGTTTTATCCATATTTCGAGCTGTAGTAGTTTTTTTAAACACGCAATTTGATAACTGTCCAAATTTTTAAAAACGCTATTAGAGCTTTGCACATTTTCTTAAACATATATTTCGATCCACGTTTGGAGGGAAAAAAAATTCACCGAACCAATTCTGAAAAGCAATTAAAACAAATACGATATGGAAATTCGTGAATATATTACGAACTAAAATTTAAACTATACATCCTGTACATTTTTAAACCTGCGTTAAAAAGGATATCTTAATTAAAGTAACTTTAAACAAATTATTTAGATACTTTTATAAAAAAAATTTTGTTTCAGTTTGTGCTTGTTACAAAAGAAAGAAATATTTAGTGAAATAAATCTTTTATACTTTTCTTCCAAAATAAGCCGCCAACAATGATCTCAAATATGTTTCTTTTATTAAATAAATTTCAAGTTATTTTACCATGCTAAGAAAACTAAATTTGCAATATTTTTGAAAATGCATAACAATTCATGTATTTTTTAAAAAAATCTTAAACCAAAATTAGAAAATGTGAAGTAATGTACGCTTTCACATTTAATAGTTGCTTGATTTTTCTTCCTTTTTTTAAATTTACAGAATTTTAATTTAAATTTTTCGAGAATTGCATTCTTTTTTTTAACATATTTACCATATTAATTTTTTTACCATCTTAATTAAATTAGATTATCAACGTTTAGAACAGATTTTTTTGAAGCTTTTAGTTCGAATATTTTCAAAATGTATAGACTTTAGTCTCTTCATTGACACGTAATGCTTACTTATATCACAGTTGCTTAGAAACATCATTCAAAATATTTACTTAAATGAAAAACTTGTTAATGACTTTTTCTCTTCTCTTAAAAAATAATAATTAGATTACAGATGAAGGACTTTGAAAGGATAAAATTTTTATTGGATACTTGAAGTTAACAAAAACTAAATATTTGAAAAAGAAAACAAATTTCCCATGGAAATAGTTATTGTTACTATATTTTAAATACGTTTTTTAAGAAAATAAATGTTAAGAATGAGAATAATATACATGTTTTTTCTTACAATAACAAACTTAAAAATATTCGATGATGTTTCAATGGTCATATTAAAGATATTTAACTTCAATCAGAGCAGGTTTTTAAATAAATTTGGAAAATTCTTGAAAAAAAATATTTTAGGTATATTATTTCAATATCTGTGTTAAAATAAATTTATCAAAAAAAATTTTTTTTACGGTTTACATTTTATTTTTTAAAATCTTAGAGATGAAATCACATTCAAAAAATTTCAAAGTACTTCAAAACCTTTACTTTACTGAATATATTTTGAAAAATAAATTATTTATAAGTCAAAAGCGATGTATATTTTTCATTAGTCTTCAAAAACTTGAGTTTAAAAGAAAAATTGCAGTTTTTTTTTTAATTATTTATATTTTTGTTAAGATTTTGAGAAAACTTTGAAAAGCAATTATGATGTTTTAGTTTTGTTTTTATTTATTATCAATGTGAAGTTATTATTTTTTTAAATAACAATAGTTTATCAACAAAAAAATTCAAAGTTATTCTTTTATTGAAAATACATGTCTGTTTTCTTTTCTCTTTTTTTTTCTTTTTTTTGAATCATTAGGAAATTTTCTCTACTCACCGCCTTGCTCACCAATTCTCGTAGTTGCTTCTCATTCATCATTAAAGATCAAAGAAAAGCTACACCACAGTTTTTCTTTTCTGCATTCTAAAAACTGTACCTCAGTTTCAAGAGGCGAAAATGAAAAGAAAATTACCTCTAAATTTAAAAAATACTCTGAACCTCTAAAATTTAAAGATACGACGTGATTCTCATGTATACTAATGAACCACTTCTTGAAACACATATTTCAAAAGCAATATGTTTCTCTTATTTTTTTATCTGTGTGCCTTTTAATGACACATGTATTGAAGTCATAATGTGTATTCATGTTTCGGATATGTGGACATTTTGCACCATTTTCCTTATCAGCATAGTACATTGGCTAGAGGTGGACAAAACTCAAGCTAAACAGTTATGAATAAGTGTTAAGACCCACGATAGTTGTATACATTTAAGATTACATGCAAGTAACGTGAAATTAATATCATCCATAAAGTGGGCTATTGACATAAACTATCTTGGATTATCTCCAACTTCCCTTTTAACGTTTCGCTCTCACTCCATATTAGCCCTAAGCAATAGCCAAAAAAATCTTCAGTTTGTGACCTAAATCTGGATCCATCTTGCAACGAAAAGTACTGAAGTGACAAGAGCAGTTGGAAGCTGATGTCAGTATTGAAGTGCGTGAAAATGATGCGCATGTATTGAGAACTATCTAGGTTAACGTACTTCTGTCTTATATACAACTATAATGAACAACGTTGTTTTAAAGGTACAAGAAAACAGCAAGCAATTTTTGTTCAGTTGAAAGGATGTAAAGTTTCTTTTTTTTTCTTCTTTTTTTTGTACTTTTGATTTCCATAATTTCTGTTATATTCAATAGGCGCATATCAGCTTTGTATCTCATATAGTAAGGAAAAAATCGGTACAATGTGTTTGTACAGTATGCTAAACAAAAAAAGGTACCGCCTTGACTAATTATTGATCTAGTGATCGGATCTTCACGTTCTAGAACTCAATCTTAATAGTTCGAGAGAGTTAACTCGAATATGCTAATTATTTAGCGTAGACGATATTTTAAGTTATGAAATCAGACACAAAAACGTATTTTCTCTGAATAAAAATACCTTTCATTTTGACTCAGATTTCTAAGCGCCAAAATATAGGGGGTTTCAGAAATCTGGGAAATATAGTCCTAATAGTTTGTTCAGAAGAGTGATATAAATTTTGGACCCCTTAATGTTAGTTTTACTTTCTACGTATTTCGCCATATTGCCGGAACTTTTTAAGCAAATTAAAAATCTTTCGCACAAAATTATAAAATTCGATTATCCAAAGATAATACCACACAAAAAATAAATTTCAGTGAATATATATTATTTTCTTATTATTTTATTTAATAATAATCAAAAAAATTGATTTGTAAGGTATAAAATTTTTTAAATCATTTCAAAGTGTCTAATTTTACATGTCATAATGGAAAATTTGAGTGAAATCAGTTAAATAGTTTCTAAGAAATCGAATTTTAAATATACGACATTTTTAAATCAATACCATGGAAAATTTCTTCCCCAGAGAGTTATTGTACAGTGAAGATAAATTATGTTGAAACAAAAACAGTTCCTGCCCTTGCGTGAATTCCTTTTTTCTAAGAATCTGCTAACATGGACTAAAACATTCATTCCTCTTGATTTTCTCAAAAAAAATTTTCCTTGAAGGTTGATAAAAAGGTTAATTTTTTATGAAGCAAATAATTATTATAATTTTATGTAAGCACAGTTTATGAATATATTTATCGTAATGAAATGACTGAATAACTGGATTTGAAAAATAATAACGTGCACTTTAAAAAAAGAACTTAAGCTTAGAAATACAGAATTTGTGCAGCAGAATAAGTATAATAAATAAGAAGTAGTTTGACTTACTAACAATATATAACGATAACCTCATATCATAAAACAGTTTGCATTGGAAACAGTTTTAGCAGTTATTATCCCTCTTTAAATGTTAAAACTTTTAACTGGCAAAATCTAATCGATATTTTAAATTTATTTATCCTTTTCTTGCTACTGCACAAGATTTTTTTGCTTTAAACAAAATGAAAATTGCCAGAGAGATAATTTTTTTCTACAGTAATTTTTTAAACAAAATATTAATCAAAAAATAATATGCAAAAAACTGTAATAAATTTCGATCAAATAGGAATCTAGATAAAAACTTACGTAAAGTTTATAATTCAAAATGGTTCTAACAGTGCATCAAGCTTTAACTCGGTAGTTGCATTTCAGTAGATCTACAAACATGTTTTTTTTACCAGAAATTTAACAGTTAATAATTCTTGAACTAATAATCTAACAGTAATTCTTTTTATTCCATTGAACTAATTGTAAATTTGTCTACACACCTTTGTAATTTCAAGTTTCCGTGTCTCTTACGGATTTTGAGCAGCAAAGCAAAATGTAACTGGCTAAAGCAAAAAAAAGGAGATTTAAGTAACGAAAAACACTTAAAATCGAAATAACTTTTGAACAAATTTAAATTTCAAATGAAAACTCTGCGTTGAGTTAATAAATAATGGTTCTTTCATCTCGCCCAAATTTCAACTCTGAAATTAAATTCCTGCCGTCTGTAGGGTTTCTCGTATAAAATTTTTTCCGGCAAATTTAACAAGTTTTAATTCTTGAAGGAATTTTCAAATATTAGTATTTTTTATTCTATCATAATTGCTTTACACTTTTCTACACACCTAAGTAAATACAAGTTTCTGCATCTGCTAGGTTTTTCCCAGCAATACAAAATGTAAGGTTAAGTTGAACAACCAAAACAGCGGTTGAATAGGCCGTTACATTTTTTTAATATAGATAGAAACTGTAAAATCGCAAGTATAAATTTTTTTGTTTTAGTATATTTCTTTTAAAGTCATTTGTGCGTGTTTATTACGTTAACGGTAACTTTTAAAAAAAGTTAAAATGAATAACTTCCTTTGGATATTCTCTCTAATCTTCTATGTTTAACCAAGAGACAAAAGCATAAATGTTGTATTAGATAAGAGTTTCTTATAATGAGGGTAACAAACATAATTAGGGTCGCGTCACCTGCAACAGGGTTCAGCACTTTTGATATATCTATATCTTATCACAGTAACTTCACAATTATCAAAAGTTTTTACACAGTGCATCTGAATGTATATAAAAATGATTATAATACGAAGAATTTCAAAAATCTTTCGCTAGGAGAGGCAAAAAAATTTCCAAAGATTTCTGAAACTACCAGAAGCAGCTTTCTTTTATTTTTTTCTACGACATATTTGGGTCATTTTCAAAATTAGGTACAATTTGAAAATTTTTTAAAAATTGAGTTTAAATAAACAAAATTATTAAACAGTATAACTTGAAAAAATAATTAAACATATATGAATCTTTCATATTATTTTGGTGTTTTTTGTGCAGTTTATTTTTTAAAAAAATTTCAATTGCTATATTTTTTTCATTATATTTGTTGAAAATTTATTTGCTGATTATTTGTTGAAAATTTCCATGTCTGTTATTGGACATATTTAGCAAAATTAAACCACTTAAATTTTTGCCCACAATAATGTTAATTGGAATTAATTGTAACTTTAGAGTTCTACTATACATTAAATAAAGACTTTTAAATTTAAAAAGCATTGCTTAATTTCTTTTAAACTTGTATTTGACCAACATTGCCTGTCTGTTAACATTCTAAAAATTTTTCAAGTAATTTTTTTTATCATGAAGTACTGTAAAACATAATGAAAAATTTACCTTAATTATTTGCTTTTGTATTACATAAAAATGAAATTGCATGCATTTTTAACAATATTACAATATTAATAATCAAATCAATTTGCATTCTACAAGAAAAATTATGAATGGTAACAGACATGACAGACATATAATGAATTCTAATATTTAGTTCTTCTTACAGTCTCAAAAAACCAATCCCATAAAATGACCATGATTCCTATTTATAATTGTTCTCAGATATGAGCTTCTTTAAAAGGGAAAAAAATTATGCTGATTTTGAAGTTTTGGTAGAATTTATTTCTACAGCAACTTTGCAAGCATAATATTCTTAATAGTCAATGTGAATCATTACTTTATTTTGAAGGTTTTCTTCGCAATTTAGTACGTATGATATTGTTGTCTATTATTAAAAATATGTTTTTTGAATCTGCTCGCATCAATGTTAAATTTTGCTATCAGTTCAGAAACGCTTGTCTTTACTATATCTATAGACATAGCATGAATATTAAATTTTTCTTTTTGTCGTAATAGCTTATGTTGCTTATTTAATGTATTTGACCAACATTGCCATTTCATTTTATTGCTGACTTCTTAAAAACTTGTATATATTCATAAAATTTGTATGTAATATGTATTTTGTTCACTGCTTGTTGGAATACATTCATAAAACGAATGAAGTCTAGTATGCATGAAAACTTCATAGAAACATTTTTCTTAACTAACATTTTATAAAGATATTTCAAATTGTCTAAAAGATATTTATTTTGCCTTTTCATAATGTTAAGAGTAATAGTCTCTTTTTTTAACCAACTGTTGCCTTGCTAAACATCTTCTTGATGAAGGAATTAGGTCGCCAATTCAGGTTTGAGTTTAAGACTTTTGAGGGATTCAACATTCATAATTATAGTATTTCATGAAGATACAATATGTTTCAAACATTTAGAATGCTCTTAGAATATTATTCACCAAAATCTAATGTGTTTTTGAAGAATTAACATTAAAATGAGTAAATAATAAATAGCATTGTTATGGTTGGAAATGATGTTAAAATAAATAAAACTGGATTGTTAAAATAATTATGTTAAAAAAGATTAAATGGAGTAGAGAGAATTTTTATTAGCAATTAAGAATTTAAATGTCATTTTCTGATTAAAATTTGTTCTAAAAAGCGCAAATCTCTTCGAAATTTTTACCTTGTAACATGTGTCTGTTACCACATAAGTCATGTCTGTAACTAAATATGAAAACAGACATGACATTTCAAAGAAAAAAATTCTCTTGGCTAAATGATTCTATCAAATATTAAATATTCTATTTGATTTAGAATAAAATCTCACTAAACTAAATTATATTGAAGAAAGAACTGCAAAATATATTTAATTTTTACAACTATTTAAGGTAACAGAAATTAGCAAAAAAAAAGTGCCAAAAGCCTTCTGCTTCTTACAAATTAAAAAGGACATTCAGATTGGCTTTTGCTATCTGTTACTGACATATTCTTGACTGATATACAAGTGTTACCATTAAGGAATTTCAATTTTGTCGTCATAAAAATGTAAACATGCGTATGGTAACAGACATGACTTTAATTTCTGAACAGTTGTATTTTGTATTAAAAAAATTTAAATTTACTTTCTATTTATAATAATAATATCAGAATGTAATTTTGACAATTTTACACAATTGTAAAATACTACAGAGTGGAAAGCTTTGTTATTGGTATGAAATTCGTGTAATAACATTATATTGTTTAGGTTGTGGACAGCTGTATTTTCAGTTTACCTTTATTTAATTTCCATGAAATACTATTTTTTCTTAATTAAGACCTTAAAACATTGCACTTCTGGTAATAGGAAGTATATTGATTATATTGATTTATAAATTATCTTGAAGAAAAAGCAGCAAAATATATTTATATTTTGCAACTAATTAAGGTAACAGACATGATGTAGCAAAAAAGTCTTCTGCTTTTTACAAATTAAAAAGAACATTCTTATTGGCTTTTGCTATCTCTCACTGACATATTCTTGACTGATATACAAGTGTTACCATTAAGGAATTTCGATTTTTTCGTCATAAAAATGTAAACATGTGTATGGTAACAGACATGACTTTAATTTCTGAACAGTTGTATTTAGTATTAAAAAAATTTCAAATTTACTTTCTATTTATAACAATAATATCAGAATGTAATTTTGACAATTTTACACAATTGTAAAATACTACAGAGTGGAAAGCTTTGTCATTGGTATGAAATTCGTGTAATAACATTATATTGTTTAGGTTGTGGACAGCTGTATTTTCAGTTAACCTTTATTTAATTTCCTTGAAATACTATTTTTTCTTAATTAAGACCTTAAAACATTGCACTTCTTGTAATAGAAAGTGTCTGTTAATAAATATGACGCAAAGAAAATTTATTTAAAGTATCTTAACATTTCTAAAAAAATACTTTTCAGACGGACAACAAATTGTATCTAAATATGAATATTACCCATTTGTGTATTTAACCACCATAAAATTAAAGGATTGTTCAAATCAAAAGAATAAATGCTTTGTCCTGCCGTGTTGATTAGTTCGCTTAGATTTGATAATATAATTAAAAATAAACAAGCACACCATTCCCTATGATACGTCATCCTCGCATATAAGCTGTTAGATGTATGTAGGTTTTTTCAATATTGACTTTTCAAATGACTACACTTAATGGATGCATAATATTTTTAAAAATTTTGCATTATTTTATGTCCTAAAATAAAAACATGAATTAATTACCTAAAACTGTAAAAGTATATTGCAGTACACGGAAAGTAACTGACAGTTTCACTCGCACGTGTGTCAGATTTGCTCAATGTCTATTTGATCCCACAAAATTTTAAAAAAAATATGGGATCCCCACAACAAAAAGTATAAGAAACTTTGTATTAGATAAAAACATATCAACAATTTTTGCTTGTGAGGGACAACTGTAACTTTTCAACCGAGAATATGACTATGTAACGCAACTGTAGTTAGAGATTATGATGTATCATGTATATATACTATATGCATAATTTAGTTTTTTTAGAGCTTATGGTTTCATAATGCTATAAGATTACGATAACAAAACTTTCCATCCATTGCAGAAGCTTATTGCCTTAAGTAAACTAAAAAAATCATAAATCTTAAAATCAAATATAGTGGCAACTACTTTCCACCAAAGTGGTGCTGCATTAAGTATTTCACTGTACTAAGAATGTTCTTTTACTCCATTTAGGGTGAAGAAGCCATCAACATTTTTGTGTACTTAGCAGCACTAAATTTTATAGCAATAAGATGTAAGAGTCAAAAAAGTTTTTTTCAAAATATAATATAAAGTAAGAATCATAAATTTCGAATATATATATGCATTAATCCTACAATTAAAATTAGTTCGTGTATCACGCATAAACGTAACACTGAGAGAATTCTAAAATGGATTCGAACTAGGCTTAACAGAATGGAAGCGGATATAAACTATGCAGGATAAAATCATTTAGTACATTTCACGGAGATTTGAAAATTAAAATGTAATTATCCTTATTACACAATGAAAAGTATACATACATATTTCAACGATGATCTTTTGTTTTGGTTGACGTCCAGCAGCTTCCAAAGCTTCTACCAACTCACGACAGCTTGCATTCAAATGTAAGCAATCTATAGGAGATAATAAAGCTAATTAATTTCACGAATAATTCTCATTTGCTGTAAATGAACGAGTGTTTGGTGTTAGATTATTCCATTATAAGTATTTAAATATAAATTATGCCCTTTACATTGTATATTAAAACTCTATTTGGTATTAACCTGAAATAAAGTTTTTCTTTACTCAATTTTATGGGTAGGTCAATTCATTTTCTGAGTGATATTACACTACTGTTTTTATAGTGTGGACTAATTTTTTTAAAAAGTGTCGAAAACGTGCTAGATCCCTCTCACCAGTAGAAAATTTTAAACCATTGCAGTAAAACCTAATGTATGGTAATTCTGCATAAACTTAGAACTGAAACATATAGAAGAGCCGAATTCAACCATTTGTAACTTTTGTTTTTAGAATAACATATTTGTTTAGTAACAAATTTGAAGTACTTTTAAAAAATGCTACCCAAATGCTACCGTAACTATGTTACTGGATGCATGATACTACTTAAATGATTATGAAAATAACCAAAAAAATTACTTTTGTAAATTTTTAAGTAGTTTATTTCGTGCTTTAACTAAATACAAGCGTTGAAAACCATGCGTATACTGTGTGTTAATAGCTTTTGATCATTGTTTACTGAATGAGGAACTTGCCTGCATCATTACTCGATGGTGCATTTCAATCATTCTGTGTCGTTCACAATTCGTGATTGTACTTAAACGTCTCAATTTGAAGGGAAATTTATAAGTTATTTCAGAATAGTTTTCAAATCTATCTTTACAAGTAATAGGACAGAAATACTTTTCAATTTATAGACCACTTTGAACAAGACTAAAGCAATCGCAAATTGTTAATTCGTAATGTCAGCTTCGTTTAATATGGATCAGCTCAAATTCTCAAAAATAACCTAAGGGATATTATGTTACGCAAGTCCCTAAATTAATTCCGTTTCAAATATACCCAGTAGGACAACATATTGCTGATTAAAGGAAATTCATGATAAGTCTTCATTTGTGGCTGTGGAGTAAAGTATTGCGAATTTAATCGCAATGCTTATTCTACAACTATTCCATTTCAGTAGTCCAGCAATAGCTAGATCAGTGGTCTTTACTAAGTTAAAGAGTGATAAAACTGAGAAGTACAGTTTGAAGTTAAAGTCGAATATTATTAATAAGATGTAGGTTTAGAAAGATGACTTTTACCCTTTTGTGAAAATAAGTATTTACAAAATAGTTTGTGAAAATTGCTTTTAGAATAAAGAATGACCAACGAAGATTGAAATTCAAGCTAAACAAATCAATTTAAATTATCTTGTTTAAATAAATTTAAGCTAATATAAAAGCGTATAAATGTTTAATGCAAGCTTTTAAATGTACTTGCATTAAGCATTCTTATCCTGCCATTACAGGCATTGCAAACTTTTTAGCTTTCAAATTTGATTAATTTCAATTTAAGCCTTTTAAATCATTTCTAATCCCTCTTAAAACAATTAAAGCAGTTAATTAATTTTAATTCAATTTTATAAAGAGGTGAATGGAAGCGTTTCTATTTTGTATAAATGTAACGGCTAGCTTTATATTTCAATGCAGGTGTGTATCTAATTTTTATTTAATGTCGCAACAATAGAGCATCAGTAGCGTATATAGACTTAGTAGCTACTCCCCCCCCCTCAAGATTTATAAATGCGCCCTATCTTTTGACTTGGCAGATTTTCAAAAAAAATTATAATACAAAACAAGAACATTATCGCTAATTTATAATCATTCATTTTATTTTAATTTAAATACTTTTATTTTAAATATTTTAGTAATTACTAAGAGATATTTAACAATTGAGATGGAAGGGCGAAATTCAATAAAAATACTAATTTGGAACATTCTATACACTAACCGACTTACCACATCGAAATAAAATTTATCCTAATAATACAAGCAAGTAACTCACTGTCCTATAATATTTAAATTCGAGGTTTAGTAAAGGGTTATGGAGTAATTTTTATTTGTTACATTGAATAAAAATATATTATAAAAAAAAATATGTTATAAAAAAAAATATTTTTATTCAAATTCATGTAGTTAGGGTTCTCAATCTTTTTAATATTTAGACATGTCGACCGCAATGATAATTTTACATCAGAGTGTTAACATCAGAGTTATAGACACAACTCTTTTTATCAGCATTTATTAGTGACCGAAATTAAGGAAATTAAAATGAAATTTAAAATGAAATTAAATACTTTTAAATAATTATATTTTTTTGATTATCTTAATTCATTTAGTTAATTTCTTTTTGTTTCTTTCCTATCATTCAACTTGGTATAATATTTGCATAAATTTTTTTTTAAATATTAAGATTCATTCGAATTTAAAGAATATCAAAGTGATACTTTTCAAAATAAAAATATTTCTTCTTTATTTAAAGTAGATTTATCGGAAAAAATAAATATATTTCTTCTTTATTAAAAGTTCTTTATTAAAAATATTTCTTCTTTATTAAAAGTAGATTTATCGGGAAAAATACAAAGATGGGGAAAGAGTGATGATTTTTTTATCACATTACGCTACACAAAAATGCATTTTTAAATAAAATAACTGTAATGTTCTTGAATAAAAAATTGATAAATAGTTTTTCGCAATATAAATGCAAATTAAATATTTAAATTAAAGAAATTGTATGGAGTCTAAAATGATTTAAACTAAAATAAACTCATTATAGCTAAAACAATAAGATTCAACATTCAGTTGGCACTCAGTTCATAATATTTTAAAATTTAGGAAATTTATGTTTATTGATTTATAAAAAATTGTACGAAAGTTAAATCTTAAAGCAGTTTTATGCACTTTTTTAAGATACAAAAAAATTAGAAACGAAGTTCAAAATGAGTAAATAATTTAAAAATCCACATTCAAATTTCGCATTTTGTAATAAAAGTTTCAATAGTTTTGAAAAAATAAATAAATAAGAAAAATGAAAAAAATCACGTGAAAATAAGTAATAGTATTTCCAAAAAAAATATGGAAAGATAACATGAATTGATGAAAAAAAATAAAATACATCAAAAATGATGATTAAAATGCCAGATTCAAAAATCACAAGTCGCCAAAATATCGGATTAAAAATATCATGATTTTCAAAACACCAAGGAAAAAAGTAGCAATAGCTGTTAAAAAACGATAAAAAAAAAATAAAAAATACAATATCTCAGATTTGCGATAAGATCTGCACAAATAAAGCGCACACTTAAGTGTACGATTCGAGTGTCGTATTAACACATACGAAAAATATCAGAAATTCCAAAACCACGTGTAGCTGCGTAGCACCAAAAAAACTGTCGAAATATAGATTGGATTTACGATAAAATTGACTCAAATAGAACACACCAAAAGCGATTATATTTCCACGATTCGAAAGTTGCGAGTCGCTTAAATATCGTATTTTTAAGATCGAGATTTTAAGAAACGTTGGGAAATCGACAATAACCACGAAAACAGAATCGAAATGTCACTTAGATTAATTATGAAATAGACTCAAAGAGCTTCAAAAGTGATTACTAAAATTCGAAATTACCCCATCATAATTTTATTACATTACATTAAAGTATTAGAATTTTTAAAACTCAGGAAATTTGTAGTTAACACCACCGAAAAAAAAAAGATAGCAACCTACATTGATTAAGATATGGCGTGTCAAATGCGCAATTCAAAATTTCTAAATTTTTTAATCTTCCAAAAAAGAAAAATTTCTTTTATTATGTTCAGGTGCTACTACGGGCCACAGATTAAGAGTTGGAACACACAACTAAGTCTCCATCTTACAGTGTAGTATTTCTGAATCGTGCTCTCATCCCCCTGCGCCGCAATGGTTGCTGGAGTGCTATTTACGCCACTGCTGAGCATCAAAATCTAATTTTGACCCTCCTTTCCTCAATCACGTTAAACATTAGCATACATGTCATTGGGTTTACTTTAATTTCTAAGAAACATTTTGACTACAAATCTTCAGTCAAATTATTTAAATATTAACATGAGATATCGAGAGGTTGACTGAATTGACTTTACTTTTGGTCCTGTTCTTTTTCGATAACGCGCCTACAATGAGTCCCTCCTGTATACCAAAAGAGTTAATTAAATACTATTTTTGATTTGGCTTTTGATTAGGCAGGGACTTATAACCCATGGCCTGTCCTTATTTATAATATGACATTACTTGAAATTTTCCTTGGATAATACTATTTATTATATTTTGCACCTCGAGGACTACAATGAAATAAAATTTATTAAGATTTCAATCCTGCTTTTCACCATCTACGTCAACTAGTCCATCTGCTCCGATTGCTTCTCAATTTCCATTATAATATGCCACCACATTTTACCACTATAATTCTCTCTCTCCCATATTATAGTTCTTCTGCTAATATAGTTATTTTTTTCATATATATATATATATATATATATATATATATATATATATATATATATATATATATATATATATATATATATATATATATATATATATATATATATATATATATATATATATATATACATATTACGCTGATCTGTAAGCTTTTGTATAATATTTTATTCTTAGTTAAAACTAGCACTTGCAAGAAACCATTTACTATTTTTTAAGAAAAACAAAACATTTTAAAACAAAAGCTACGCAATTTTCATCCTTTTTCATTTTTTTGTTGTCAACGAGAGAAGAGGAATTTCATGAATTTAGTACCTATTTATATATAATAGTGTTTCATATCATCGAGAAAAAAATAAATATATATATTTTTTTAAAAATTTTAATATGCTCACTGAAATTATTTGTTTTTTGAGTGAACCCCAAATTCAATTTAAGGAAATATCATTTCACAATTTGTCGTCTGAAAATTACTTGAAATATTACATTTCAGATACATCTATAGTTTCATATTTCTTATCCTTATTTAAAAAAATAATTCAATTTTTTGATCTCAGTTTTCGTAGGTTGTAAAAACATATTTATTTTTTTATTCTATGTTCAAAGCTATAATATTTCCTCTATAGCCAAATCCACATTTCATATCACTGTGATATTTTGATACAGAATTCACTATTTTGATACAGCTTTTTTAGAGTGTGAATATTTTTACAAAAAGCATTTCCTTGTTTTGAAAAATTTCTAAAACTTTTTTTTTCAGTAATAAGTTGAGATGTTTTGAGTTTTATATTCAATATCAAAAAGGAAAACACTTTGCTGCACTAAATATTTTTTACGAAGCATGACAGATTTCCTTTGATGTTTCTAAATTCCGCTGTTACAAAAGAAACAGCAAATCTTGCAAAAACAAACCTTTAAAAGAGAAACAATGTTCTAAATAGGGATTTTCTCTCTAAAATAATGGACAGTATTTTACAGTTTTAAGTATTTTACAGTTCTCATATATCACAAAATAATATCAAAAAATTGTTCATATAGTAATTAAATGAATAATCCAATTATCTGAAGTGGATAGATATACTTGGTAATTAAAAAACTTCATTTGCTGAAAATATTTATTTTAAAAACTTCATTTTCTGTTATAAAAGTTGTCATGTTTAGAGTGTTTAAAATCTCATCAAATCTCTATAGCGTATAGAAATGCATTTACCCCTAGTTTGCCTCACTCAACCAATGCAGTTACTATAGTCCCCCACCCTTTTTTTTTTTACTCTCGGCTTCTGTCGTTTTTCAGTTTTATTTTTCACCATTATTTTCCATGTTTCCTTGGCAATTTTATGTTTCCTGTTCCAAATCACTTTTGTTTCCTCACTCATGTCAGTTGAGTCTTGAGCATAGGTACCTATTTTTCAGCACTCAAAACATGTCGACTTTTATTATTATGCAATCTTTAACATTTTAAAACAAGTGAAGTTTTTAAATCATCAACTATTCATGCGGAACTTTAAAATGTTGATTTTTAACATTTTAAAATGGTAAAAAATATCTCAGAGAATATAATTTAAGCAAAAGTAATAGAACTTTTATTTCTATTTAACGAGCTATAAATCCATTTAATGTGTGTATAAAGAAGAAAAAAAATTGTCGCATGTTTAAAGATAAGTTGGATTTGATTTAAATGTTCATTTTTGTAGACTATTACTTTTGTTACTTATACGTGATAAGATAACCTCATTAGGTATTGGTAAAGAATGCAACATGTTAAAAAGCATATTGTATCGGTATATGTCTTTCATTTTCATGCATAATTTTGCCGCGTTGACTATCACCGATTCATGGATTATTAACTGCTTTTTCGGCCCTATCAAGAATGGAGACTCAATTAGTTTATTGCAAAGCCAAAGGGAAATTGTAAAAGCTTTTAGATCCGATGACTTCACTAATTGATGTGACGAAATCAAAATGTGAAAAAAAATAACTATATTAGCAGAAGAACTATAATATGAAATAAATTATATATTTTCTTTAGCTTTCCATTCATTTTGAAGAAAATTATTTTAATACATGGATTATATTTTGTAAGTTATTAAAATCTTTTCTGAACGAAAGATGGCTTATAAAAGCTGAATAAAATAAAAATATAAAACTGAATGAAATGTTGAAATTAAAATCATTTAACACAAAACTGGAAAATATTTTTTTATTAACAATATTTTAGATGTATAGGATTTCAAAAGCTCCAGTTGAAGAATTTTCAGTTTTGTTTATCCTTTGCATCAAATTAAGAAAGCATAAAAATATTCTTCATTTCCATGAATAGCATTAATCCCAGTAATAATTAATGCAGCTGTACGTAAACATTGGTAAATGTAGTATTTTAGAAAATAAAATATAACAGAAAAATAGACATTCCAGACTAACTTCTAAATCTTCAGAGACTAGAACTACATTTACACCTTTCAATAGAAATGATGTCTTTATGAATTTATCATTTTTTGTATTGAAATGTGTTTTTTTTTTAAATGTGGACATACACAAATTTTTCTTTATAAGAGAATTTTACACATAAGTTACACAAATCATCTTGAATGGTTACTTTTTAATCTTACAATGTTAAAATTTTTATTCTAAAATTATGGTTAAATAACTGACAACAGTCTGTCCCTCCGATTAACTGAAAAGTTTATGGTAAAGAACATCTTTGACCTTTGCGGTTTTGAAGCTGTTTGCAACAAGTATGGTTTTAAGATCATGAATACAAAACGATACGGTTTCTTTAACTATTTAAAACTAGCATGGTTTCTAAACCGTAAGAAAAAAATTTAACTGGACATTGGAAATAGTTTAGCAGCTTTATGGTGCTGCAATCTACACTGTTAGAATTTTCATTCTGCAATTACGGTAAAACAACTGGCAGCTGTCTGTCCATCCGACTTACCATAAAGTTTACGGTAAAGAACATTTTTTACCTTTATCGCTTTGTAACCATTTACAAACAGTATGGTTATAAAACCATGAATGCAAAACTATACGGTTTTTTAACCATTTACAACTAGCATTTTTCAAAACTCTAAGAAAAAAAATATTTAACTAGACATAGAAGCTCGGCTTTTCGTAACGTAACGATCATTGGAGAGTGCTGGACACTGGAAATTCTTCGTGCGTTGAAGGGAACGGAGAAAATTGGTGCCAGTATTGGGCTTCGAACCCCAGTTCTGCCGGTCATGGGATTAACAGATTAGCCCACTCGGTTAGGAAATGTACTCAGTTGCGAAGAACTAAGTGGCTTCATTAGGTGGTCTTAGTTGGTGTGATAAAATTCTGGTTGTTTAACCGTATTAGGTAAAAGCAATTAATAAACAATTTTCTTTACATTTGACAGTTTGATTACTATTTTATTTCTGGTTATTTGACTCTTTTGATTGAATATGGTAAAATAACCATAAAATATATTGTTATTTAATCTTTTTTTCCGAGAAATTTCTAAGAGAGTATGCGTGCGAAAGTGTAACGTATTTTGATTGCCCAAGGGTCACAAATTGGATGAGGTAATGGGCAGTTGAGAGTGGAATGCCGGACACTGGAAACTCTTCGTGTGTTGAAGGAAATGGAAGAAATAATGAGGTGTCAACGCTGAGACCCGAACTCCCGTTTTGTTCGTCATGAGACTAACAGATTAGCACTCTCGGCTATAATATGCTTCCAGCTGTATCGAATTAATGTCTTCATTAAATAGGTTTAGTTGCTGAGATAAAATTCTAGTTATTTAACCGTATTAGGTGACAGCGGTTAATAAACTATTTTTCTCACAGTTTGAATAACACATTATATATAGTTATTTGATTGTTTTGTTTGAATGTTGTAAAATAAAAATTAGATAAATTGCTGTTTAAAAATTTTCTGAGAAATTTCTAACAGTGTACCAATTAATATAACCATAAGCATTTACTTATTTTTTTTTTTGCACGAATAAACAAGCTGATTAGAGGAATTTATCAAATAAAAATGAAAAGATAAATGCAGGAGAATAAAAATGATTTTTGTTAAATGAAACTTTCATATGAATGAGAATAAAAAGCAAAAAAAAAATGATACAAATAAAACTAATTTACTTATCTGATGAAGTTTTGATACAAAAATAAACATGCATGAAGCCAATGGTATTAAACATAACAAAATTTAAGGACATTAGCATGATAGAGGCAGTATTGCTATACTAAAATTACTCAAAGTTATATCAAATAAATATCTTTTAAAAAATGCTATCCTTCAGCAAAGACTCTATATAAATTTATGCTACATCGTGTCATACTAAAAACATGATTTTCTTAAAATAAAAAAAATTTTAAGAAAATACTTTTTCCTGTAATTTACTATCCAATTGCGTTGCATTGTTGCTAAGTGAAATCAAAACGTGTCAACAAATTTTAAGAAAAACGAATATTGGTTCTTATTTTGATAAAACAATAAATATTTGTTGTTATTTGGGAATAGGCTTTATTAATTTTTGGGGATGAACACATGTTCTTCTTTTCTTTACCTGCATAGTTGAACAAAAAATTAATTCCTTCGACTACATTTATAATAAATCTTCTAATTCTATATATACGCGTGTAAATGTCTGTCTGACACTGGCATCTTAGTTAAATTGCATTAATATTTACATACATTTACATACATTTTCTTTGCTATATCGCAGGCGCATTAATTTTAATTTTTTTCTCTCGTTTTTATAATTTTTATTATAAGGAAATTATGCCAATATTACCCTGTATAATAATTTCCTCTTATCATGTAACACACGCAGATTTTTATGTAAAAATTTATTTGTCTGGTTAATTATTATGAGTAATGTTACTAATTTTAAAAAGTAACTAGACCACTTATTTTTGTAAAAATTAATCATTCTGAGATTAATGTAAGTTTAAAGTTTATTAGACAAAATGTATATGCAAAATATAAAAAATAAATAATGATACTAGTTCAAGAAATATTTTGTAAGCTTATTAAAACCAAATGTTTATTTTTATTAATATTTTAGTCCCAATGAAAAGGTTCTATGGAAAACGATAGATTTGACAAAATTTCTTCTTTTAAAAATATTTCCTGCAATTTTATCTTATTGACAATGTTTTCACGAATCTTCAAAATCTAAAGCCCAAGTAAGCAGTCTTTTTTTTATTTTTTCATTGACTTTTACATATCACACGAGGTACACCCAACTTGTACTTAAGCCTTACTTCAGTTTCTCATTTATGTCAATTCATTCAAGTTCACGACAGATAATAATTACTAAACACTTTCTTTGAAACTCCTTTAATCACACAAAAAGTTGGAGAATAATGTGTTTACCTAAATCCAACTTGTCCCACAATCTGAACTCGTCCCACTGTATCAAAAGAACTTTTACAATAACAATACAGATAATTTAAAATAAAAAATAGAAATTTGAACACTTTGAATTGCACTAAAAGTAGCAAATTCAACTGATTTTTATCCCAGATAAATCTCACAGGTCTATTTACTGATAAATACGAAGTTTTGTCATTCAATTGGCATATTTCAAATTTATCGAAATATAAAGTATGCACGATTTGTTCAAAATTATTTTATGTCTGTTCTCCAAAAAACTGTTTTGATAATTATGTATCAAAGTTCCTAACATTCATTTTTACCTTATGGTACTCTGGAATGAAACTTCCACTCATCACTCCCCAATTATTGAAGCATATATAGACATAATGAAATTTTCTGCGAACGATTGACGAATAATGCATATTTATGTCTCTTCCTTTAGATAGGATATTCCTATCTATTAGGAAAATTATGCTAAATATGCTCCGACCATTGGTTTAGATTTTATTAGGAATTCAGAATTTGTAATCCACGACATCAACTCTGTTTAATATGTATGAAGAGCATGTGGAGATGCAGTGAAATATAAAGAGATAAAAATACATACATACATATATACTTGAGTGGCAAAATTTTTATTACTATCACCTCAATACACTATCCGACCACTTTTAGCCATTCTTTTCGAATTCTTCTAGGCATAGATTTTATGATATGTTGGTAGGAAGTAGGAGGAATTTGACCCCATATCCGATGAACTGCACTTTGCAGTTTCATCAGATCGAATAGCACTGGATAAAGCTGTTTGATGTCCCTTTGAATCTCATCCCACAAATTCTCAAATGGATTCAGATCTGGTGATTGGTGCTGACCAACGATGCTAGGTAAAGTCACCGTCATGTTATTCGAACCATCTGACGACAGTAAGAGCTGTGACAACGAGCAATGTTTTGCTGAAAGTATCCATCCCCGGCAGAGAACACCTTCAACATGACAGGATGTATTTGATCTGCGATAACACTTAATTCCACTTGGGCATTCAGGCGTTGCTCCACAGTGATCAAAGGACCCATGCAATGTGCCAAGAAAACATCCCCCAAACCATTACATTTCCTCCATCAGTTTGAAGTGTGATGGCAATGCAGTTGGAGTCCATGCCTTCGTTCTATTTTCGCCATATCCGAACGCTGCGATCTGCATGATGCAATTTATAACGCGATTCTTCAGACCACGTGACCCTCGTTTCAGTCATTTACTATCTAATCCTTATGCTCCTTTGCAAACTGAAGACGTCTGCTCTCGTTCAAAGCTGACTGCAGAAGCTTTCGAACAGGTCGTCGGATGAGGTAGCCTATACGGCGTAATGTGCGGCGCGCAGTTCGTTTTGAGACGTTCGCAGTAGCATCTTCGATTCCCCGGTATTTGACGCTGCTTTTCTGTTGGACTGCGTTATTTCAGTTCCAACATTCAGTAACCCGTGACAACCACAAGCCTGACGTTGAGACCCGGTTTTCTACTTGTTAGTTCACTCAATGTACACATTACATTGTGCACATTAATAACTGCTGCTTTCAAACACTTCACAAGAGCAGCCGTTTTGCTGATACTGATTCCGACACTTCGAGAGCCTACAATAATCCCGCATTCAAACTCAGTTAAGTCACGTTTTTGTGCATGTCTCCGCGCACGTAACACAATACAAATTGATGGTACACTTGCCTTGCATTCCCTGTTTGTAGCTATATATATATATATATATATATATATATATATATATATATATATATATATATATATATATATATATATATATATATATATATATATATATATATATATATATATATATATATATATATATATATATATATATATATATATATATATATATATATATATATATATATATATATATATATATATATATATATATATATATATATATATATATATATATATATATATATATATATATATATATATATATATATATATATATATATAGGATTTATTTGCAATATTATATCCATCCAGTTCTAAACCACTACACGTGAATCTTCAACATTCCTGCTAGATGGATTCTGAGTATGAGTGCATTGTTTTGATTGAACGATCGAAACATGTCAATCTTTTCTTGTTTATGAAATTTTGAAGCTAATGATTTTTTTATAAGTTTCCATTTCAGTATCTGGGGATTATTTATTTCATACCTAAGACATACTTCATTTTAAGATATTTATTAGTAATCAATCACTATTTAACGAAAAATAATACAAATTTGTTTATTTTTCACGATCAAATATATCTATTAAGTGAACTCTGTTATCTATATCCATATAATACAGCATAATAAAGCCATATGTAATTTAGTTTTCTTATATGTATGATAATGTTTAATTTTTTAATCACAATTACATATAGTGAACACAAGCAATAGTTTAAATATTAAATCAAACTAGTAAAGAAAATTATAAATTAAATCAATGAAGATTTTTTTTTCTTTTCAGATTTGTAGAAAACCAATGAAACTTTGTATAAATATTTTTAGAAATTATTCGTAATGCAATAAACGATGTTCACACAATAGCCAGAAGTACATACACTATTAAGCGAAAAATATCTGGACATCCAGTGATATGGAGTCATGGTTTCTGGAGTTATATACTAATATGATTTTGGTCCCGCTTTCCGAGTGTGACCCGTTCCTATTAGTCAGATAGCGGATCCAAAAAATAACCAAAATTATGGCCACCATGCTATTTGCTTGTAGCTGCTTTCGACATCACTGCTTTGAGAGTCCATATTTCTCGAGCAGTACTTTAACAAGAAATCAGTTGAAAAATTCTGAACCTAATACGAAGTTTCATATAAATCTTTATCTAAAATATTATCTCATAGTCTCAAAAGGAAGGTTATATTTATTATATTTTTTTCAGTTAAACATAAGATATTCAAAAATAGTTTCCTCAAATTCTACGTAAACAATATTAATATTATGATATCTAGATGTTAATAATTGGTATGTTAATAAAAGCATTATTTCATACTCGACAATATTCTTGACTAGTTATGGCGTTAAAGCATATACAGCATAGTAATATGCTGTATTATATCCTTAATATATTACTATCAAAACTGTAAACCTATTTTAAATGTCGAAAAAAAGTAATATGTACTGATAAGAGTTCTGTTTTCGATCATCAAAACACTCAAGATTCAATGATATGGGGAGTTAGAAAGTTATCACTTTATACACTTCATACACTTCATCTCATTGATACACTTCATTTTTAATATTTTTTTTCTTGAATATTCATTGTATGAAAAAAGTAATAAAAAGAAAATAACTCTTTCTAATTAGTTCAATTTAATGACAATGATAAAATCGATTTATTTGAAGTAATTGGGTTCAAATTAGGGAAACAGTGGAGCCTTAAAATCGAAACATTAAATAATTAAAATTTCTTAATCAATTTCTTTTGTTTGAACGAATTCAGCTAGAGTTTTGCTAGAAATTGCTGTTCCAAAATTTTAGAATTTTTTAAAGTAGACGAGAATTTAAAAGTTATTAAAGACTTTGAGTTAGATCAGTGGTCTCATAATTAAGATTCGTAGACTCACAGCCGACTAGTTTAGACTATATTAATTTTCATACATTTATTTTAAAGTATTAGATTTATTTAAATAGAGAAGAATTAATCTACAGATTAAATATCAAATCCTTATCTTCTCTAAATGGTTTAAAATAAGGGAAAGAAATCGAATATACATTTCGGTTCTATAATAAGCATAAACGATATTTTCATTTATTTTAAGTCAAGTTAATTTTAAGTAGTATCTTATTAGACATCAAAAATGGATCTCCCCATAAGTGATAATTGAATGAAATTCTCTAAAATGTTTCATACTTTTTTGTTTTCCTAAATGTATAAACATTTCACATTATTCAATTTATTGCAAATAATTTAGGTAATCAAAGCGTATCTCTTGTTAACAACGATATGTTACTACGTGCAGTACCCGTATGCCCTAAATAAGGGCGGGTCGGGGTAAATTCTTCCATATGTTACTACGTGCAGAGTTTTCTTCAACATGGAGTCTTTTTTTAAGGAATCTATCTAATCATAAGGAATCTTTTCTTTTGGGAAAAATAATTTTGCTCTTGATATGTAAATATTTGTTATAAATCTCTAATGTCTTAGGGAAAATGAATTTTATCAATAATTTATCTCTAAATTTAGGATGCAGAATTTGCTATATTATTTATCAAGTAAGTTTTAGGGATGATTTTTTCTTTCCAGCAAAACTAGTTGTTTGCTTAGAATTATGTTTAGAAAAGATTTTAATAATTTCACAAAAATACTTCTGTATTTTCTAAATTGAAAGAAAAAAGAACTATTTTGATATAAATGTCAAACATTTGATAACTAAGTCATTGCCTTAGGGGGATTCTAAACCGCGGAAAAAAATCTTCCTTGGCAAACTACATCCTTACTCGTAACTCTTAAAGCTATAATTGTAACTTAAAATTTAAAGTATAGAAATGTGAATATGTTTAGATAAGGTCATGAGTTAATTGCAGAATAATTTAGAAATCTGTGATATAATGAATTCAATAATCTTTAACCCTATTTCCAGCGCTTCAAAAGCTTACTTTCTTCAAATTATTAAATTTCAAACAAATTATTGCTGGATGATTTCACCTTTCCATAACAGTGACTGATCCTTTCAAAATTTGCTTGCAAATTGATTTGAAAAACAAATTCAGCATTTAAAATCGGCATTTACGGCAAAATTGAATTCCTAGTGTACTTTAGCATCCAAATAGAGTCGCGGCGCTTCCATCTAGTGTTGTAGAAACTAGACGTCCAAATTAACATGACCAACGGTATCTCACCCATTGTGGTGGTCCTAAAAGAGTGGATACCACCTCTGGAGAACGCACTGGTCTGCTCATCGGCAAGACCGATTGTGCAGCTCATTGGAAATAAAAATAAAAACTTTTGGTACAGTTTACTACCTGAACTCAGTTTTCAAATTTAAACTACTTATGAAGTGGAAAGAGAATTTGTTATAAAGAACTTTTCCCTCAATATAGTGACATATTAATCTTGCTTTTCTATACATAAGAACAGAACAATCCCTATATGTAAAAATTGAATTTAAAGCTGATAATGCAGTGGATTCGTCAATATTTTTTCAATCTGCAGACTTATAATAGTTTCATAAAATGAAGCTAGAGGAATCCTTATGTCCACTTAAATGATGGGCATTCAGACAATTATGTCCGAATTTGAAAGGATGGACTCTCGATCCTCTATACTAAATTAATTTGATATTGGAAAGAAAGCCATAACTTGATTTCTAATTTAATTGGAAACAAATTTGTTGTAATAGTTCTAGAGATATGGCAAAATGTAGCGAAATATAAAATAAACATTAAGGGGTCCTAACTTCCGACAACTCTTCTGACTGAATTCTAGGTACTATATTTTTCTGATTGCAATCCCATATTTTGATTAACAATCATTTGAAACTTAAAAAGGATCCTGCTTTCATGTTTGATCTATTATTTTCATCTGAGCATAAGATTTATACCCCCAAACAAAATACGAGACTCCCTTACGTAAAAATCCGAGCACTGAACATTATTGCATTATTTTTTCACTATTTTATGTTCCTAGGAAACACCTGTTGATAAAATCTCAACTTTACAATTATATTATAAAGTTTATACTTAAAAATAATGATTTCACGTTACATCATACAAGAAAATATATTTGTAAAAGGATAAATTCTAGAAAATAAATTCTTTCAGAAATTTTATCTCTTGCTTGTATTATATATTTAAAAATAATGCATTATTAATGATATAAATTTACTGTTCAGTAACTGCGACTAAGGTAAAAAACTGAAAGATCTTTATATAATCAAAGGAAAGTTGAATAAAAATCTTTTATTATCTTAACCCCGATAAAAAATTTATAATAACAAAAATAGTTTTTTTCAAAGAAGTTAAGACTGCATCCTGCAGTAAACTGTAACAAAATAAACCTGCATTTTGGAAGATTAAAACTAATATAAATTTTTTTAGTAAGTAAAACACATTTTGAAACCTGAACAGTTTTAAAAACAATAAAAAATCTGTTATCCATTTTATACTGCGTTTCATTCTAATGATCGTGTTGTAAGTACAAAACGAATTTTCAAATGAAGCAGTCTAATTAAATCTTAACTTTTGAAGCACCTAATTAAATCAGTGATATTAAACACTAATTAATTTTCGCTTTTAGTTTTACAGATGTTTTTTTAATCTTTTGAGAGCTCAATATCGTGAAAGAAAAATGTAAAAGTAAAATCGAGATAGACCATTATTTTGCTTTCATTTGAAAAGTTTTGTCGAAAAAGAAAATATATTTATGTATATGAAGCGAAAGATTTTATTTATTTCCCAATCATCTTTTAACCAAATCATGTCCTTTCTTGCAGTTTTAATTTTATCGTAACGTGAGAAAAGAAATGAATAATTTGTTTAAATTTTACATAAAAGCAGAAATTGAAGATAGTTCATTCATTATAACATTTTAAAGGTACGGAATAAATTTTTTATTTTCTCTACCTCTTAAATTAAACATGTGCAAAGCCTAAGCGTTGTAATCAATGAATCTTTGAAATGAATTAATTTTTTAAAAATTATTGTTTTAATTTTGTAATTTTTCACATAAGTGAAGAAAAAAAACGTGCATTTATTCAATTTGTTTGAGTTTGAAAAAGTTTAATATATATTTTTTAAGCTCTCTTCGTTTCATAAATCATATTCTAGAGAATAATTTAACCGCATAAATATTTCGAACAGTGCTAAAAATGTATTTTGATTAATTGTAATTTTCAGTAGCATCTTAAGTAATAGTAATATAGATTGTTAGTAATATGACGTACAATGAGTAAAATTGAATTAAAAAATAGAAGTAATACAATGCATATAATTTAAATTCCAAGGCATACAGAAATAAATTTTAAAAATTTACAAGCAAAAACATAAGGATGCAATCACATGTATAAACTTTAAAATTATCACACTATAAAATCAAACATGTATATTGAAACTCCGAAATCGAGAACTATAGATTCACGATTCTAGATGCTAACTTTTGTAAAAATATATAAGTCAAATATATTTTTACAAAATATATTACTTACATATTTTTACAAGACTTATATACTTTTACAAGAGTTACATATTTTTTAAAAATATATGTAACTTTTGTAAAAATACATGTCATAATACTACAGGGTTTTACGGGAGCTATTCTTATAATAATTAATTTTTAATTCAATGTAAATTAAATTAAACTCAATTCTAATTAATTTTCAATTCAAGATTTAACTTCGTTCCTAAAATCTTTTGTTTATGCTTTTTAGAAAAGAGATGGTAAACTACTCGGCTCCACGACAGGAGAGAGATAGAATCAAGAAGAGAAGTTGAAAGGAGAAGACAGGCTTTAGCGTTGCTATCTAAACAAATTATGCATTTCTTCTGAACATATTTTTCCTGGCTCGAATTAAATATAGCCCGAATCAATGGATTAAAAGATTAGATAAAGAATTTGTGAAACATTTTCTATTTTCATTCAAGCTTTTTTCCCTGCATTTTGTATAACCTTTCAGGAAAGTCTATTTCCGTGATATTCTATAAGCACATAAGCTAGAAATATTACTTCATAATTAGTTCTTTTTAATCACATTAATTTATTACAAAATTTATGTCAAAATTTTACCTGTTAAAATTTTTATCAGAAAACATTTTAACAGTTATCTCTGAATAAAATTGATACATTAGATACGCTAAATGAAAGCCGATCCAACTCATTGCATACGACGACAGTAAATTTTAACAATTTGTGCTCTGTAAATAAACACAATAGTCCTGAATTTTGTATAACCTTTCAGGAAAGTCTATTTCTGTGATTTTCTATAAGCACATAAGCTAGAAATATTACTTCATAATTAGTTCTTTTTAATCACATTAATTTATTACTTGCATAAAGTCAAAATTTTACTTGTTAGAATTTTTATCAGAAATGCATTTGAATAGTTGTCCCTGAGTAAAATTGTTACATTAAATACGTTAAATGAGAGGGCTTCCAACTCATTGCATACGACAGTAAATTTTATTAATTTGTGCTCTGTAAATAAACGCAATACCCCTGAATTTTGTATAACCTTTCAGGAAAGTCTATTTCTGTGATATTCTATAAGCATATAAGCTAGAAATATTACTTCATAATTAGTTTCTTTTTAATCATATTAATTTATTACTTGCATAAAGTCAAAATTTCACTTGTTAGAATTTTTATCAGAAATGCATTTGAATAGTTGTCCCTGAGTAAAATTGTTACATTAAATACGTTAAATGAGAGGCCTTCCAACTCATTGCATACGACAGTAAATTTTATTAATTTGTGCTCTGTAAATAAACGCAATACCCCTGAATTTTGTATAACCTTTCAGGAAAGTCTATTTCTGTGATATTCTATAAGCATATAAGCTAGAAATATTACTTCATAATTAGTTTCTTTTTAATCATATTAATTCATTACTTGCATAAAATCAAAATTTTACTTATTAGAATTTTTATCATAAATACCTTTGAACAGTTGTCCTTGAATAAAACTGGTACATTAAATACGTTAAATGAGAGCCCTTCTAACTCATTGCATGTGACAGTAAATTTTAATAATTTGTGCTCCGTAAATGAACACAATACAGGGTGTCCACTTAAACTCATGTCCAATCTCTTAACATCTGAACGACTTCAGCTCTAATTATAAAATCGGTGTTCAGGAATGATAAAAGTAGTTATAAGCTTACTTACTGCTGTAGAACTGTGGAGTTTGTATCTCGAAATTTGAATGAGTCCTAGAGGGGAGAGGGGAGCTGCAGAGATGAATTGATCTTGTACTATTAAACATCTTGTGGGTATCGATATTCATAAGAGAACGCTTTAAACTTGAGTTTCAAGACTATTCTAAACATTGAAAATGAAAGTATTTTGTTTCAAACATCACATCTTTATGTCACAGGGAAAGAAAGTATGATGAACCAAATCAGTATTTTAAGCGTTATTTTATTAGCATACATATGTAACATGTACATCTAACTGTTCCAAATTCATCCTACTCTACAACTTTGTATCCACTTTATATCCCTCATTGCTTTCAAGATTGTAAGTATGAACTCAGCAGTTCACACTTGACTGCTGTAAGCGGTTCCATCTTTGCAACGCATAGCCACTTTATCATACTCTGGACACCACTTCTAGAGCTGTTCAAAAATTAAGAGGGTGGATACAGATTTAAACTGACAATCCAATTAATGCTATAGAAATACGGCAATAAATATACAAATAGTTACTCATTGGAAATGCACTAGAAACACAGTATTTTAATACGAATTAATAGAAGAATTTGTGTATTGAATTTCAAATGTCAGATTGTTGAATTATTTATTTAAATGAATAAATGAATTACCTATTACAATAGATTCTTATTATTTTGAACTAGGTGTTTATAATTGTACTAATAAGCAGGGATTCTAAAATTTCTCGACACATACAATATATTTTTTTATTTTCTGGATGAAATAAGGAAAACCTTTAAAATATTTCAATAAAGCTGTTTTTTAACTGATTTAAAACATTCAAGGGAAAATGAACAATTTTTCTATTTTTGCGATATCTTAAACTTATTAAGAGAATAAATTGCATTTTTTTTTAAATAGAATGCTTTAAAATTTTTATGCAAGGCTTAAATTTGATTCAGCTGAAAATGTTAAAAAATAATTTTCCTAATCTTCAGACGAAAGCATGCATTAGTTGAAAATAAATTTAAACACATGAAAAACAGAAAGAATAGAAAATTTAATAAGTATGTAGCTAATTTTCTTTTTTTCTGTCTTTCTTTCTTTCTTTTTTCAAGATTTCTTTTCTAAGCACAATTTAATTTTCTACGATGAAAAGAAATATGTTTTATTATTGTTCAAAAAGTGTTTCTTTAACAGCATTAGCAAAATTTAGCTATTAGAGAAAAACAAAAGAAAATCTTGTTCTCTATTAATATAGTTAGCATATTTATTTAAAATATAAAGTAGAATAGCGTAATTCCGTATAATTAAGCAACATTAATTTTTTTTCTTGATATGCGTTAGTTGAAGAATAATATTATTCATAAGCTTTAGGTTGCAACTTTTTCCTATTGTAAATATAAAGCTAAAAAACTACTGAAATAACTATTTTTTAATTTTAAGTTTAAATCAGAAGTGCAAAATGCACTTAATTTAGATCTTAGTTGGTTTAAAGTAATTTTTGACGAATAATATTTAGTTTAAAAAACTACTGAAAAGCTAAAAAACTATAAAGCTAAAAAACTACTGAAATAACTATTTTTTAATTTTAAGTTTAAATCAGAAGTGCAAAATGCACTTAATTTAGATCTTAGTTGGTTTAAAGTAATTTTTGACGAATAATATTTAGTTTGTATCACATATTTTGTCCTTGATTTTACAGAAACTGTATGTTCCTTCTTTTATGTTTGTGCTCAGACTGCTCTTAGTGATACAAGCAAGATTTTCCTTTGAAATTATGCTTTCGATTTGAAGGAAAAATTATCATTTATTGTCAGAATTTAGGCATTATTGATTCAATCAATGCAACCTAACATCAGCTTAAAACAACACAATTTTGAAAAATTTCTAATTATTTTATGCAATTTATTTTCTATATTATTAATTATTTGCAATCATTGAAAGGTATTTTATCCAAAACATTTCAGCATGAGATCAAGCAAAAAGTCTTAGCAAATGATTCCTGTAAAATAGCAAGCCACAAGAAACAAATTTATAAAATTTATTTCCAAACTATATTCCAAAATAAAGCCAGCTAACATGAACTACTTTCTTTCTTATAATAACTTATACACTGTCATTTATGACGAAAATAATACATGGAAGCTTGGTAATAACATTGTTTTTAGATGTTAGATTTTGTTGCCATACATTCATTGTACTTACGTTTGCGTTTAAATTCATTCTTACTGCTGAGTATATCATTAAAAAAGAAAAATCAACACTATTTTCAAATAAAAATGAAATATCACCAAAGCAAAGTTTGTAAGCGCTATTCCATAACTTTAAATTCATGGAAAAGCTCGAGAAATTAGTTTTAGAAACCAGAAAGTTCAAACGGATATTTCCTTGTACATCTCCTTTGGCGTTTTAGAGCATAATTTTCAATGACAAGGACATTTTATTAAAGCATTAATTTCCTTAACCGCAGCAAGTTTACTAGAAATTCCGCCACCTATATTAATATACCCATCATTTTAACGTGGTTTTCACATATGTTTGCCGATCACGTGCAAAGAACATACTTTTCAGTGGGCAGATCGGATTGGACAGAATTAGGGATTCAGGGAATGTTAATCCAAAGCGTCAGTTACGCTTAGCTAGGATAAACTGAAATTTACAAGAATATTCCAGAAGGGATTAAGGTTTGCGAAACTCAAAATTAATTCCAGTACTGCAAGACACATATTGCTGATTAAATGAAATTCGGATAAGTTATTCTAATTCTGCATAAACAGTTCGAAAATAAATATTGTGATTAAAATGAAACTGAGCACGAATTCGATATCTAATTTTGGAGAATTATCTTCAAATTTCTAGTCATTAATAAACTGAAGACATTCAAATGGGATGATTAATGGGGTAATCTGACATTTAAAGGGTTGAATGTGGGAGATTATTTCTAACCTAATGTTTTCCATTTAATTTGTATTGCTTTTATTAGAATAAAAACATCCATAAAAAGTTATACAAAACAAAGGTATTTTATTTTTATTTTATAACCATTGTTGAGCATCTGATCCGGTTTTAAGTTTACGACCACCAGTGTTTAATTTCGTAGCCTTGTAATTTTGAATTTAATCCAGAAAACAAGGGAACTCCTGGATTTAATATTGGTTGAAATTCGCCTTCACGGATAGCATTTTTGATGGAATTAACCAACATTTGCGTTACGTTGAGAAAGCTCCCCACAGTTGGCCTGATGGCAAGTTAACACTAATCCATGATCCGTCTACCACTGAGGATTTATTTCGTCAGCACAGTAGTTGGTGCTATCTGGGTGTGGAATTTGTATCGAGCAACCATCGTTGGGATTCGAATCCGAGTCATTCCCTGAGTCATCAAGACTCGAAACAAATGTATCAGCATATGAGGGGAAATGAACAAAAAGAATTTAGTCTTTGAAAAATAAATTAATAACTAGGAAAAGGTTATTTGTATTAGGAATCGCTGGGATATCCGGGTATAAACAAGCAGAATTACAACTGATTTAATCAAAAATTTAATTTTGTGCAAAATTAAAAATCGAGAGAAATCAATATATATATATATATATATATATATATATATATATATATATATATATATATATATATATATATATATATATATATATATATATATATATATATATATATATATATATATATATATATATATATATATATATATATATATATATATATATATACACTGAAGAGCCAAAAAAACTGCCGGTATACCTGCCTAATATCGTGTAGGGAAGCACGTATCGAAAGCCCATATCGATGATGAAATCTGCTGCAATTTGTGGAAGGGTTGCACGTCTGTCACGTTTAATGATTCTCGTCAATCGTCGTTGATCCCGTTCTTGCATGATCATTTTCCGACCGCAGCGATGTCGTAGATTTGATGATTTACCGGATTTCCGATACTCACGGTATACTCGTGCAATGGTCGTACGTGAAAATCCAAATTTCATTACTATCTCGGAGATGCTATGTCCCACCTCCCGTGCGCCGACTATAACACCACGCTCAAACTCACTTAACTCTGTATAACCTGACATTGTAGCACCAGTAACCAATCTAAGAACTGTGCTAGACACTCGTTGTCTTATATACGAATTGTCGATCGCAGCGCTGTACTTTGATTGTCTCCATACCCTTTTATTTGCATACTCATGCCTGTACCAGTCTTTTTTGGCTCTTCAGTATATATATATATATATATATATATATATATATATATATATATATATATATATATATATATATATATATATATATATATATATATATATATATATATATATATATATATATATATATATATATATATATATATATATTGATATATATATATATATATATACTGATATATATTGATATAATATATAAAAATTTAAAAAAGCTAGTTTCGTTCTTTTCTAAAATAAAATTGAAATAAAAATAAAAATCCCACGCGACTTCTTGGCGTTGCATGTTTCATTATTGGCCAGCCAGGTGCCCTACTGGTTTGAATCCACTGAACTGAATTGCTGCGGGTTGGAATCCCGCTAGCTCAGGTCATCGATTTTTCTCTCTCTGAGGTGTTCACTGTTGTTCTTGTGTATGAGTGAATGTGGCCCACCCTATGAACCAGTGGCCGAGTGACGTAGGTAATGTTGCTCGCCTTCGTGACTTTGTTCATAGGTGCTCACCCGGTAATGCTAAATGAGCAACACTTCAGGCGTTTTTTTTAAGGTGAAGAACGATAAATTCAATGCTTGCCGTTAAAAAAAAGTTTCATTACTTCACTTGCTTTTGTCAGCGTTGCTAGATTTTATTTTTAAAAATCCTAACAGTATTTTTGTGCAAGAATTGATAATCTTCACCTAATGTGATTACCTAAAAAATTCGGAAAAACATTTAAACCTACATATTTTTCTACTGAAAATCTTGGATTACTTCAGAAGAAATTCAACCCAGCAACAGTGAAATTCAAAAGATATTCATTTCAAGGCAACCAATCACAGTGAAATCTCAAGATCCTGTGACCCTCTGCTGCTGTTTTTTACACTAACTTTAGTCGGTGTCTAGTATCTTATTTTCATTGCTTAACCATACTTTGCTTGAGTTTTAGAATTCATTATTATTTTATTACATTCAATAATTTATTAATTACAATTAATAAATTATAATGGCGTAATGTTATAATTTATTAATATTAGTTACAATTTATTATTGAAAATTAGAACTTTCAATACTAATGCTGAATATGTTCTACTAATTGAATCTGAGACATAGTACTGAAATAAAAATAATATGAAAAAACTTCAAGTATTTATTAACAACTGTTTAGGAAGAATCTTCTGAATCAAGTGGCTCCATAAAATTTGTAATGCAGAAATCCTCAGAAAAACAAAGCAGAATCCGATTGATCTGGAAGTTAAAAAACACAAATGGAAATTGATTGGTCATGTTCTACGTAAATCTGAAAAATTTAAAGTAAAACAAGTTTTTGATTGGAACCTTCAAGGTAATATAAAAAGAAGAAGACCTTAAAATACTTGGCTTATGACGATCTTAAACGAATTGAAAATAATAGGAAAGTCAGGGAGAGAGACAAAATATCTGGCCACAAATAGAGTGAGATGGAAAGCTATGATAGATGCTCCAATGTTCCAACTCTGTATCAAAAAGGACATGTACATGTAATTTATTGTTTATGACAACTCAACAACTATGATGAGTAGCATTGGTTAGATTATCACTTTTTTAAAAACTTTAGCATTACAAATTTTATATTAAGTGTTTTTTATTTTACTTTTTCTTTATGTTTTAACTTAACTGGGCCTACCAAATTCAGGTTAAATCCTAGCATAGCATGTTATGTCCAGCAAAAACGCTTTTAACACAAGAAAAATTAATCCCGATATTAATGATCTATAAAAATTTACTCCTAAAATTTTCATACAAAAATAAAATAAAAAAAATTAATTAATAACTAACAAAAAAACAAAAAATATGACCTAGAATACATAACTGATTCCTGAGGAAAAGGTAAGGTTCTTATCACCGAAATGAAAATTTTGATTTTTAATAAAACTTAGTACAACTGCATAAAATTAAATAAAAGGAAAAAACAACAAATAAAATTGCAGGTGCATAAAATAGAAACAGATTTTTCCGTATCAGTTTTCACCTACGTAAATAATTGTTAAATATCTTTGGCAGAAAACTGCTAAATAAACTAATTTTTGTTAGTAAATTATCCATTTAATGACGTGGGATTGTATTAAGAGGTTCTAGTATTATAAAAAGCAAGGAAAAACAATTTACATGTAATTAAGTACTTTCATTAAACTGGGAATACTTTTTAGAAACTATGATTCTTTTCCAAAATACTATACTCAACATCCCTGTTCAGATTTAAATTTGGCACTAATTTAAAAGGTACACCTCATAATAAACAAATATATGTAAAAGTTTAATAAAATACAATATTAAAAAGTATTTTATTCAAGGAAATATTTTTGACATAAGAAACTTTCTGTACTTTTGAAAATTAGATAAGTAATCTAAAAAAAAACTAAATGATTATACTAATTACATAAAAGAGATTATACAAAGAAATATAAAATTCTATCTAATTACACTAAGCTTTATTTATCAATTACATTAACTATAAAACTTCTGAGAACTAAAGCACTTCCAATAAGGCCAACAAATGCGAGTAACGCATAATAAAATAAAATGTCTTTGATGCAAAGAATTAATGGTAATTTCATATAATTTTTTTGATGTTGTAATTGGGAATGAGGATTTAAAGTAAGTAATTATTTTTATACTAAATATTTTACGTAACTATAGACGTAGTTCGTTAATAAAATTAACAAATGTAATTGTAAAAACATGTAATTGATGAAGTTGATAAAAACATTACACTACAAAATACTGTTTTTTGTATATTTAGTTTTGGATTAGAAAAAAGTTAGATTAGTTAAGCACAAAATTCAAGTCAATGCAAAACATCGCAATCATAATTATTTATTACTCAAACTGTTAAAGTTTGAAATTTTTCCTAAAATATGTATATTTTTTAACTGTAATTCTTATAATTACGCATATTTTTAACTCTTTAAGGTAAAAAAATATTCATCAGTTAAGCAATTGATTTTAGATTAAGAAAGATTTTACTGTCTCAGAAACTTAAATAAAATAATAGTTTAGATAATATTCTACGAGTAATAATCTTTATAGAAGTTAAGCCTTTTATTCCATGTTGAAATGACCTAGTTTATTTCTAGGACACATTGACTTTTTTTTGTTCAAACCCTCTTTTTTTCTGCAATGTGCGAATTTTTTTTTTTAACTTTGACTTTTAATTTTCTAACCGTCAACCAAATAGTCAAATTTTAGAGAATGTCATTCCCCCTCTTTACACTGTTTCGATATTTTTAAAATCATGGGAAAACTGGTTTTTAATGTAAAAAGGAATACGCATCAAGATATGACAATCTACGGGCCTATGCACAAAGTTGTTTTTGTTGTGCTTTTGTATAATAAATAAATTTAAATAAAAATAAAAAATAAGGACTAAAACTTTTAAAAAACCATGATAGTATTTTCATTTTTAACAATTTATAATTAATTATAAATTTAATTTGTTACAATGCACACTATAACAAGAATAAAAGCACAAAAAATATCTTAATATCGCAGTTTATTAGAACAATACGCTAAAGTTGGCAGTTTTTATATGGCATAGAAGATCTTGTTTTACCTAATTAAGGCCGATCTCGAATTCAGGTCGATATAAATCCTGTTTGCTTTCCTGCACAAAAAACTGGTTTTCTTTCATGTTGTTGAATTAAGTCAATTTTGTTGGGAGGAATATTAATTCACAAATATATCCGTGTAGAAAATTATTAAAATAATTAGACGACAACACAAGACAACGTCATATTTTAGTTTGAATACTTCTTTATTTATAAAAGATGCAATGCTTAAAAAGGAGATGCCCAAATGTTTTTCTACAAAACTATGCATCAACGTTAAGTTTATTTGCAGAACAAGCTGAATGCACTTTCATCGTATAGGTTGAAAAAAGTAAATCAGCAGTAAATCTGAATTGGCACTACAAAATATTGTACAAAACTGAACTGTGGGAATGTTAAGTACATGTACTGAAAAATTAATAAAGTTACAATAGTTCCCATAATTTTTATCCATTATTATTTTTTGCCTCTTCCGATTGCTTTACTTTATTAATTTAAGAAAAAACACGTTTTTTTCCATTCTTTTTTCTTTTTAAATTTCATCTCTTCGAAACAAAGATTAACTGCTTTTGAAATTATCTGGCACGGTGTCCTATATCGAGACCGACTCATAATAATCAAAATATCCTACAATTAAATAATTTTCGACAGTGCTTATCACTTTCATGGTAAAGGGCCTTATGAGAACTATCATCACATTAACTATTATCTGATAAATTGGAAAAAAACTATTACTACAAAACAGCAAATTTTATTAAAAACTATCTGAGCATCTGTTCTTCTTTCACGGTGAAAAGAGTAAACAATTAATAAATTAGTAATTAACAGCAGTAAAACATCATGCACAAAATTGAGAGATATGCATCTACACTATGAATAAAACTAAAATAATTACGTTTTTTTAATTTATTATATATAACCCTTCTCGGTAACTTTACGTTATTATATTAAGAAACACGTTTTTAGTAGTTCCTCTCATCAGAATAAATATTAACTGTATTCAAAATTTTTTGGAATGATACTCTTGCTTGGTGCCAACTGATGTTAGTCAAAATTTACCACAATCAAACGAATTTTTCTGGTACTTATTCTTTTAGAGGGAGTATAACCTGGTTAAGATTGTTACATAAAAATAAATTTTTTATTGTCAAATTCGTTATATAAAATGTGCTTTCTTTTGTGAAGCACGTTTTCTTGGTAATTTAATTTTTAAAAAATATGTTTACATAATTGGAAGGAAAAATTCTTTTTAATTATGCAAATAAAATTAAACCGATGTTCATTTTTCCCTTGCTTCAGAAAAGCATTCTTAATTTATTAAAAATTTTGCAATAAATATTCACACTATAATGTAAAACTTCTTAGATGTCAATAATAATTATTAAAACTTCCATGAAAAAACACTTTTTGAGAATTAAATTACGGAAAGTGTCCACATTTTGCTTGATTGCCAATATTTTTCTCAAGTAAATTTTGTCCTTTCTTCCGGATTTATGTGATGAATAAAAACGGAGAAGTAATTTCCTCGACAGTTTATATTTTCCAATAAAAGACTCGAAGTCGCTAAAAATAATTTTAAAAGTTGTAATTAATTAGTTTCAAAACTTCACGAAAGGTTCTGATTCAAAAGAGACAAAAGATAAACATTTTAAAGTTATTATTAAAATCTTTAAACAAAGAAAATTGATGAAACATTTTCTATAATAGCAATTGTTTTAGATTGAATCAGCATCAATTTCAGGAATTTCATAAAAACCATATTTTTATGTTGTAAATGCATATTATTATACATATTGACTTAAAATATATTATATTATTATATATTGACTTAAAATAAAAATTGCTATTTAAATGACAGGAATTGCTATTTAAATCACCCGCTTACTTCGCTCACTATCCATTGTAGTTCCCTCTTATTTACAATTTTTTTTTCCTTTTGCCTTAAAAGTCTATAGTTTTCTTTCCTCGCCTTTTAAATTTTTAACCATGTACGTTGAAAAAAATTTTAAACTGAGTCATAAAGACTGCTTAATAATTCGAAGTAATAAATGAGAAGTAATTTTAATTGCTTGCAATAAACAATGATAACCATACATCATACATCAGTTCAGACTGGAAACTTTTCCTTTCTGTAGGCTTTTCTATTTTTGTTAAATAATTCGATGTAAATGTCAAAATTTATAATTGACACCTTCTACTCTTACTTTTTTTGACATATTTTTTAATTTTTACTTATTCATTTATGTTTGTTAATTTTCACCTAAGTCCAGCATGATGAGCCGAACATGAGATCTGTTATCAATCTGTTTGGTAAAATAATTAATCTTCTTAAAATCTTAAATGACCAAAATAAGTCGTAAAATACATGGTACACTTTCAAAAAAAGTTGGATAATTTAGTTGTAATTTTACAGGGTTTTAAGTGTAAGTCCTTTTTTTTTAATTTACTTTTCAGTGTTGAACCTCTTCTAAATATGTATGTAATGTGAACTGCAATTTTAAAAATCTGAATTTTCTATTAAATTTTTTCCATATCGAGTGTAACAGTTATTAAATAAATAATATAAATATCTTTTCAGTGTTATTACCAGAATAACTCTCTTTTTTAATCAGATATTTCGTTAGCATAAAAATATGGATTTTTGCTTTTTTTTCTAGGTTTACAACCACTGAAATTTAAGAAAAGCGAAGTAAGAAGAATAAAAAGGCAAACATTTTATTACTTACTAGGAGGCACCGCTTCATAAACACCCGTAGTTGCTTCTCATTCATTACTTTTTTTTTCTCAAAAGTCAATGAGAAAGGATAATTATGCTAAAAAAATATATAATTATTAAAAATTTATCTAAGTCCATTGTCCAATGTATTAGACATAATGAAATGAATAAATACCTGGACTTTTAAATAAATTAACTTTACTTAAAAAAAACTAATCTACTGAATGCATAATGGTTTACTTAACAATAAATAATAAATAAGAAGATATAATGATAACACGATATAATAATTAACACTATATAAAGATAACCTTATAAATTTTAATATTTATATATATATATATATATATATATATATATATATATATATATATATATATATATATAATAAAAAAATTCACACTTATGATGAAAATTACAACTTGCAACATTTATTCACTCACGCTTTTATTTTTTTCATTATATTTATTTATTTGCCATGACATCAAGTCAAGCGTAAATTTAAAGTGAAGATCTCGAGAGAGAGAAATGTTTCTATAACAATTTATAAACGTATTAACTGTCACTATTTTAAGCAAGAAAAAAATAAAAAGTAACTCGGAAGAAAAGAACTTAAAAGTATGATTTTTGAACAAATTGAAATTTTCTGAAAATCCTATTCATAAATAAAAAACAATGTATTCATAATTTTAAAAAATTCTTTTCCTCACTTTAAATTTCTTATTTTTCACTTCAATTTCTTCAAATTTACTCCGTAATTACAATCACAAAGCTGTTTACTTAGTATTTTTTATTACATGTTTATTAATAAATAATTTTTTAACTAAAATTATTGAATTTTTAAAATTATTACATGTTTATAAATAAATAATTTAAAGCGCTTTATGTAGATTTTATTACACACCTTCACAATTTCAACTTTCTAATTCTAATTTTTTTACGTAATTAAACAAATTGTAACGTAAAGCAAACAAAAAAATAAATGTGTGAAAAATTCCCTACAAAAGAGCGCGTGAAGTTACAATAACTTTTCGAACAAATTGGAACTCGAAAAATGTCATGTTAATAAAAATGGCCCTTTACACGTGCCAAATTTGAATCCTGTAGTTGAATTTCTTCATAATTCTAAAATTCTATGGCATAATTATAAAATTAATTAGAGAAGGTTAATTATTTTATTTTATCGTCTTTCCCTGCACATGTACGATGTTAAACAATCAAAACAGTTGATACTCTTCTGAAATTTTTAGGCAGAAAGATTTTTTTTTAAAACTTAACTAGCCAAAATTAAATTGCTGCGTTCATATACAATACGAATTGGTTGTCTTGAAGCTGCAACCTTTAATTTATACGCTGTTTGTTTCCCTAAAAAATATTTTTTCTTACATTTATTTAACAAATGTACGTAAATACAGATATTATTAGATATTGCATTCTCCCCCATTTTAAAAAATACAGGTTCATGTTGTTTAGATGAAAACAGAAAAGAGGGAATTCATTACACAGAATTAAATTAAAAAAGTCCATAAACGTCATTATTATTTTGCAAATGTGGAGCAACTATAATAATTTGTTGAGAACATTTTCTCAGTGTACCTCGTTTGCGCTGAATAAGAAAGGCACTTAAGAGCTCTAGTTTTTTTTTTTACTTTGATACATTTTCACAGTCCCAGAAAAAAAAGCTTGAAATAAATTGAATTTAATGACTAGATTCAAACAAGCGTGTTCTTATAACAGTCTTTTCGAATCTTTATTGCCGTTACTTTCATACAAACCTTTAAAAAAAATACGTTCTCAATAGAATGGCTATCTTTTCAAATGCTAATTTTTATTCAAATATTTGTTCTTTGCATTTGACGTTATTGTAAGGAAGGGATATCCTTTCAAGTTGAGCAAACATTTCATGAAAGGTTTCTATCTCATTGATTTTGACAGTCATTTTAAAGCATTAAAGCTAATATTTTAAGAAAGTTTGGGTCGATTTTTAAAATGGAACAATACTGAAGAAGAATCAAGCGTTTTCTGCACGGAGTTCAAGACATGGTTGTTCAATACTTGGAACTGTTTTTTTTAATAATTCAGACATAGTGTTGAAATCAACTTGTGAAATTGGAAACTATGTCAAATTCACTATGACTGAATACAAAAATGACTTAACAAGCTAAATAAAAACTCTCGGAACAAACTTTTGGGAAAATTCAGATTCTCCTTGAGGACCTGAATGCCGAATTTGAAAATTAGTCTTTACTAGATGTGCCGTCGCATAGGTGTAAGAGCACAAAATGATTTTATCGTCATCACATATTGGCAATTGAATACCATGAAAATAAACTAGTAAAAGAATACAAAATATTAAATTCTAAGTTGACAAAACTATCTTTGAAAGAAACCCGCTTAAAAGCAGTAGAATTTACAAGAGAAAGAATAATTGAAGCACTGAAGAAAACAATGGAAATAAAAATAAAAATATGACTACCGAAGCCGACGTCTTCAAGTGGTACCGGCCTCGGAAGCCATAAAACAAAACCTTTTCTATTGAGACAGAAGAGAAATGCCAAAATTAACTCTCTCAGTACCGTGGAGGTTTTGTAGAAGTCCAAGAAAAAATACATGAAATACATAAAACCAAATCAGAAAAGAAATTTCAACAAATCTTGAGAAAATAAAAACTCACATTAAACCGGTCAAACAGCGATTTCACAAGCAAACTAAATGCAAAGGAAAATCTAAAACAAAAGCAAAGAACGCTCTCTGTTGAAATGCGCAGAATGAAAAAAAGAATAGTAAAAGGAAAGATTACGTTACAAATTAGTATAATGCTTAAACGGGGCTGCTCAGTTAAAACTTAATTTTCGGACTGTTAAAAGAAATAATAAACTCGTATTCTTCAATCATTTTCTTAAGCAAAAAATTTATATTACAATAATTAAAAGGAAAATCATTATTACTCAAATTATTCAAAAAATTAACCCTTATAAACCCGTACATTCCTAACTAAGAAGATCCTCAAAATTTCAAATTATGACATGATCATGGATTGAATTTTTTTTTAATACTTGGCGATATTGGAATGGCGAAATTCCGCAGCTATCGCGTTCGTATGACTCTTCATGTTACAAATTGTTCGAGCTTCCAAGCAATACCCACATTAAGTAACTTTATCCAATTCCCTTACAAAGAAAATAATAGACTTCTTTTTCACGCTTATAGCCTCTTAATATCATTTTGCAAAAAGTATGAATTCTCATTTCCCGCCCTGTGAGATAGCCAAGAGCAATCCCCATATTTCATTAGTATTGCATTTTTAATCCTGCATTGCTTTGTGATTGTGAGATATTTGAATATACCCTACCACTCCTAGAATTTTGTACCATTGTAGTTTTCTCTGACAAAACATTAAAAAAAATATTAACTTACGTTTCACACCAAATCTTATATTACTACAATATTCTAACGCTACCCCAAAAAATATTCTATGTCTGTTTAAAAATATTATCGAAATTTAAATTCTCTACAATTCGGTATGATTTGTCTGACTTCAAAAATCACTGATAAGTGTTTTGTTTTCAAATAGCTCTAAATATTATTTTTCTTAAGCATAAAATAATAAAACATAAAATACATAAGCATAAAATAATTTTCAAGCTTCCCGTTGTTTTTTTTTGTTAGGGTTTTACTGTTTTTGCACAAATTTTTTCGCAAACTTTGAAGATTTTCAGATATCTTAAGGCAATATTGTTTGCTTTAAGTAACAAAAATTATCGTCATATTCTCTTAACTGTAATTTCCTTTTTTTTTTGTCTTTGTGAAAGTCAGTTGCAAATAAACCATTCTAGAATGGTTAAAATTAAAGCAATATGTCACAAATTTTCTTTTTTAAAGAGCATTTCGTAGCAGTATTCTAGTTCCGAAAATAGAATATCTATTTTGAGATAGATTTTTCTTTTATTAATAACTAAGATCAAAGTACGACTAATCTGTTAGTGTTTCTACTTTGACTGGAATAGAGACATAACTACATTAACTACTTTCACTTTTCTCTTATATCTCACTTCGATTTAATCTGTACATGAATACGGACAATATTCTATTCACTGTAAGTAACAAATTTATTTCTGCTTTACTTTCATGTTTTTAAAACTCATTCAATTTTTACAAAATCATTCATAAAGAAACAAATATTAAGTGTAGCAAAATGTTTGATTTAAATGAACATCTCTAATATGAATAATCGGAATTTAATTATTATTTATACTATATTACAAGTAAACAAGTCCGGAACTATAATTAAATAGTTCATTAAGAGAATAAATGAGATCTTTTTAACATATTATTTTAAAATTAATCTTTTTCTTTCTTTTTTATCTGAAAATTGGCATTAGTGGAGCTCATAACGCTTTTAAAATTAAATTTTAACTTTCATTGATCTATGGCATAAATTCACTCCTTTACAGGGTACATCATTTTAAATAACATTAAAACTGTAGAGAACAGATTTTTAACTACTATTGATGACTGTAGCAAAGTAATAAAATATTAGGGTAATAAATACGGAACTTAAAATAAAGAAAAACATCAAATGTGTTTTAATTCGTAAGAAAATGTTGGCTACTAAAAAAGCAATTTTCACTCTTAAAAATATATTTAAAGACCTAGATAACTTTTGAAGTAACTAAAAAATAACTCTTCAAATGTTTATCAAGTGTCAAATTATTTCTTTTCATAAGTGAAAATCTCTATATAAATATTCCAAGCCATATTAAAAAATTTTCATTACACAGTGAGGATAATGTAATACAACGTCGACATTTATGTTTATTGCATTTATTATTTAAAAATATTGTGAGAATGCGAAGATTTCTTTCGAGAAATTTTATGTGACTCTTTTGTCAGTAAATCAGTTTCACTACTTTTTTAAACTGTATATTTTTTTAATTAAATCAATGATTTCAAACAAATCATTTTCTTAGAACACATCTGTTTTCAAAATCAATGACTAATGTACTCTTACATACAATAGTGTATTGCTTTTAAACTATTTTTATGTCGTTTTTTTAAATATTCAAAAGAAATCTTTCGAGTTTTCGTGTATTAAAACTATATTAAGCTAAAGTTTGAAGCAAATCTTAAGAATTTTTATAATAATAATGTTTTTCTACCTTTAAGTGTCCCTAAATGGGAATCTATCAGCAAAAATGACCTTTTGCTTTGTATAATCTGATTTATGGATCAATTTAAACATGTTTTAAAACATGTCAAATGATATAAAAATAAATAGACATACTTTTTTATGCATCCTCCGATGTTCATTTAGAAATAACAGAAAATTCGATGATTTTTACTTGAAAATGTCCACTTCATTATAAACTCATAAATGAGATAAAAAGTTTTATAAGTTCACAATCGATTAAACTCAATTATCATACTGTTTTTAATCATAAATTTAAATTTTCAGCATTTTTAAAATTGTAGAATAACTTTAAAGAGTATTTCTTTACATTCCGTTCCTAAAAAATGTCCTATGATCTTAAATAATTACAAATATGTAAGTCATAAAACTGCCAAAAAATTATGATTAATCTTACAATTCAATCAAATTTTTACATGTCAATCAACTTAAAATTTTTCATTGCTGTTAAAAATTCTGACTAACGAGGGTAAACCCAATTATATAATTACAGAGACAATCATTACGTAAACGCATATAAGTAGAAATGAATTATAACATAAGGGTTAAAATTATACGGTGTCTTGGGATATTCATCCACTTTTAGATGCACCTGGCTAATTTTTTTTTTAATTATTTTCCGCACATGCGCTGTATAAAGCAACTACTTCAATTACTCTTATCTGACGCAGTTTTTATTATTATTTTTTTAATTTTAAAGGAATAATTTCGTTATCAGTTTAAAATTGATTCAAACGCTTTGTTTAATTTTTTTTAAATATTTAAGCTATAGCAAAGGTGGCACTAGACCTAGTATCCTTATTTCGGACATTTACCAAAGGTCTAGTCATACTAGGTCTGGTTAAGTGCCATTGCCCGGTATTCATTTCCCCGGTATATCCTACACTGATGTTTTTTTAAGGTCAAGTGCCATTCTCCGGTATACATTTGTCCGGTATACTCTACACTGATGTTTTTTTAAGGTTCAGTGCCACTGCCCGGGATACATTTGCCCGGTATATCCTACACTAATGTTTTTTAAGGTCAAGTGCCACTGCCCGGTATACCCTACACTGATGTTTTTTAAGGTCAAATGCCACTGCCCGGTATACATTTGTCCGGTATACCCTACACTGATGTTTTTTTAAGATCAAGTGCCACTGCTCGGTATACATTTGCTCGGTATACCCTACACTGATGTTTTTTTTAAAGTCAAGTGCCATTACCCGGTATATATTTGCCCTATACTCCAAACACTGATGTTTGTTCTAATCTATCGTCAGTAACTATTAAAATATCGAATGAATGTAATTATATCCACGAATAAATTAATATCAAATCGGATGTAATAAATATTTCGGACATTCACCAAAGCAACTAATTTGATTGTCAACATTCACCGGTGAAAGTCAACAACCACCGATTTCGGTCATTCACAGTAACATGAAAAACATCATTTACACAATAACCCCATCGGAGCGATTATTTCATACTTTGCCTAAATAGCATCCGGCATTTCAAAAAATAAAAATAATTGATTTTGTTGGCGATGATCTCGTAATTCGATAAAGAATCATGCATAGTACAGGTAAGGAAGATATTAACCTCGAAGGAAAAGTGGATGAATACCCCAAGGAACCAAATTATACCAAATTATTGAACGCTGAGTATCCTGACGTTGTTTGAAATTTTTTGATAAAATTTAATAGATAAAAAAAAGTATTTCTTTAAGAAACAGCCAAAATAAGCGTTATGTCATTTTTGCCGTTTTGCTTCCGTTTTATTTATTCGGAAATTACTCGGTTAACATTTTATTTCGAAATTACTGTCTTATATAAAATAGTTAATTAATTTTTATTCAGTATAAAAATAATATTTTATTATTTTATACAGTTTTCTTAGCATTAAAAGTATTATAAGGAAAATTGATGTTAAATCCATTAGTAACTAAATAATTTTATGTCCTTTCGTTTTCAATTTTGCTTAGTAATTTTATTTCGATAAAATAACTATTAATAAAAATAGTTTATCTGATTAAATAGCCTACATGTTCCCTTGAAACAAACAAATAACTTCTTTGTAATTGATAGCGAACCAAGAGAACCAAAAAAAAAATAATAACTCTTGGCAGTAAGTAACAATAAGGGAAAAGAAAAACTATATTCGATTAAGGAAGAAGAAGTCATGGAATTTCAGAAATCCATCTATTCATCCAACGAATAGAGAAGCATTGCCAATAATTACCATCTGCTCAACACATAAATAGCTTTTCGACTTACGCAGCTGCTTCTACCAAAAGACAAAAGTTGTTCAATATTTTTTTTTCAAAGGAAACAAAACAAAATAAATAAAGAAATGAATTTAATACACTTGATATAATCAGAAAGTCTCTGTAAAGAATTTCGTGCGAGAAAGAAAAATTTTGAAATCGCCAAATGAGATTCCATTCTTTGATTCGAAATACATAGTGAATTACTCGAAGATATAAAACTCAAAACTTTTTCTTCGGATTCTTGTTTTCGTGAATAAAACAGAATTTTTTTCTGTATTTTTACTATTCTAAACAAGGAACTGAAATCTCTAATGAGAATTTTTTTTCTTTTATTATTATTATTTCGTTTACATTAGATCCTATTTAGTTACAAAAAGTTTGACAAATAAGATAATACTCAACTTTCATTGAACCTAATAGTTTTTTCCTTTACATTAAATAACATTTTGAAATGTTTAGGCCTTGCTTCAAAGTAATGTGTGGAAAAAACAATAATTTGTTTTTCAGTATTTTCATGCACCGAAAACAATCCTCCCACTTCAATAACTCTGTGCATCAAAATAAAAAATAAATAAAAATAAAATAAATTTAAAAAAAGAAAGAAATGGATCATCCGGAATAACTATTGATCTGATGATCGGATCTTCACATTCTAGGGCTCAATCTTAATTATTCAAGCGGATAACCTCAAATATGCTAAATAATAAGTGCAAACGATAATTTAAGTTCAAAATCAGACACAAGAACATACTTAATTTATGTAGCATACCAAAAAGAGGGAACCGCAATTTGGTAAATTTGGTCTTCATAGTCAGGAGAGTGATTTGGTCAGGAGAGTGATTTAAAGTTTAGACCCCTTATCGTCAATTTTACTCTTTGCAAATTTCCCTAAGGCACTTAAGCGAATTAAAAAATTTTCACTCATAATTATAAAATTCATTTGCCCAAATATAATTTCGTGCAAAAAAAAACTTAGTAAATATTTACTATTTTTTTATTTTATTCTATAATAGTCAAAAAAAATTTGAATAGTAAGATATACAATTTTTTGTATAATTTAAATACATGACTTTTCCAAAATTTAATTTCTCAGGAATTATTCAATCGATTTCCCTCAAATTTCGTATTTGTAATGCAAAATTAGTTGCTTTATGATGTAAAAAATTGTATGCTTTGCAATTCAAAATTTATTCTACTATTATTAAGTAAAATAAATAAATATAATAAATATTTACTAAAGCTATATGACATACAGTTTGTCTTTGGCTAAACGAATTTCATATTTGTGTGCAAACATTTTTCAATTCGATTCCAAACTTTTCAAGATACGGCTAAATGGCAAAAAGAAAAATTCATATTAAGAGATCCAAATTTTGGACCCCTCTCCTGACCAAACTAGAGGGACAGCATTTCCCTGATTGTGGCTATCTTTTACATTTTGAGAGTCAGAAATATGAATTCCTTGAAGAAAAGAAATTTGGTTTATTTAGAGAAAGCATGTTTTTGTGTTTGATTTCGTGACTTAAAATATAGTCTGCTCTTATTAATTAGTATATTGAGTTCACCCTCTTGAATCATCAATATTGAGTCCTAAAACGTGAAAATCCGATCATTAGATCAAAAGTTATTCAGAGTGGTCCGTTTTTTTTAAATTTTGTTAACTGTAACTTAACAAGAATCGATACTAGTTTGAAGATACGTAAATTTTTGAGAATACACTTTAGATATTTATTTAAATTTTATGAAATTGATTTCAGTTGAAAAGAACAAAGTTCAGTGATATATTTATATTTAATGTACATTCTAAAGATCATTTTGTTTCACTCACTAAATTATCGTTCAACGCGCTGTTCTAAAAAAATTCGTCCTTTTATATTCATAAAGTGTATCCATTTATAAGCTACTGGCAAAAATGATTGAATCAATTTCGAAAGAGTTTTTTTTAATTCATTATACCTCTAAGTATAATCCTTAATTCAATTTATTCGTTCTGGATTCATTTTTATTTCAGTCTATAAACCTTTTTATTTGAAATCCATTTTTTATTCAATCATTTTGTAGCAAGAAGAGTTATATGCTTTGATTTTATTGAACTTTAGTAGTTGACTTCCATCAGCAATATTTTTTATTGCATTCATCATTTATATTATTATATTATTTTAATTTATAGCAATCATTATTTTCATTTGTTGCAATCTCGATTTTTATTTATTGTAATCCTGATTTTAAAATATAGAATTATTATCATGTTTATCTTAAATTTGAAATTTATTTCTTTTCATGATTCTAACACTTGGCTTACTACAAATAAACTACCCCAAAACAGTAATATTTCAAACTATAGCAATTTTATTCCATTATAATGTCCCTCCATCTATTTCTACAAAACAATTTGTTTTTAATTTATGGAACTACTTAGTTTTCATATTAATATTCCAAATAAGAAATATTTTCATTTAATTATTACACATGTAATTTATTTTATTTTCAGCGTTCATTTTTTACCTTCTAATTCAAGCAATCAAACCAAGTAAAAGTACCCTAAAACCGTAATATTGCAATTCTGTAATTCTGCTTTTTCATTATTCATTCGATTGTTCTGTTACTTCAAAAACTGGTCCTCTTATTTAACTTTTAATAGCAAATGTTTGCATTTACACTGAAAACATACACTGTATTGAGCATACACTGTAAATAATTCCGGAAAAAATTACGATATAAAGCACCAGTACTTTGGATAAATCATTTACAAAAATTCATTTTTACTTGAAATATTATATCGTAATTTTTTACAGTAATATTTATTTAATTAAAGTGATTTAGTGATTCTGCGGTAACTATTACTGGGAAAATGACTGTTTTTTAATTTTTTTTTTGTTCCGTAACATATTAAAGTACCCAGAGACATATTTTACTCAAGCAGTTTTCTCCGACAATTAATTATTTCCAAGGTCCAATTCTGGAGACTCATTTTAAAAACTAGTGTAATCTACGTTTGAGTCATTGCCTGGTTTGGGTACGTTAAAAATACAGGGATTAGGGAAGGGCCACTTTTGAATCAGAGGAATCTTTAAACATCTTAAATATTAAACATGAAATGAATAATTTTGCTTACATGCAAATGGAAGGCTTTAATTATTCAACTAAAGTAACGCATTAGGTTATATCAACTTCAGAAATTTCCTTCTATATAACACTCTATGCAAGATAAGCAGCGTTTTTAATTTATGAATGTAGTTTGTATTCATAACTAAAACTTTCTCTCACTAATTATTCAAATTCTTCGAGATAAATACTTAGCTGATAGTTGTGATTTCTAATTAATCTGCTCATTTCATTCTAATACTTAACCATAATAGAGTTACTCTTGATAGAATTGAACAATAAAGCAGAAAATATGACAGGTCCAGGTAATATGACAGGCCCTTAAAAATTTAAAAAAGCTCATATATATATATATATATATATATATATATATATATATATATATATATATATATATATATATATATATATATATATATATATATATATATATAACGTCGTTGCCGAGTGGAAGGATTAAAACAGGTCATAGGTCGGGAAGGAGGGTACAAAATTTATTTATTAATTATTAGACAAGAGCAGTCATGAGAATGAGTGAAAGTGCACATGAAAAGTTGCGCTCCTTGGTTATATGTTAGGGAAAATCTTGCAAAGTAAAATCCGTAAAATGTCTTAATTTAGGGACAGAGGGAACTCTTAGTAGTTGCTATTGGTTTATGAAATAGATCGAACGTTTCCCACGCAAGAGCAAAGGGAAAAATGTCCTGCTCTTAATTAAATGCATACTTGAGCCAAAAATAGATTAAAGGACAGGATGTGGCTCTTAAAAGTGTGAGAAAGTATTTCGATTAGAATAATTAATTAGAATGAAGTTTTATAGCAGAGAAACTAACATAAAAAGATTAATTGAAGCTTTTTATGTTACATCCCCCCTCGCCAAAAATGCTTAGTTACAAACCAAAAATTTTGAAATTATCTGTTTGCAAAATCTTCCCTATGGTAGAAGTACAAATAAAGTAGCCAAATTTGCAATGGTAACAATATATAAAAGTAATATAAATTATAAAACATTTACATATGTTCTCATTGTAAAAAATTTAACACAATTAAAAAAATGTAGTAGCTTTATCAGCAAATTTAAAATTTTCATTTTCAACAGTTTTTTTTTTTTTTTTTTTTTACTTAACAGTTTTTTCAGTTTCAAAAGTCTTTTGTTTAAAAATCACAACACAGCTTTTTCACTATAAGAAGTATTCTTCATAAAAACACTATTTACGTTAACTCTTCAATCATGATAAAAAAAATTTATAAACATTTTAAAAAATGTGCAAGTTAAAATGTAAAACACAAAAAACAGTTTTACAGGAAAAATTTCAATCTGGAATTAGACTTGAGTATTGTTTACCTTGTTTGAAAACAAAATAAAAAAAATGACAGTGGTTGTTAATCTGAAGTCCAAGATTTCAGTATTGTCTTTATTTCACTTAATTATTTACCTTTCATATTTATCACTTTAATATCAAAATATCCGAAAAATATTTTTTTTTTTTTTCCTCTATGTCCAAAATTTGCCTTCTGTAAATTTTTTTCTTTTCTTTCTCTCTCTTATTCTTCCATCTACTTTCTTTTCTTTTCTTTCTACTTTCTTTATATTTATTTATTTGTACTTTTATTTTCTTTCTTGGTATTTTTATTGCAATTATTAACCCGGATTTCAGGAAATATGTGTACAGACAAATTGTTTTTATAATCAGAAAAGGTGATCAGTCTTCTCAGATTTTACATTACAACCCGTTTAACACAATTTATCGCTAATTGAAATCCAAAACAAAGCTTTCAAATTTAATATGGTATTAAGGTAAATCAGTTTTTAATTTTTGACTGATCTAGCTATTTTCCTTATTTTTAATCTGAAGTGCAAGTTTGGTTAATTTGCAAATTACCTTTTTTTTTTTTTTTTTTCATTTCTATCTTTCTTTCTTTCTTTTTTCTTGGACATAAATATTTTTTTTTTCTTTACAAAATTTTAGTTTGGATATTTTTTAAAGTAATTTTTGTGCAGAGATCTTAATTGATAATTTAATTTGTCACAATTGTTAGGGAATTCAAATATTTTTATTTCTATTTCTTACGTGTTTTTGAAGTAAATTTAGTTACTAATACTTTTCAATTTTTGTTTGATCATTTTCCTATCTCTATGTTGTTTGTCTATGGAAATGTCTGAGCTAGAACTGAGCTATGAACTATTTACCAACGTTGAACTAAAGCATTAGTGTCTGGTTGTACTTCCAATTTAAATTCTATCAACAAGTATTTTATTCATTTTTCCAAACTATTTGCATTAGATTTAACATTTCTTGATTTAATTTTTGCCACACCGTAATTGCATTCATATATTAAAAGTGAATCTCAATAATTATTGCAGTTGCATTACGAAGAGAAAAAAAAATTTAAATGGCATTTTCATTTAAATCCTAAACACTACAATAAAACAAAAACATAAATTAAACTAATCAATAAATCATAGAAGCTGTAACACATAGAACAATAAATTTGAAAATAATTTCTCGAAACAATTCTTATGACAATCAATTCACTGAAAATAAATATTTCAAGCAAAAAAATTTCAACAGTAAATATGATTAATGTATAAAAAGTAGTTTCACTTTGAAACATCAAAAATGATAAAAAATTTAAAATCATAATCATTTAAAAAATTGTTTTATGAGAATTGCTAAAAAAAATAAACTCAAAGGATACGTGAAAAAGTTCGAATTAGTCCAAGATATTTTGAAAACCACAACATCAGAGATGTAAGTACGATGAAATTCCGTGAACACAATTCCAAAAGCCAAGACGAGAGCTGCTAGGGAAAAAATTTGTTTCTTCGTTAAGATGAATTGTAAATTAACACCAATAGTGACGGAGAAATTGAAGCTTATTTTTCTTTTGAATGTCGAATATTTAAGTAGACCATTGTAAACCATTCGGGGTGTGAGAACAATTATTCATCGACGATAAAATCCAGCTCAGCACTAAGAGTGGCAAAATCAACGCTTTCTCGAAGGGATAGGGTTTCAATAAAAACATTTTAACTATCAGGAGTTCGATGCAGTTTTTCTTTTTACTCCAAGGAAAGAAATTGAAGCTCAGCTTTCTAGTAGTCTCAGGAACGTAGACAAAATATGCAGCATAGACATCAGAGTTGTAGAAGAATTTGACTGCTTATTTATCAGCTGTTCATTTGAATAAATGATTCGAAATTATTCCATATTTTTGATGTACCCTCTTCCGAAATTGATTTATTTAATTTCACATGAGATATTTAATATCTTTAATGTACCGTACGAACTGTACCCCTTCCCGACCGTTCAATCCTGGCGACTTATAACGTCGTTGCCGAGTGGAAGGATTAAAACAGGTCATAGGTCGGGAAGGAGGGTACAAAATTTATTTATTAATTATTAGACAAGAGCAGTCATGAGAATGAGTGAAAGTGCACATGAAAAGTTGCGCTCCTTGGTTATATGTTAGGGAAAATCTTGCAAAGTAAAATCCGTAAAATGTCTTAATTTAGGGACAGAGGGAACTCTTAGTAGTTGCTATTGGTTTATGAAATAGATCGAACGTTTCCCACGCAAGAGCAAAGGGAAAAATGTCCTGCTCTTAATTAAATGCATACTTGAGCCAAAAATAGATTAAAGGACAGGATGTGGCTCTTAAAAGTGTGAGAAAGTATTTCGATTAGAATAATTAATTAGAATGAAGTTTTATAGCAGAGAAACTAACATAAAAAGATTAATTGAAGCTTTTTATGTTACATATATATATATATATATATATATATATATATATATATATATATATATATATATATATATATATATATATATATATATATATATATATATATATATAGTATATATATATATATATATATATATATATATATATATATATATATATATATATATAGTATATATATATATATATATATATATATATATATATATATATATATATATATATATATATATATATATATATAGTATATATATATATATATATATATATATATACGTAAGTTCAAAATGTAGAGAAAACAAGGGAAAAAAAATAATAATAAAAATAATAATAATAAAAATAACAAGAAACCGAAGAAAAGGACAAAAATTTTAAAAAAATCCGGAAAATAAAATATATAATCTTTTCATCAGCTCACACGATTATATCCGCAATATAATATTTTATCAATATAGCCACTGTAAAAAATTTGAAACAACTTACGGTATTGAATACCAACACTTTGGGTGCATCATCCGTTAGCTCCATTTCACCTCAAAATATTATAACGCAATTCTTACTGTAATATTACTTAATTAGAGTGATTCAGTGATTTTACGGTAATTATTACAGTTGTTTTTGCGGTATATAAGATTTTTTTGTTCTGTAACATGTTCCGGTAAATATGGGTTTTACGGTAAGAAGCACCTGCACCCTAATTTCATCCGAAATTTTTTTACAGTGCACATACTTTATGCTTTAGTTTCCACATTCATTCATTTTACTAACACCAGCAATCATATTATTGCAATTAAATTATCCCAAAACAGCAGCATTTCGAAATACTCTAATTGAGTTTTTCTTCCCTTCATATTAAAAAAATATCCCTTTTTTTCCCTCCAAAAAATTCAGTAGCTTTTCTCAAAAGTATACCTATCCCCAGAGAGTTCACGATACATACCCTCGTGAATAATAATGGTACAACACAGTACAATGTTTCGAAGAAAGACGTGAAGTTTTCATTGAATAAAAGATGAGGAATCTAAACTTGTTCGTGAGTATACAAGCAACAGGAATGCGCGACTTGTTTAAATTAATGCACAACACACGGAGAAAGAAAAAGATATTCTCAAAACTTGTACTTCTTTGCTTTAAAATTTCACCAAGAGTGATTTAGTTAGCCAATTAGATCATTCTGAGCTGGGCGTAAAAGGATTTAGAACACTTTCGATGTTTCGAATAAATAATGCGTATCTGAGTAAAACTTTAAAATTTGTATCTGGAGTATATCTTTCAAAAGTTTTATAAAAAGAAATACAACAACACTGTAGTTTTTTTGCTGTAAATATTTTTAACAAAAATAATGTTTTAGAGCTTTTGTTCTTCTCTGTTAGGATTAAGTAGTATCCAAATGCATATTTTCAGTAAAAATAATTAGAAAGGTCTTTCATTTTTAGCATTTTGTAAACTACTACAGTTCTACAGTATAATTCTAATAATATCTAGCGAATTATATTAAACAGAAAGTGCTGTTATTTTTTTCAAACAATTTGCTAATTTGTTTTTCGCTTTATCTATTCTAAATAAATTTGGGCGTTATTTAGTATTTCTTTTTATAACACTTTTGGACATTAAATGCAATAATTTTATTACAAATAAAGCATATCAAGCACAAATCATAATGTCTCCCGTAAGAGAATATAGAATGTCAAAACACTTTCAGAAATTAAACGTCATATGTCATATATTATGTCATGAGAATAAAATAAAAATACTTTTATAAAAAAACTGGCTGAACTTTATTCATGAAAATAAAGCTCTCTTAATATTAAACATTGGTAATGCAATTGTTAACCATACTGCATAAATATATAACATTCATTATTTTAATATCATTACTGTATTCATTAACATGAGTTCAATTATTATCAGTCATAAACAGGATATTATTCTTCATTAGCTGAAACATCAAAATATAAAACTAGTATATATAAATATATATTTATAAATACAAGAAAACACGAAGAAACTCTTTTTTGCGGATATAATCGTGTGGGCTGATGAAAAGATTATATCTTTTTTTTCTGGTTTTTTTAAATAAAATTTCATCCTTTTTTTTTAAACTGTTGTTTGTTATTTTTTTACTTATTATTCCCCCCTCCCCGTTTTTTTTCATAAAATTCTATAATTTTTCTTTGTTTTATCTTCATTTTGAAAATTATCAACTTTATTTGATAAGGAATTTTTGACTGGTTGGCTCATTATTTATTATTCGTGACAAAATAATGGAGATGCAAATATGTTGTATAAGGTATTTTGTTAAGCAAAATATCAAAGTATTAATCTTAATCAAAAAATATATTTATGATGGAATATTTTGTCACATAAATAATCTGTTTAGCAAATTTATATTGAACGTTAAACTGATGATCAGTATTTAATAGATAAGTAGTTTTAGTGGCATTTTTATTTACATTTAAATAAAAAAAGTTGCAACATGCTTTTCAATGAAAAATCATTTAACGCGTTTTTTAACATTGAAAACACTTAAAATAATTAAATGTTAAAGATAATTAAATGCAAAATTTTTGCTATAAAATAGAAAACAATAATTAATTTCGTGATGGCTCTCTTTTTGCATACCTTACTATTTCAAGGTATTAATTATTAGGTAACCTTACAAATCCAATAAAAGTATAAAAAATGGAATTAAGCAAAAATGATGACCAAAAAATGAAATCCAATCAGTCAAAATAGAAAAGCGCTAAATAAAACTGAAATTGTGTTTAGTGCACAGTTTAAATAAATATGGGAGAACTTAAATAAAAACCAAATAAAATTTCATCATTAAGCATGTCAGCAAAACAGTTAGTTAGGCATATCCTCCAACTTATGAGGATTTTGAAAATAATTCTTTCTAGTGGTAGCGAACCAAAGTAGAAATTTTTAAAGCAAATGGATCTCTCATAAAACTTTTATCAGAACTTAAGAATCTAGCTATATGGCCTGCACTTTTATAAGTAATAGTGGACAAGTTACGCTAAAATTATTTTTTTTTAAATATTAAGACATTAATTTTGCTACCGTCTGAAAAGAGGATTTCTGAAACTACGGAAATTCCGTAGCAGTTGGAGGGTATGGTTAGGGGACACACTGCACTGCTGAAACATGCTGGAACGTCTTTGTAGTCAGTGGCTCAACCGAAAACTGACTGTGCCCGAGGCTCCATATTCGAAGACAAAATAAAAATAAAAACCCAATAACTCTAAAATTCGAAGATTAAAATAAAAAGCGAAATCTAGAGAAACACAATTATATCTAAAACCACATAAGCCAAACGTTCTATGAGAAAAACACTTCAACATACAAGATCCTACAAATAGAATAAATGAATAAAGCCAAACTCCTGAATTATGAAAAAATATAATTCAGTCCATATTCATGCCATCGATGCCAACTATATTCATCAGGAACAAAAATCATTTCAACAAAAATCATTTCTTCATCGCATTTGTCTACTTAGGCGTGCTATAATATAAAACTAATATTTAATACTTCTTCTAATAACTAATATTTTGAACTTCAATATATTTAAGTAAGCTCCTGTAAAATATTTTGAATTAAAAGATTATAGTTTCAGAAATTGAAAAGAAAATTATTATTATCCAAAGTAATTCCGAAATTATTAATAGGTCTAAGAAAAGCTCTTTTATTATAACAAATATATTTGAATCTTAAAATTTAATTTAATTTTATTTTTATTTAATATTTTGTTACGTTGCTTCGCTTTGTTTTTATTTAAGTTCTACCATATTCATTTAAATTGTGTTGGGATTAATCAATTATTTTTATTTGTTATAAGTATTACGTATTTGAAAAGTATTAAAAAGCGTCTGACAGTTATACTTTTTTTCAGCAGTTGGTTTTTGCATATAAAAATTATGTTAATTTGGTTATTAAAAAAATATAAACAATAGTAAGGTATATAAAATATAGACACAATGCAGCTTCTACATTATACAACTAGTTATTCTAATTTTACATCGTATACTTGGAAAAAGAAACTAAAAGTCTATTGGCGAATCAAAAATTAAATTATAAAATAAAATGTAAGATTTTCATTCATGGTATACAAAAAACGCATATGAGAACAGGAAACTATAATTAAATGAATTTGTTCTTCGAAAATGTGCTAATATTTGCTGTTAATTTCTGATACCAATGAAAAACACTGCACAAAAAAATAATTGCCCTTTTTACCGAAATTTACTGATAAAATATGTGGAAAGCACTCTTTAAATCATAAAAATTCATAATATAGAACAATCAAAGTTTCTTGTGGTTAAGAAAAAAACTGTTTTACAACTACAGCTTACTTCAAAGATCAAATACTAAAACAAATATTAGCTATTAGCACTTGAATTTTAAAATTTTAATAAGCTTGAAGGCACATTTTGCCTTCAAAGAAGTGAACAATCAAAGTTTGAAGAAGGACATGTTATAATAAGTAAGAGGTCAATTTCAAGTCCTTTCTCTATTAGCTCAATTTCCTATATAAAGAAATAAAAGAAAAACAATAACTTTAAAGCAAATAAACTCAATGAATATGTAGGAAAACGTATTAAAAATGTTACGATTCTTCAGTTTTATATCGAAAATGTAGTACGTTAGGAAATGCATACACACAGTCGGATTTTTAAATTAAATTTAATGATTTAAACTTTTATAATTATTTTATAAAATAATTTAAATTAAGTTCAAATATAACTATTGGATGTGATTTCATTCTTTTTTTTCCTTCTTAATTACATTGTTTGCCTAGTTGTGTACGTAAATGCAAAGAAAGTCTACACCTGAACACCCTAAATCACTTCTGATCTTATGATCGGATCTTCACGTTCAAGGACACATTCTTAATGTTAATGTTTTAAAGAGGTGACCTCGAATATGCTAACTAGTTAGTGCAGGCTCCTATAATATTGAACGCATCCGCAATCTGGGAAATATGGTCCCCATAGTTTGGTCAAGAGAACGATTAAAAATTTGGACTCCTTAATGTTAATTTTACTTTATGCGTATTTCACCATACATCGAGAACTTATTGCGCTAATTGAAGATTTTTTGACTTCAATTATAAAATTCGTTTATCGAAAGTTAATTCCATGCAGAAAGTAAATTTTAGTATACATTTATCACTTTTTATTATTCCATTTAACAATAGTCGAAAGAATTATGAATTATTAGGTATACAGTTTTTACGTCATTTTAAAGTACGTAACTTCACATTTAAAATACGAAATTTGAGTTAAATCGGTTGAATAGTTTCTGAGAAATCGAATTTTTAATGTGCGACAAGTTTTGAATTTATTTTCTCAGGAACTATCCGACTGATTTCTTTCAAATTTTGTATTTTCAAATGTAAAATTACACACTTTAAAATGTCGTAAAAAATTTTACACCTTACTATTCCTTTTTTTTTTACTGTTGCTTAATTAAATAATAAAAAATAATGAATATTTACAATTTCTTTTGCATGGAATTACCTTCAGATAAATAAATTTTATAATTATGTGCAAAAATATTTGAATTCGGTTAAAACTTTCTCGTGATACGGCGAAAACGCAAAAAGTAAAAGTAACATTAAGGGGTCCAAACTTTGGTTCGCTCTCCTGACCAAACTATAGGGACCATATTTTCCAGATTTCGGATATCCCCCTATATTTCAGGGGTCATAAATCCGAATCCATCGGAAAAAATGCATGTTATTCGGAGAAAGTACGTTTTTGTGTCTGATGTCGTAACTTGAAAACATTATCTGCATTAATTAATTTGCATATTTGAGGGTATCCCTTCGAAACATTAAGATTGAGTCCTAAAACGCGACGATTCGATCATTAGATCAAAAGTTATTCAAAGTATTCCGTTTTGTTTTGGCACACTGCACATTTTTATATAATTTAACTATTTGTTATTTTCTTTAACTCACTGCTATATTTCACTGAGTAGCTTTTATGAAAAACTGTTAATTAGCTGACATTTATTTGTTCAAAATTATCTGGCTTTATGCCACCTACCTTCCCATATGTTCAAAATTATCTGGCCATATGCCATCAAATTTTTTTATGCATTGTTTTTATACAGAAAACTTCCTGCTTTTTGTTCATATGTTTAAAGAACTTTTAAGCATTGTCAAACTATGATTTAATTTACTATTTAATTTTAAACACGAATATTTCAAAATTTTCAAAAATCGTTCAAAGGTGTGCTCTTTTCTCCTATTTGAATTTCAAATATTCAGAAATAAAAATGAGGCAATTCATTTGAAGAATGTTAGACTCACTGGTAGAAAACTACGACAAGTTAAACAATATCAATTGTTAGACAATGGTTTAAAAAATTGCTGCAACCTTGATGTAATACTAAGTTTTTTACAATATTATCATAATATTTAATCTGATTTTATTTGTACGTAATTAAAATAAACTAAAAAAAAAATAGAAAAAACTTAACAAGCATGTCATTGGGATTCTTCAAAATTTATGCAAAGTTTGATGATTATGCATGATTCAAAGTTCCATAATAAAATAATTCGTTACAACTTCGTAAAATTTTTTAAAAAATAAGGAAAGCCTTTTTTTTTTACAGGATAGTGAAAAATGCTGTATAAAATAGTAAAACAATCTCTATTTTCCGCAATATCTTTATTTCTAAAAATGTCATAAATATTCATTTTAATATACTGAGAGAAAATTGCGTGATCAAAACTATCAGAATATACAAAGATTTACCTTGTTTCTGGTTATATAGGAACTCCAAAAAGGTCTGTAGTTGTTACCGAAGATCTTTGGCCAAGGGTTCGGTAAAATTAACGATATGTTCTTAAATTGTGCGATAAAATTTGGTATTTGTGATATTATCTGATAATTTCATCATGATACTTCAGAACGTGGCATAAAAACAATTTATTTCGTTTAATTTTCCTTGCAGTCTCGCATTTTTTGCTAAATATGTGGTAGTAAGAACTACAATTTTGAAGGCCAGAATTTCCGGTAAACCCTTACCATATAAACGAAATATCACCAAATAAATTGTTTAAATAACGTATGTTTTCTTTTTTAGTACCAGACTTAGTCTAATTATCTTTATTTAGCAATAGAATTTATCTTTATTTAATAGAAAATTGCCTTTTTTAGAATTTTTATATTCATGAATCACACCTTTTGACCAAACTAGTTTCATTTAGACATAAATAATTTTTTAATAATTCTTAGTTTCAATATTTTAAGCCATTTAAATAAAAACAATGCACTGAATTAGTTTAATCAAGCAAATATGTAAGAAGTCTTTGAAGTACCATAGTAAATATTTTCCCTTGCTTAATTAAAAAGTGGTATTTATCTATCGCTTCAGAATGAATGAAATTTAAGAGTTGATAGTAAACAATGTAACATTTTTCTTTACTTATACGAGAACTGCATAACAAAGAGTGATGAAAATGTTCTACTTTCAGTAAAAAATTCTAACAATGTTCTGGGGATGAATTCTTTTACTAAGTAAAGCAGCGTTCAAACATTAGCTTTCTTTCATACCCTAAGGTAATTTCGTACTTCCTAAATTAAAACAAAAAAATAAAGTATAAAAACAAATCTTGGCTGCAAATTCTCCCGAAATGAATTCATTAATTAAGACATTTTCAAAATGCCATAGTGGCGTGATAGGCAACATTTTCAAACCATTTCAGAATGAAAATATAATTATTTTTTCCCACAAATTTAGATATTATTCCTCAAAGATTCATAACTCTACTTTTATTGCGAGAATTTGGTTGAAAATCGATTTATAGTCTATGAAACATTCGACTATGAATAGCATGCTATTTACATAAATCAGAACTTTTTATTCGAAAGGCGTCCGTTTAAATTAGCAACGAAATTACTCATGGCAAAATGACCGAAAACGCATTTTGGAAAATTGTTTTCTTAATGGCTTCAGGAAAAAAGGAAATTAGGTGGAATTCCCTTTTTTGATTTTTCTTCCTCATCCATTTCAATTGGCTATTTTATTCATCTTATTGAGTTGATAAAAAATATTGTTATAATAATAATAGAAGTTTTAAGAATGTCTTATTACACGAATACTACAATAATTTGATATAAATCAATTTTACAAAATGAAATTTTATACAACGCATTAGCTGATTAGATTCTAGGCATATCTTTTTTAAAGACTTATTGCAGAAGACATTTTTTTCATTTTTCTTTATATAATAATTCAATTTGATTTCACTCAAAATTATATAATTTTAATAAAACTGATTTTAGAAACTGTTTTTAATTTTTCTCTGCATGTTTATCAAGTTTCATTTGTATAGTTAATATACCATGTACTAAAAGTCATTTTAAGCCCCTTTTTTTAAAACAAAAATCATTCATTAAAGTTTAAACTTTGCTACCACTTGAAGTATATGTGGCAATAAAAAAACATAAAACTTAGTATCTCTACTTAAATACGAATTTATTTTTGCGGATGATGTAAGTTATTTTATGTCATTTTAAAGAAATTTACGATTTTCGCATACTTTTAACATATAGGCATGAAATGAAACTCCATTTTATACTATAATAGGGATTTGTTCAAAATACATTGATTTAGAAAATGGAGATCTCTGTTCTATGAAATGCACTGAAATGATTCCAAATGCAGAGATTTCGAGTCAGAATAATATTCTTCAGATTAAACAAAAATGCCGACCGGCCTGTGTAGGGGTCAGGGAACTGTTCTTGCATCAGAAAGGTCCTGGGTTCGAATTCCGGGCAAGGCATGGATGATTCTTTCTCTCTCTCTGTGTACTATGTCCTTTCTCCTCTGTGTGTGAATGTGACCCGCCCTATAAACGGGTTGCGGTTGTGTGAATGGCGTGGCAGAAGTCGAATTCCTGGCGCCACTGAAAAACAGGAACTATCGCACCCACACTGCCTAAACAGGTATACAACAAAAAATAAATTAAACAAAATGCAGATTTTTGCAGGATTATACGTTAGTTTTCTTCTATTTGACTTGGCAGGACAGAAGTACAGATGTAATTAACACAAATAAAAAGAGGAATCTTCTTATATAAGATCATAATAAAGCTAATGATATTAAAATTACACTATTTTCTAAGATGTTGAAAAAATAGGTACATTTTTTGATGTACGTAACATAACAAAAAGACCATTGCATAAAAATTAGTATATAAGAAAAAAAATTACATTGCTAGACAAATGCTATGAATCAAATGATTTATGCAAAGTAGCATTCACTACACTGTAAAAAATTTCGAGCTATGCGGCACCAAATATTGGTATTCATTTGCTGGCTACATAAAGTCGTGCTCAGTTTTACTATATATTGGTGCTTTCACTAGTTCCAAACAACGAGAGAAGGTTGCACCAAAAATCGGAATTTTGAAAGAGCCTAAAAGCGGCGAAAGGTTGCACCAAAAATAAGTGTTTTGAAGGGAACTAAAAAGCGAGGAAGGTTGCACCATTATTAAATATTTTTAAAGCGGCGAAAAGCAGATAAAGTTAGCATCATTAATAAATATTTATTCAAAAAAGAGGATATAATTTAAATCAAATTATAATTAAATTATTTAAATCTATAAAAATTAATAAAACTATTTTTATTTTAGATGTCTTATGTAATATTAATATATATATATATATATATATATATATATATATATATATATATATATATATATATATATATATATATATATATATATATATATATATATATATATAAAATAGCTTCTTGAATTTTTATATATTTAAATAATTAAATTATAATTTGATTTAAATTATATATATATATTATATAATTATTTATAAAAATTTATTAATGATGCTAACTTTATCTGCTTTTTGTCGCTTTAAAAATATTTTCGTTCATATGAAAACTTTTTCTTTCTTCAAATTGATATATGTAAAATTTAATCATTTTTTACATTTCATTTAAAGTACGAACCGATGCTATAGAGTTAATACCGCATGTAAATAAAAAGAATTTTAATTTTAGGCTGAATCAAATTCTTATTACTTTGTATTTTGAAATTATTTTATTATTTAAAAATGAAAATATTACTTTCACAAGTAAAAATTTATATAAAAAAGTAAACGAATATTGTATTGGTCAACCCCCAATCTCTAATTAAGGAAACATTCCAATATTAATTACATTGGAGTATGGAAATATTAAATTTGAAGTAAATTAAGAAATGTAAAAATAATGAAATAACTTGGAAATATTAGCAAAAAATATACAGATCAATATTTAAACATAATTTATTCATTTACAATCACTTTGATATTTGTATACATAGACAGAATGTAATAATTTTTAAGCAAAATCTTAAAATTTAAATATATTATACTTTTTATACATATCACAGCATTCATAAAAAAAATACAAAATATTCACTCAGAAATATGATCGATAGTATGTTTTTGTTACTAAGAGAGTGCATTCAATTCAAACTTATTTTAAATTTACAGTAATTTAAAATAAAAATTATGTTATGCCTCAATGTTTAGAGTTTTGAAATTTGGGATCATCTGAAAATAATTTTCTATATTTTAATAAGATACTAAATTTCTTGGCATATTCTGCCTCATCTGAATTAAAATCTACAATATAGCTAAATTACTTTTTTAGAAGCATAATTTACTACTTGATAAAAAGAGTAAAATTTCCCACAGTTTGAAAAAAAATACTGTAATTTTTTTTTATAAATTAGTAAATGATGGTGAGTATTTGAGAAAAAACAATATTTTTATTACATATTCATGATTATAGATTTTCTGGTGTTATTACTTTAACTATATCAAATTTTTTAGTTGATTGTTAAAAACACAACAAGTTTTAAAAAGATTACACACAAATAAAATTTTGGAGCCTATTTACAAAAGAATAATTGTTTTTCCAAGCACAGGTTCTTCATTCTCAAAACTTGAAACTATACACATTCCTTGTTTGTAAGCTGTTCTTGAAACTAGCACTGTTTATAACCTTCTGGAATTCTGGTGATTTTGGCAGAATCAATTGGTTCGGCACTGGGTATAACAATATTTTTTCCTGTGTCTCTTTCTCAATTAAAATCATTGAAGTTGTTGGTATCTTTATGCTAATGAAAGAAGATTAAAAATAATGTAATTTATGCTAATAAAATGTACAGAAGAAACAAAATTTGAATCCTTACTTTTTTAAAACATAGAAAGATAAATCAAAGAAAGTCATATTTTAATTACTATTTTTAAAATACAATATAAAGAAAATTGAGAAATTGTAGTTCTCGTGTAAAAAAATTTTAAAACATTTCACTACCTTAAAAAACAAAAATTTCGAGACCAACTATTTATGCAGGGGGGGGGGGGATTTTTATCTTAAGCCTCCTTTTACCCACAAAGATTCCGGAAAGGAATGAAAGATATTGATATTTTAAAATATTATTATTATTATTTTTGTTAAAATGCTCTAAAACACCAAAATAGAATTTCTCCACTTGAGAAATTGTGCTTTGAATTTTATGCAGAGCGGCACAGTAAAAAATTTACTGAAGGAACTGTAAACAGTTAAAATAATAAATGAACAAATTGATCATCACTTGTATAGATAAAAGAGTTCGTGTTGAGTCTAAGAGGGTGGAATCTGGCTGACGATTAACACACAAGCAGTAGTCATGTGGATAGTATTAAAACTCCACATGTATACTGTTTGTGAGGGTTGCCTTTTTAACTAAAGGTCTTTTGTTTCATAGAAGCACATATATTTCAGAATAAAAAAATTTCACTTTTGTAATTAAAATGAAACTTTTCAAAAAAAAAAATTATTTAAAAAAACAAAAACAACTGTAAATATTATAAAGAATACGTATGACATTTTTGAGGATCAATGAAAACGTTCAATTTCATGGTTATATTATCCTTCCCCTCACCCGCAAAACACAAATGTGGGCTAAATTAATATATTTAAAGCTACAAAAAATAAAATAAATAAGTAAAAATTAAAAAAACATCGAAAAATAAGTATCTAAAGCAGAGTATCTATGAGTATCAAAGTATTTCTTTATATGTATTTAATAAAAAAGATATATTTATTATCTTTTTAAATACAATACTTTGTTTCATTGAAAAATTTTTTCTCTTAGTTAAAAAATATTAATAGTAAAATTTATTTTAAGAAAAAATTCTAATAAGAAATCAGTTAATTTCTAAATGTTCTAAAACAAATCTTATTCTTGTCGGTGTTTTGTTCTAAATTTCAGTAAGGTATTATTGGCGAATTAAAAAAAAATATCGCTTTGTTTCCTTTAGCGCCAATATTACCCACTAAGTTTTTCTCCTACCTCGTGCGCTCAGAGAACGTAAAGAGAAATCTAGTTTCCATGACAACGGTTAGTATTAATTTGAGGTGAATAATTCGCGTTGAAAATTTTACAACAGAAGCACTTTAGAATGTATAGACCAAAATTCGTGTAATTATGTGACATTACAAACGAAAAAGAGCAAAATAGAACATGAAAATCAAAACAAAAGCAGAGATATTGATAAAAAGTTTTAATCCTAACAGAAAGCACATACGAATTTTTTTGATCGGTAGAATGAAATAAAAACACGAACCTAGAAAATTTTCAACGGCAGTGAATTTGGCGGAAAGCTATGCTCCTTTAGCCAAATAAACTGTAAATGCGCTTTCTGTGCACATAAAATCGTTATATCTCCTTATTTACTGAAAAAGAGCTAATATAGATTTTAAAATATTTAATTATTCATACAACGAAACAGTTTCCTATAAGAAATTTGAAGCTAACACTTTCGGAACAGACAACAAAATTTTTAAAGTTGATATTAAAGAAATGAACTGTAATTAATGCAAATAATTAGGAAAAGTTTACTTACCTTCAAAAGAAATGGACAATTTCAAAGACAACTTGCATGAGATGATATCAAGATTCAGCAACAAAGTCGTCCATCTTGTCAACAACTACGTAATAAGTCATCGGTCACGTGCCTGTCATAGTACGAAAGTTTGGAGCAATCGATTGCGCCATAAACGCATTTCTTGATCATATTTTCCAATTTATGGTGCAACCTAGATAAAATAATTTTTGATTTATCCTATTTATGGTGCAATTAGCAAACTTTGCACCAAGTATTGGATAAACATTAACCGAGATTTTTTACAGTGTACCACCCATCAATAACCGTTAAATCAAGCGCAGTTGTTGTTGTTCATTTACGTCGCACTAGAGCTACACAATGGGCTATAAATCAAGCGCAGAGAACGTGGTAGAGCAAAATCCGTTATCTATATAAAAGAAAGCATATGCAAGCTCTTCATACATTCGAAAACTCATTCTGTTTCGTGTTTCACCAATATAGCGCCGTAGGGCGTTCAATTTATTTCTATGAAATTTAAGATGGCGTTGCAATAATCAAGCGCAAAATATCATCAAGACATCATTTGAAAGCTTACAATCGAGGGTGAGCAATTAGACGACAGAAAGCAAGTTAAAGTGTCGTTTTAGTTAATAATAAGATGAAGCAGCTTTCAAGATGGATCAAATACCTTCAGATTTTCTTTAGAATTTCTTTTTAGAAAAATCTTATTATTTTTAGGGAATAAAAGAAAGCTGAAATAAAATGTTCAAGATATTTTGGCTTTGATGATGGTATTTGTTTCAGTATCTTAACTTTTGTCTATTTTCATACGCTGTTTTTTAACAATATTTTAATACTCAGGAACAAAAATAAATCTTACTTTTCTAACGGAAAATTAATTTTTATCTTACTCCAATTTGTTTTTATACATACATGAGGAGAAGAATTCTAAAAAAATCTTTTCAAAAAAGATTTTAAAAAGTAATTTAAATTTAAATTTTCTAACTTTCATACCAAATATGTTTTCTTGCTTGAAATAAAATTTATTTTCTTTTGCGAATTTCTTGAGTAATTACATACCATCAGAATTTTTTTTAAATTTTATTTAATCTGGTTTGGTTTTATTGTTCACGTCGTGTATTTAGGGATAAATACATATCAAGTTTTCTTTTTTAAAATTCGAATGCGTTTTTCAAGTTCCCTTCTTTAAAAAAAAATAATATTGTAAAATGCTGAATCTTGTTTAGAAAGTATATTTTTTAATGATGCTTCCAAAAAACAAATTTATACATTTTTTTAAATGAAAAAAATATATATTTTGAAGTGATAACTTGAATTTTGAAAATATGGAATTACAAAATAGAAAATCCCATCCAGAAATAGAAATAAAATTTTGAAATGCAAAATAAATGAAAAAAATCCATAATATTTTAAATTTTAATTTAAAAAAATCCATAATATTTTAGTTAGAACTTAGATGGAAAACAGAAGCTTCGTAGCAACAACATAGTTCATAATTTTTGTATTTTTCGTTTATCTATTTATTTTTTATTTCTATTTTCTTACAAAGTTTTTTTTTCATCAATTAATATAAGCTTTTAAGAAATTCACTTAATTTATTTTTTCAAATACAAGTTAATTTATAAACAAAGGCATCTAACAGGCGACTGCCGAATACTTAAGTTTTCATTTCTTCATGTTGCGTTTTATATAATTTTAACTAGAATTTCTCTCTTTTAATTTCTATAAAACGTATATTTTATTATTTTGTTTACTTACTTTTATTGAAAACACTATTTGACAGCATGTTTTAAAATTATTTGAATATTTTTTAATTTTCAATCAGTGTTATAGAATTGGTACCACGAAATTGCATTAGATTAAGGGTTTCGGTAGTATTTTCGGTAATTTTTCTCCTTTAATTTTTATAATTATGATAGTGTTTCTTTCTATGTTTATATATATATATATATATATATATATATATATATATATATATATATATATATATATATATATATATATATATATATATATATATATATATATATATATATATATGTAGTATGGTATACTACATATTAAATAAAATCAATTGTTAATTTTAATTTAATTATCTAATTTCATTATCTAATCATTGTTAATTCTAATTTAATTATCTAATCATCTTAATTTATGTAATCATCATCATTCATCTAATTTAATAATCATTTGTTAATTGTTATTTTGTTAATAATGTATTAAACACTTAAATAATTGTAACTGTTAAATTTGTGATAAACTTTTAATTGTATGTTTTTTAATTTCTTCTTTTTACACTTGTAATTAATGTTATTTAGTTATCAGTATTCAATAATTCTTTGCAATATATTTCATGTAATATTTAAGTTTTAAGCCTCAATTTGTTTAGTAACCTTGGGAAAGTAATCTTTCTCTGCATGTATGTTCTTCCTTTAAAAGAAGATTCCTCCTTTTGTTACTTGCTGACAGCAAGATGTATGTCCAGTCAGCAAACCCCTATTGTTGGATGGAGAAGGAATGTCAGCAAGTCCTCTTTCCCACGTTTCGGCTTGCATCAATTGCAAAGCGCCCCTTTTGATCTTATGATGGCGCCAAGAATGTTCCAGAACATTCCACAAAATTCTTTACCAGGTGTATCACCACTTTAGACAACCCCGCTTCATGTTTGGCATGGAGCTTAACAATTAATTTCGCCAGTTGGCCAATATTTGCTGCTCTGTGATTTGCCCCTCTGATCCCTCTCCAGCCAACCGAATGGTTATTCGCAAAAGTTTAATTTTTTTGGCGAGAGTTTTCTCCCCTATCTTCATAATGAAGAAATAGTCAGTAGCAGTTGTTTTTCTCTCAATTGTAGTTTTGTTTAGTTCTTGCGGCTTAGGCCGAGATTTCTGGTGTTGGCATGTTTGCCAAGCATTTATACCTGTTTTTAAATGTTATTTTACAAATAAAATAGTATTTTGCATCTTAAAGAATGTATCTGGTGAGTAATTTTACAGTATAAGTTGTTTTCTCTTCCTTTTTTTTTTCAGCATGCTCCTTTGTTGCCTTACCTTAATATTTGCACCCACTTCCACTGTATACCACTTATACTTTTTCGGCCTTTACATAATTAGTATCTAAATTTTATTTAATCGTAAATTGACTTAATGTTAGTCACCCCCCTTTTTGATTTAGCCACACCACATAATATTTGGTGCCGCGTTTGCAACAGTTGACATGCTGAAAACTCAATGATGCACCTCTTTTCATTCGATCATTGTACTTATGTTTATTTTATATTTATTTTAAATGTTTTTATTTGAGATGCATCATTGGTGAAAAGGAAATTTTTGAATAGTTTAGATTATGTCTCCATTTTTTTATGTTTTAAGTGTGCACTTTTATGATGGTGTTTTTTTTATTTTTTATTTCATGTTTTTCATAAATTTATTTTAGGGGTAGATAATTGATTTTTTTTATCTAAGCATTTTTTTAATTTTTGGTATTTGAATATTTTAATTATGCCAAGGACTAGGCAAGCAGACCCTCAGAGTGAGGTTATTCCAACTTCAAGAGAATATCACTTTAATATTGACCCATTTTATGGGGATCCCAGTACTTTAAACTGGTTTTTGTCCCAAGTAAGGGAACTTAAGGCACTTAACAAATGGAATAATCAGGCAGCCCTTATTTTCCTTAAGTCCAAATTAAAGGGTTCTGCACTTACCTTTTTTGCAACTTCTCCTAGTTGCCTAAGCCTCAATTCTTTTGAGGAAGCAGTAAAAATCCTTCAAAATTTCTTTTGTGCCACAAAAAATGAAGCCTCAGCTATTGCTGAATTTAATGATCTAAACATGTTTCATAATGAAACGATAAGAAATTTTGCCCATAGACTTGAGTCAGCAGCCCATCAGGCATATGCTTTTATTAATGATGCAGCTGCATTAAACAAAATTAAGTCAATTCAATTCTTAAATGCTATATCTCCTAGCATAAAGACTCAACTAGCCTTTGAGGATCCTTCAGATTTCATGGCAATTGTAAATAAGGCAGAAATAATATCGTCCTGCTCTGCACCACATACTAATGCTGCAGTTAATGCTCTAAATAAAACCCAAAATATGGACCAATGCTCTGAAATCGAAATGCTTAAAGATCAAATTAAGCAATTGACTACTATTGTTCAAGAGGCAGTAAATTTATGTCCTCTATGCAAATCTCCTGACCATTGTCTAAAAAATTGTCCTCAATTCACAACATCTAATGTGAGAACCCAAAATAACAATGCTAGACAACGAGTTGTATGTCATTTTTGTGGGAGAAATGGTCATATTATGGCTCGATGTTACCAATATTTGAACTTGCAGGGTTCTGGGCAAAATCCTAACAGAAGTAGTGGTTCAAGTAATAACCGAAGACCACAAAATCAAGGTCGTCCCAATTTAAACTAGTGTCGGGACCACATTGTAGGCAAACTGTGGTCCCTTTTCAAACTAAACGAACCCCTGTTTCTGATCAGTCTGATCAACCTTCTGAGTATTTAAATCACACTATGGGTGATGGTAAAACAAAAATATCTGACTTCTTAAATCCAATGTCTAATGAGACAACCTTGTTTAATTTATTTAGTGAAAACAAATGTAATTTGCCACTTATTAATATAATGTTTGGTGATAAAAAGTTCACATTTTTAATTGATTCTGGTGCTTCTATTTCATTAATGCCTAAAGATATTTTTGACCAAATTAAATTAGTAACTAAAGTTAAATATTTATCTAGAAATGTAAAAATTTCTACACTAAACTCTGAACTTAATTTTTTATCGTGTGCTCAAATTTCTTTTAAAATCAGTAATAGTCAGTTTAAGCATCATTTTTTTGTATCTAAATTTAATACTTCTCATTTTCAAGGTATCATTGGATATGATATAATATCCAAATATAACATAATTATAGATTCTAAGAATAATGAATTGATTTTTGACTCTTTTAAATTACCTTTTGCTTTACCTTTGTCTGAACAGAAAAATGTTCAAAATATAATATCACATGTTCATTTAACTAATAAGGTTGTTATTGATCCTAATGAAAGTGTTTTCATCAATGTCTCTACTGATAATGACAAGTTTTTAAATAATGACATTTTGTTTACTCCCCTTATTAATCATAATGATTTATTGATGCATCCAAGTGTTCATAATTTAACCCAAAATTCATTTCATGTATTAATATATAACAAAAGTGCATCACCAATTCATTTAAATAAGTCTTGCAAAATTGGATCAATTTCTAGTGATTTTGATGTTAACAATAATCTTGATAACCAAAATGTCAATAATGAATATGTAAATTTGATTCAAGCTTCACCTGAAATGCTTGAAAGACGAAAATTAGAGTTGTCTATTAATGATTTTTACCTTGATAATTTAAATGAATCTCAAAAACATGTTATTGCTGATATTTTATTAAATAATTATGCTTGTTTTTCAAAATCTGTTGCCACTCTTGGCTGTACCGATTTAGTTGAACCTAGTATTAAGTTAAAATCCAATAACCCTATTAAAACCTTACCTTATGATATACCACAAGCTTTACAGGATATTGTAAAAAATGAACTCACTGAGTTAATGAATGCTAATATTATTGAAAGAAATGTTTCTAGCTGGGCTTCGCCCATGGTTTTAGTAAAGAAAAAAGATACTGATTCCTCTAATCAAAACAAATATAGACTTGCTTTAGACTTTAGGTTACTTAATTCCATAATAGAAAATTCAACGTACCCTCTTCCCAAGATTTCGACTCTAATTAACAATATTTCTCAGTTTCAATATTATTCAAAAGTAGATTTTAAAAGTGCTTATAATCAAATAATGGTACCTGATGAACTTCAGGAGGTGTTAACATTTACTACACCCTTTGGTACATATTCTAACAAACGACTACCTTTTGGTCTCAAGACTAGTGCCAGTACCTTTCAAGCTTTCGTTGACAAAATTATTGATGAGTTAAAAGCACATGGTATTGAGCATATTTATGCCTACCAAGATGATTTTATCATCTGTGCCAATGAATTTGATGACATGATGGGTAAAGTTAAAGCTGTGTTAAACATTTTAAGTAAATATAATGTAACTCTTACTCCCTCTAAATGTAGATTTTTTGAACAAGAAATAGATTATTTAGGTTTTCGTATTGCCAAAAACATAATTTCACCTGTTGAATTTAATATTGCTAAAATCACTAATTTTGCTGCTCCAAAAACAGTAAAACAAGTTAAACGATTTCTAGGTTTATGCGGATTTTATCGCTCATTGATACCCAACTTTGCAGAATTAACTGGTGTTTTAACTGATCTTACGAAGAAGAATATTTCATTTAAATGGACCCAACAGCATCAAGATGCATTTAAATCATTACAGGATATTTTTTTTAACAAGCCGTTTGTCAAATTACCTGACTTTTCTAAGAAATTCTTTTTAAACACTGATGCAAGTAAAATGGCAGTTTCTGCTGTGTTATTACAAGAATATGAGGATGGTTTTCGTCCAGTAGGTTATTTTAGCAAATCATTAAATAAGGGTGAGAAAAATTATCCTGCTATAAAGTTGGAGTTGCTCGCCATTGTTAAGGGTATAACAGCATTCAAGTACTATTTATACAACAAATCATTCACAGTTCTATCTGATTCGAAACCCCTTAAATACTACAAAAAATCTACTTCACCTGCTGACATTATAACGCGTTGGCTTCTTTTATTAAGTGAGTACACTTTTGATTTTAAATATGTACCCGGTTCTTGTAATGTTCTAGCTGACTATTTTAGTCGATGCCAAAATCCTGATTTAAGAGAAGACTGTAATTTTAATGATTTTGATAATACTGAATCCCTAATTGTACCTTTTTCTGATCCTAAAAATAATGAGTTAGTGTGTGTTACTCAAACTGACCCTAAATTTGAAATATCTAATGAAACATTTAAGGACAATCAAACCAAAGATCAAGAACTTAATGATATCATTACTAAATTAAAGGATAATAACTTAAACACTAAATTTATTGATAAATATTTTATATCCCCTGATACTAAGCTACTCATGTTTCATAAAGAATATAATAAGAATGATTATGCTGATTTAATAGTTGTGCCCAAGTCTCTCAGACCTAAGGTTTTGGAAATTACTCATGTATCTCATACAGGTGTCAAGAAAACTTTTGAGTTATTGTCGAAAAGATTTTATTGGAAAGGCTACTATGCTGACACGTTAAACTATGTGTTATCTTGTGATGCATGTATTCGCATCAAGCATTATTCTGTCAAACCAGCCCCCTTAAAAAATGTGTACATACCTACTCGCCCTGGGGATTTTATTAGTATTGATATTGTTGGACCTATTAAAGATACTGGGCATGTGTTAACTGTTATTGATCACTTCAGTAAGTTTACTGTATTATATCATTTAAGGAACTTAACTGCTAATACTATGGTCCAACGTTTGTTAAATTATATGTCATTGTTTGGTAGAGTTACCATGATTTTAAGTGATCTTGGAACTCAATTTAATTGTGAAGTGTTTCATACTATAAATTCTGAACTAGGTATTAAGGTAATACATACCACTTCAGGGCACCCTCAACTGAACTCAGTTTCAGAAAGAATAAACACTTCCTTAAAATCCTCATTGATTGCCTTGCGAGAACAAGGAATTTCTATTCAATCTGCCCTCTTAATTCACCAACAAATCTATAATAGTGCTATTCATCCTGCCACAGGATATAGCCCTAACATGCTTCATTTTGGTCGTGAAATGAGTAGTTTCTTTGACACATACCAAAATTCTAACAATAAACTTATAAGTTTAGACCAAGCTTCTTATGTTTCTCAGGTTTTAAATGATCTAAATAATTATTATAGTAATGCTTATACTTCTTTAAGGCAGAATCAGACTGATCAAAACAGTAAGTTTGAAAGGAAAGCTAAACTTCGTAAATTCGAAGTAAATGATATTGTATATTTGAAATCCAAAGATTCTTTTAATCCCAAATTCAATGGTCCATACACCATCATTACAAAACATAATGATGTTAATTTTAGTATCCAATTTTTATCTAATCCTAATGCTCCTGTGTTTAAAATTCATGCAAACCGTCTAAGGTTAGCCCCACATAGAAAAACATCTCTGTGTGCTACCAGTAATAAATTACCTCAACAAAATACTAGATATTTTCTTCGTTCACATGTTTAATTCAAATAACTGTTTGTGTGATTTTGCTAATGTTTTGCTTGCAAACCCCCGTAAAATTTTGGGATGTCTCTGCTACGCTGGCGTACATGTGACATCTTATCAGGCCTGACAAGATTTTTTTTGGGAATGTTGTGATCGAAACGTTTGTTTCAGAATCATTAATTAATTAATCACTTTCTTGTTTAATTTTTTATCAACTCAGGGCAATACTTTTTACCTATTTTCTTAGTTTGTTTTCACTCAACTATTCATGTAAACATTTTGTAACTTAAGTGACTTTAATTATTACTTTGGATTTTTTCGAATACAATTAGGTTTTCCTTGTTTATTTTGGAATGTGGTACTATACAAATAACCTTTAATGCAATTTTAATACTGCATTTAATTTTAAGTAATGGGTTTATCCCAATCTTCTATGTGTCATTTTTATATGCATTTTCATGCAACCTTTTTTGGAGACATGTTCTAAACCTTGTTGGTCTAACACAAAGTCTAAATTTTTTATTGTACATTATTCTCATTTTTTGTTTATACTTACTTGTCTATAAGTATTGTTTTTATGCATATATCTTTGTTTGAGCTAATATAAATTGTTTTCAATATTTGTATGAACATATGAGTCAGAACTTACTACAACGACACAAACTGTACTGCTCGGCTCTGTCTTCTGGTGCTTCCTTGAACTGTCTTCATCCCTGATGTCTGTACCCCTCATCTGGACTTTTGACAGACTTTATCTGAAAGTGGTCAGTGTATCTGCTACCTTGTACTGTCTTCATCCCTGATGTTGCTATCCCTCATCTGCGATTCTGCCAGTTGTCTTTGCCAGACCTTATCTGGAAGTGGTCAGTGTATCTGCTACCGCGAACTGTCTTCGTCCCTGATGTCTGGACAGACCCCTGCTGGGTATTTCTGATGTGTGTATTGTCTACTATCGGCTCCTGAGGCATGATCCTGCCGTCTTATACTGAGGTAATCTTGGCCTCTTATTTAATGACAATGTTTCTTCGTTCACATAGTCTCATATCGTGCTCCTACTGGTTTCATTGAACGGTGTGATTTCGACAAATTAGTGGCAACTCAATGTCGGTGTTTCATAGTTCACCGTGCATTATATATTATGTCCTTCTGGATTCACTGAACTGTGTTATTTCGTCAAATTAATGGCAGCTAAGTGGTTGGATGTGTTGTTTGAGATCAAGGTGCACAGCTACAAGAGCAGTACATATTTTTATCTGTCTTACTTGATTGGTTCTTCTTGACATGGACTCCCTCCCGAATTGTGACTTTTCACGAATTTCATTCTCAAGCACTAATACTTTTGCTTTTCAGATGAATTTTGTAAACCTTTTCCTTTTTTGTGTATATATTTTTTTTTTAGACTTTGTGTTGCCATTATTCATTGAAAACAACTTAACATCTCACCAAGTTTTTTTTTTTTTTTCAGTGTAGTGTATCTGTGTGTTGTCAATTAAGTATTTATTCAAGTTTTTTTTTTAATTTTTGTTGGATGCAAATTTTTACCTTTTTCCCAGCTTCTGATTTTTGTCTTCCCATTATTGCATTGGATATATTAATTGTTTTGGCATTTGTTTATTTTCAGATCCTGCTGTCCTGAATTTAGTTTTTGTACAAAAAGGCTTCACCTTTTTTTCTGTATCTGGGGGGAATATATGTAGTATGGTATACTACATATTAAATAAAATCAATTGTTAATTTTAATTTAATTATCTAATTTCATTATCTAATCATTGTTAATTCTAATTTAATTATCTAATCATCTTAATTTATGTAATCATCATCATTCATCTAATTTAATAATCATTTGTTAATTGTTATTTTGTTAATAATGTATTAAACACTTAAATAATTGTAACTGTTAAATTTGTGATAAACTTTTAATTGTATGTTTTTTAATTTCTTCTTTTTACACTTGTAATTAATGTTATTTAGTTATCAGTATTCAATAATTCTTTGCAATATATTTCATGTAATATTTAAGTTTTAAGCCTCAATTTGTTTAGTAACCTTGGGAAAGTAATCTTTCTCTGCATGTATGTTCTTCCTTTAAAAGAAGATTCCTCCTTTTGTTACTTGCTGACAGCAAGATGTATGTCCAGTCAGCAAACCCCTATTGTTGGATGGAGAAGGAATGTCAGCAAGTCCTCTTTCCCACGTTTCGGCTTGCATCAATTGCAAAGCGCCCCTTTTGATCTTATGATGGCGCCAAGAATGTTCCAGAACATTCCACAAAATTCTTTACCAGGTGTATCACCACTTTAGACAACCCCGCTTCATGTTTGGCATGGAGCTTAACAATTAATTTCGCCAGTTGGCCAATATTTGCTGCTCTGTGATTTGCCCCTCTGATCCCTCTCCAGCCAACCGAATGGTTATTCGCAAAAGTTTAATTTTTTTGGCGAGAGTTTTCTCCCCTATCTTCATAATGAAGAAATAGTCAGTAGCAGTTGTTTTTCTCTCAATTGTAGTTTTGTTTAGTTCTTGCGGCTTAGGCCGAGATTTCTGGTGTTGGCATGTTTGCCAAGCATTTATACCTGTTTTTAAATGTTATTTTACAAATAAAATAGTATTTTGCATCTTAAAGAATGTATCTGGTGAGTAATTTTACAGTATAAGTTGTTTTCTCTTCCTTTTTTTTTTCAGCATGCTCCTTTGTTGCCTTACCTTAATATTTGCACCCACTTCCACTGTATACCACTTATACTTTTTCGGCCTTTACATAATTAGTATCTAAATTTTATTTAATCGTAAATTGACTTAACGTTAGTCACCCCCCTTTTTGATTTAGCCACACCACAATATATATATATATATATACGTATATATATATATATATATATATATATATATATATATATATATATATATATATATATATATATATATATATATATATATATATATATATATATATATATATATATATATATATATATATATATATATATATATATAAGACGAAAATGAAATCTTTACAATTAGAAACAGAAAATATAAATGTATGTTTGCAGAACAGTACTTCATCAGGGGTCACACTGCCTGAAAACACAAATGAAGTACTGTGCCGCAAACACACATTTATATTTTCTTTTCCTAATTGTAAAGATTTCATATTTGTGTCATTTCTATTTTATAAAACAAATTTGGTTTCAGATGCCTCGTGCGCTCTTCCTAATTGATTCAATGTTTCAATGTGTTTATTTACCTCTTATGTATCAAAATTGACTTCGTAAATTGAATTTATATATAAGTATATATATATATATATATATATATATATATATATATATATATATATATATATATATATATATATATATATATATATATATATATATATATATATATATATTCATCGAAATACAGTGTATAATAAGCATTGTCATCAAAAAGTCCCGTAACTTGCAAATTCTCATATAGCTCTGACTACAATTTTTACGTTGTCTTACACACTGAAATAATCTTACGTTCATTTCAATTTCTCAAGAAAAATAGGGAGAAAAGAATTTTACCTCTTTTTTTGGCTTATGAATTGCATGGAATTTAATGTTTTCTATGTTCCTAAAGTTGTCATTATAATATAATTGCATACAATTCTTGCTGGAACCAAGTTCAAATTGTGTGAAACAAATTGATGCTTCACTAGTATATACAACAGCCTCTAAATTTTAAATTCATGTTGATCTTTGATATTCTTTATTACATCTTGCTGTGTTCACTGTAAAAGATGGATACTCAAACTTCACGAGACTTTCTTTGTTCTTGGCTAAACCGTTTTCTGGTATATTCTCCGAGCAAAAATTTCAATAATGGGACAAAATAAATGTCGTCAAACAACTGTGTAATTTTTTACAGCAATACCTCCATATATTCCGTTAAAATATCAAATCAAAATGGGAATTGCCTACCTCGGAGTAATTCCTAGGAAGATGGAAATGATTATGTTTCACTTTAAGCATTTCTAGTAGGAATGAGTCAAAAATGTATTAAAGAGTCAAAAATGTATTAAATTTTAGACACTTGCAACGTATTGCTCTAAACATTGCTCCTTAATTTCTGCATTGAATTATATCCCCATGCATTGAGTTTGATGCAATGGTTTAGTCAAAGTAAGTAGTAAATTCTTTTTGCTTTAACTAGATAAAAGCTTCCGTCTCGCTTTCAAACAATTGAGACCCAAAAATGCTAATACAAATGTTAAATGTGAGATACGAATGATCTAGAGAATTAAATTTTACTTGCAAGGGCCACTAATTAATATTTTCAAGAAATCTATCAATTTTTTTACCAAAGATGGATCTAGTCATGGTCGTAATGGACTGGACAGTGTTGCCAGAACTTAAGATTAAAAAGTAGCGAATGTGAGCTTCAAAAGTAGCGCATTCGAACATTTTGTAGCCCAAAAAAACTGCGTTATATATACACTACCGGTCAAAAGTTTGCGAAAATTTTGAAATCTACAAAAAAAAGTTCTAAATTCAAATGTTCATAGAACTGCGAAAAATCATTCAAATGGCATGAAAATTTGATATGTTCTAAGGTGAACTCTCTACAGTTAGTTACATATGATCAAATTGCAATACTTTGTTTTTTGCGAACTGAATCCAGCTTTTCATCATGAGTTGTTTCTATGGTGAAAAAAGTTGTTAAGTTTGAACACTTGCCAAACTTGCAAAAATTTTTTTTTGTACTTTCTGTTAATAGAAAATAGTTATTTGAACAGTTCTATGTAAGTCCTCAAAATTTCAGATTTTTTTTGACGAAGTTATAGAATTTTGAAAAACATGTGTACTTTTCTCGATTTTTAAGCATTCCACATTTGCGGTCCTTTGGTCTAAACATCTTCGACCAAAGAACTTTTTAATTTTAATGTTTTCTATATTTTCAAATAATTAATATTGATTATAAAACAAATATTCTTATTTATTATTGTAATTATTGTTACTACAAGGAACTTATTATGAACATAATTAAAACAATATCTCATAGATGTCACATTTCATCTAAAATTTGTTTGTTCTTGCAAACGATGCTCTGCTATTTGAATCGAAGTCAGTTATGGGACATCTTACAACAGGGATGGAACTCTATATCACTTGAAGTGATTAATGGTTTATTAGAACGAATGCTATGCATATGTAAGGCTATAATAAAAGCAAAAGGTGGATGGTTCGAGGAATCTAAGATTTAAATGTTAATTTATTTAATTACAAAATACGAATAAGAATATGTTAAATATTTGACCTGTTATAAATAAAATAGTTTAATAAAAATGCAAATTTTTTATACTATTGTTATTATTTTTTTAGAATTATTTATGTAATTATTGTTATAACTTTTTAATTTAATTTAATATAAAGTAAAAATATCACAACAAAACTAATACAGGTAAGCAATAAATATAAACAATAATAATTACAATAATGAATAAGAGTATTTGTTTTATGATAAATATTAATTATTTGAAAATATAGAAACATAAAAATTAAAAAGTTCTTTGATAGAAGATGTATAGACCAGAAGACTGCATATGTGGAATGCTCAAAAATCGAGAGAAGTACACATGTTTTTCAAAATTCTATAACTTCGTCAAAAAAAATCGAATCGATTTGAAATTTTGAGGGCTTACATAGAACTGTTCAAATAACTATTTTCTATTAACAAAAAGTACAAAAAATATTTTTTGCAAGTTTGGCAAGTGTTCAAACTTAACAACTTTTTTCACCATAAAAACAATCCGTGATGAAAAGCTGGATTCAGTTCGCAAAAAACAAAGTATTGCAATTTGATCATATGTAACTAACAGTAGAGGGTTCACTTCAGAACATATCGAATTTTCATGCCATTTGAATGATTTTTCGCAGTTCTATGAACATTTGAATTTAGGCCTTTTCTTTGCAGATTTAAAAATTTTCGCAAACTTTTGACCGGTAGTGTATATATATATATATATATATATATATATAATATAGTTAAATTTCAATGTTTGTAGTTCATTTATGATTGGCGACGGCTGGGCTACATCCGATGATCCAAAGACATGTCATCACAATTTTGAACCCCTGCAGAGGTCATGGCACCCCCCGCTTAAGTAGCCCGACGACCTGCGCGTGAAGTCAAGCACTTTACTGAAGAACAGTTTAACGAGGACCCATACCGCACGACCTCGGTCCCTAAGCATACTGATCCACGTGGTCACCCACCCGCACACTGACCGCAGCCAGTGACGTTTTATTTATTTTTTTATAACCGTCGTTGAACAGCCGACCCAATTTTTGGGGTTTACGACTACTACTGTTCAACTCCGTAGCCTTGTAATTTTGAATCCAATCCAGAAGACAAGGGAACTCCTGGATCAAGTGTTGGGTGAAATTTTGCTTTTGATGGAACTAATCGGCCTTTGTGTTACATGGAGAGGAAGACCACGAGAACTCTCATAGTTAGCCTCACGGCAAGGGGACTCAAACCCATGATCCGTCTACCACTGAGGATATTTCAAGTCAGCTCTGTGGTCGGTGCAAGCAGGATGCGAAATTCGTATCGACCAGCCACCGCCGGGATCGAACCCCGGTTCACCTCATTGGAAGGCGAACAGTCTCTCTCCTGAGCCATCGCGGCTCAGCCAGTGATGTTTGACTTCAATGATCTGCTGGAAACCGTGTCTTAACGATCAGTCCACTGAGGGACTTAAATTTCAATGAGCTGCGTTCATAATTTCGCCAAATTCAATATTTCGTTTTAGCTCAGATTGCAGGTCACGTGATTTTTCCAGATGATAAGCAATTAATAATGGTTGGAGTTAAAGCTTTTTTTCCCCATCATACTAGCCGGCCATGCATTTTTCCATATATATCTTTGCGTTTTCACGAGTTCTAAAGCATAGATATGGAGAGATTCTGGACTCTGCACGGTGACACAAAACAAGAATCCAAAACTAAAGTTGATACGTTTTCAGAAATAAAAGAAAATAATTTTAAAAAAGATAAAGAAACTGCAGACTTTACAGAATCTCTCATTTTGTAGTAGGAAAGGAAGATTTTTTTTTATAAAAGTATTTCTGTGAGATAAGTCGCATGAAATTTTCTAAGTAGCGCATTTTTAAGATTTGTAGTTTTTGAAAAATAATGAGTAGCCCAAAATGTAGCGGGTAGCCCAAATTCAATTTTGTGTAGCGGGGAGTTTTAAAAGTAGCCCAATCCGCTACTTGTAGCCCAATCTGGCTACTCTGTACAGGGCATCCGCTAATCCATGGACTCCCTTAGCAACAAAAAATTTCATTTTCATAGAAAATTTAAACAAATCAAACATAGCGGAGAGTTTCAGATATTTTCAAGTTTAAAATTTAAGATTATGAAAGATAAAATTAATAGTTTTTAAATGAATTGTGAGAACCATAACACTGAAATTGCATAAGATCTCAAAGAAAGGCAGAATAACAAAAAAAAGGAAAAAGAAAAAGAACCTGAGCTGACGCGAATGAAATTTTTTCGTCTCCATCAACAAGTCCTATAAAACAAGGAAATAATGCAGTTTTTTTAACTCAAAAATGCTAAAGTGAAATTTAATGAAAATTTGAATTCATGAATCTTACAAAACATTACCTAAAAGAAAAAAAATTAAGATTATACTCTTCACATCGCTAATTTTCAATTAAGGAACCCAAAATGATTTTCAATGATCCTATAAACATTTCGAAGATCTTTGCCAAACACAAAATACCTCATTTTAGATTGTAATTGTAGAAATTTTTTGATTATCAGAATAAAACCACAAGGAGAAAAATATTCTGGCAAAATTGCCTTATTTGTATGATAAAGAGATTTCTGCTGAAAGAAACCACAATTCTCAGAATTAAACAAAATATACGGCATAAGAACCATTCATATTGTAATTTTACCATTCGATGTTGTTTTAGCATATCGGAAATACTGATTTTCAAAATTGTAGCTCTTATTGCAATATATTTAGTAAAAAATACAAATCTCGAAAGTAAATGTAACTAAATAAATGTTTTTTATATTATGCTCTAATGTATCACGATAAATTACCAAAATAAACTATGAATCATATCGCCATTTATTTGATAATTTTATCATTTTGATGTCATTCTTTTATACCATATAGAAGGATAATAACCTGTCTACATATCTAAGGATTATTTAAAATGGAAGTTCATTAAAATGGCTCATAAGAGATAGATGATTGTTTAACCATTTCTTATTCTTATATGATTTCCCAATTATAACAAGGGTTAAAGGGATAAGAATGATGGTTTCAAATGTTTAATTAAAGTGCTTTAAAAATATCAAAGAATTCAATTAAAGAGTACTAAACTCATACAATGTTGACTGTTTTATCCATATTTTATAAGATAATGGGATTTACTATTTATTTAAGTACATAGAAGAGTTTCTTTGTAATTATAAAGAACGGCTTAAAATCTCTTTTCAGTTAGAAAAACAGACAGCTCAATTTTAAGAAAGACAGCAAAGAATATGCAATGAATGTTATACCGGGATTCGAACTCCCTACATATACGCTTCAGAGCTGTTAGCGAAATACTTCATGGCGGGGCTCAAGTAAATTAACCATATATTATTGGGGTATCCATTGACGCGTGGTGTTCTCCTTCTACTGAAAGCTCAGAAACGTAGGGGTAGTGGGTTCATTATCTTTGTGGTGTGATTCTCAGTTTTAAGCTATCTGTTCAGCAATTTGACAAGATATTATATCCGTCATTGAACAGCAGACCCAATTTTGGGTTTACGACTACTAATGTTCAACTCCGTAGCCTTGTAATTTTAAACCAATTTTGTCCAGGCATTTGTACAATTGCAAATGCATAACTTTTATTATTTCTAATTTTGGTTGATGTTAACAGTAAACCCTACGTCAAAGAAAATTTGTCAGAAAAAGTATTAAATTACCGACTGCGATATCAAACAATACCAACACTATTAAAATGACCGACTCTTGCTTAAAATTACCTCAATTTACCGCAATTACTAACAAACAGCGTGGTAATAAAATTCGGATTTCTTTACTAATCTTACCAATATGTCATTACCAAAGCACTTCAAAGAAATTATCTTGTTTCTTGGAATTCCCATGTAGCCAGAAACACGGCTGATTTAACCCCATGTTCTGGTAGTTTTGATCACATTTTTTATTTCTCGGAGCACAATGAAATTGATTAAACTTCTTCTCCTTAATAATACATTGAAATAGTTCTTTTTCCCAAGTATTGTTATCCAAGAACTGATATTAAATTTGCAAGATTTATGCACAAAAGGCGAAATTTATATATGCTATAATGAAAAAGTTATAGTTCAAACATAATGTAAATCTGAATCTCATTCAATCTTAATTTTGTTCCGTAAATTAACTTAAAAATATGTTTCATTACATATTTTAGTGCACCACCATTCGGAATTTTTATGGTTATTCCTTTACAATAAAAAACGCAATAACTACTATCACTTCTTAAAATTTAACCTACTCCTCTTGACAATGGGATTTATTATTTTTGGTTAGCTATCTTCTACTTCGTATAAAATTTTATTTTTTAGTTAAAAAATGCATAAGAAAATGGTTTTCTTGTGCGTCTGATAGCTGAATCGAAACGAAAGAAATGAAACGAGTGTAAGCTATATAAGTAATCAAAATAACGAGATGTAACTGTATAGTCCGGTGTACGCAAAACCTGAAAGAAGAATGAAACGGAAAAGCATTTCAAGAAAAAAAAGTTGATTTCAAATGTCGTGTTGAATTATTGGTTTAATACAGAGTGACTATAAAAGTTTCCTTCGCACTTTTATATGCATGAAAGCATTAAATCTGAAAGTATCTGATACTTGTGCATGGGCCAACAAAAACTGACTTTTTCCTAGTCCTTTTCTCCTTGTCTCCATTCTTTAATTATTTTTCGTGGCCGGGATATCCTGGTCGGTAGATAGGTGGGCCCATGTCCGAGAGTTCGTGAATTAGAACCCCGCCGGCCGAGGACTCCCCCCGTGTAGTAAAATAACTGATTCACGTTAAATCTGTCGAGTCGCATGTCCTCCATGTTCCCATTACAAATCAATACCTGTGGAGGTACTGGATTGTCCGCCCTATAATACGTCCGCCCTATGAACGGGTGCGACGCATGGTGTGGCAGAAGTCGAATTCTTGGCCATAGATGGCGCCACTGAAAAACAAGAAACGCACGCTCTGCCTTAAATTTGCTCAGTTTCACCAATCAGGCTCGCTAATATGGCAAGTGGCATTAGAAACAACAACAATTATTTTCCGTTAATCATTTTTTAAACAAAATCATGTTATGTACTGGTAAAATATAAAAACAAAATTCTTAGCCATGGACGCTTTATGATATTTTAAAGAACTCTTTAAATTCCACTATGATATAAGACTGTGTTACAAAAAATATTAAGCCAACTGCGACTGTGATACAAAAAAATATTAAGCCAAAATATCTCTTAAGACCCTTAATTTTAACAGGCAAATAGTATTCCGAAATAAAGTGAAAGAAAATGAAATCTTACTTGTTTTTTTTTATGTGTGAGAGCATGCTATTGAGCTTCAAAATAGGAAAGATACTTTTCAATCACTATTATACTATCATTGATAGGAATGTAAAATAAACTCACTACTGCGTTCCATGTTTGATCCCATTCAAAACGCAGCTATAAATTAAGAGTTAGCTTTTTTAATGAGCATTAAATAGTTCTGTTAGTTTAGAATATTAAATGCTTGCATAGGCCACAATTCACTATTAACTTACACGAAGTATGGAAGTACTATTTTCCCTATACCCTCCACACCAAACCCTTCAGCTGCTTATTACAGAACTACAATGAACGATTAAATGATTCTTTGATTAAGATTACACAAACTAATTACGGAAAAAAGCTCTTTTCCTTCTTTCCTTTCTAAATAAAAGACAAATTTTAATACTTTTTTGAATTCTTCGAGCATTAAAAAAAGTCGAAACATCATAAAACATGAAATTTATACTTTTTGAAAAAGGATATCTAAACTTGAAAGAGATAGACTTGCATTGTATTTTGTTTCAATGAAAAACAGTTCTGACAAACAAAAGTAATAACATTGAATAGTTATTCTTGTTTGTTTATAAAGCATATCCATCAGTCTGTAATAGAACTACAGAATTTGCGTATCTATTTCCTTGAGTATTTTTCAACTTTACGTAAAAGATCATAGTCCTAATATAATATTTTTTTATTTATTCATTTTGAAAACGCATATAGAAACTTAATAAACACCAGTTTCAAGTAATTCCACCATGAAATGCAAGAACTTACCGTGAAAAATTACAACAAATCTAAATTTTGAAAATTTTTTTGCTGAAATTTTTTATTCCTTACAATTGAAGTATCGGCACTATACAGATTAGATGTTATGCATTTATCTTTTTACTGATTACGGATATTTGAATCACATCATAAATTCTTTTATGATCCATATAATATTTTTAAAACATCTACCCTACTACTCTAAATATTAACACACTTAAAACAAAAGCTATTCGTTAAAAAATTCGCAAATTTTACAATTTCTTAAAAAAATAATTTCTGTCACATAATATAAAATAAATGTAGTTAACTTCCCTTCTATTTTATTGCACGCACTTGTAAAAATATAGAGATTTATAAATTTACAACAAAGTTCAGTACAGCTTTCTTCAACAACTGTCTAACACAGATTCACGAGGCATTTATTTCAAATGATGAAATTATATGCCTATAACATCCATGTCATGAAAAGAACTTTTGAAAACTTAACTACTTGTTTTCGAAGTTTTGTGGAATTTACAATGCCATTTCAGAGGAGAAAAGTTTTCAAAAATGATGATAATATTTAATTTATTTTTAAAGAAAACTGGAATTTTGTACTTCTAAGCACGCTATGACGTGATTAGAAGGAATACTGATTTAATGGGTATCCTTTTAAATATTCTTCGATAAATCGTGACAACAGGTAGGTAATTTTGAACGCATTTTGTGAAAAAATATTTTTTTCACTTATTCTGTAATCACAAAATTACACACTTGAAAAACAATGATCAAAATTTTTAGAAAATTATATCACTTAAATCTATATTGGACGAACTTTTAAAATCCGAAATTTTGTTTAAGTTTTTATCTCGAAACGTACTAAATTTATTTTCTTACAAAAAATTTATTTCGAATTGCAGAAAGTGATTCAGATAAAATATTTCAAAATTGAAAACCAATATATGCTTTTATCTGACCAGAATTTCTTTTCTGATATTGAGACTTAATAAATCTTTGCCACCTTTTCATTTGCTACTTGTTCACCAACGAAAAGCGTTGAGTAGATAGTAATTTTGAGTTTGGATTAAATGTACTATAAGAACACGAGTACGTAAAATCATGCGAATACATACTCAGAAGATTTCATCAAACTAGTGCATTGGAGACAAAAGAACATATCTGAATGCTCTTACAAGCACCTATATGTTGTTTTGAGTTGAATAAAAGGTGCATTTTGCTTTCACGGATGTTTTGTTTTAAACATGCTTAACCGTTTAAAATGAAGAATGCTCAACCCATTCATGGTTTTCATGGATGATTGCGCCTTACTAGTGCTGTAGAGGCAAAATAAAAATTGCAAACCTGCTTTGTGCTGTTTTGAGATGAATAAATGGTACGTTTTACCGTTTTAAATTAATCAGAACAGACCTTCTCTACGTGGTTCGATAATAAGAATAATTAGTAGCATTAAAACCATAACACTATTGGTCAAAAATTAACAAATTTATCTCATAAATATCGTTATTAATTCAGAAAATAAATATATTTTTACCTAATGACTGTACCAAAGTTATAGTTTTGTTTCAGTTCCAAGTTTCGGAATATTACATGAAGTTTTAAAAAAATCAACACACAAAGACAAACTGGATCATCAATAAACCAGAAAGAAGGATAATCCATTCACTGATAATCTGAATTGTTCAAAAAACTTGTTTATACAACTAGCTACAACTATCTACAACTACAACTATCTTAACAAAAACTAACACAAGGAATTTAAAAAATGAATAAAGTAAATTTAATTTATAGAAAATACTAAGAAGTTATAGTTGTCTTTTATTAAAAAAAACGCATAAAACTATTTTAAAAACATATGGGGGATGGAAAGACTTTAGAAATAAAGTAGAAGCTTTTGAATATGGTTTTTTTTTTTCATCTGAAACATAAAATCGTATAAAATAATAAACATGTAACATTTGAGTTTTACGAAATGATAATGTCCAGAACTGTAAACTTGTTTTCCTGAATTATGAATGAAATATATGAGATATTCGCAGTGAAGAGTGGAAAATGAATAAAATATGAGTCCGAACTCTTTGGTACATGTGTTGGCGACAAAATTGTGTAGCTTGTTAAAATTTATTCTCCTTTGGCGGAAAGAACAAACAACATTTTCCTTCTTCGTTCTTCCTTGTAATCTAAATTTGACTAAAACAAATTTTCTCTACTAATAATGAGTGGTTTCTAAATTTTTTCTCAAGATACAAAACAAGGTTTTTAACTTGAATTTTCTGAAAAAGAGACATGAACTAACCGTCTTTTGTGATAATTGTTTTTCCTCTTTTTCTCTAATTAAAAAAAACATGCGTATGTAAGGGATATGAGAGATATGAGCTTCTTTTTATTTATCTAAAATTATTCAGTTTTTCTACTGTCGATAAAAGAACAGATCACTATTAAGCAATAGATTAACAACATATAGGTTAGTTGCCATATAAAAAGTATTTTTGCAATTTTGTTGCTTAGAAAGATAAAATTTAAAATTTTTCTGTTTCAAAAGTTTTGCTATGATTAGCTATTTCTACTAATAAGAAAAGGTTTTTGAAATAATTCTCAAAACTCAAAATAAAATGTATATTTGAAATGAAACAAACATGATAATTTAAATCCATCATTTCTATTAAACATTTTTCCTTTCTTTATTTTTAAGAAAAGAATTGTGTGCTCGTATTAACTAAGTGGAACAAAAGTAAAACTTATTAATACTAATGGAAAAACAGTGTAATTCTTCTATTGTGGAAGATAAAATATAACAAAATTCATCAACAACTTAATATAAAACATTGATATATTACGATAATTAAAATAGATAAATAATCAACGCACTCCGGTGACTTATGAAAGATACTTAAGATATTACTTCCATTAAAAATTTTATAGATCCATTAATTCTTTGCTTCCTCTTTTCTGTAAATAGCTATTTTCTTATTAAAAATATTTTTAGACTCTTAATTTAGAGCAGATCGTATTTTAAATCACTTTTTATTTTTAAACAACTAACACACTATTTTAAAATCCTTTTCATTTATAATTTATTTGAACTGATTTATTTAATGCACATTCTCTGCTGCGTATACTTTTGTGGAATTTATAGGTATTTATGTAATTTATCTATCATACAACTAATAACTATAATTTTAATTAATAGCATATATAATTTTACATGAGTTTTACATGAGTACATGATTAATGAGTCATTTTTCGATTGTTAGAATAGTATTTAAGACTATTTTAGTTAAATCAAAGTTGGAACAAGAATGAATGCCATGCAAATTAAATACAAAGAACCAGAAATCACTTCCTTAAAGCTACTCATATTTCTCTGAGAAATTTTTAAATTTAATACAAAAATAAATTTAAATCAAATTTTGCAAATAAAATAGGAAAACAACTGCATTGCAATAAAATAGGAAAACAGCTGATATTTTAACAATCTCATAGTTTGTCCTACTTAAATGTACATTTTTCATTCAATACGCAAAAACCTTTTTATATACATTTTTGGAATAATAAATTCTTCTTACGTTTTAATGTATACTCAATTCTAACAGTATAATTTTAAATTTTAGAAAAAAATCCAAACTATTTAACTTTTTTTTAAAAGAAATTTATTTTAACTAAGTACAAATTGAAAATAGTACTTGGAAATAATATTTATTTCCTCGGTGTAATATAATATTTACGGGCTTTTCAAATAAAATATCCTGTTCAGAATTTCACAAAGCATGTTTTATTTTAAAAAAATGACATAAATAGAATATCTCCTTGTTTATTTCAAAACAATGGAACCCGAAATATTCTTTAAATCACTTTTTCAAGATTCCACAAATTCTATCTCCTGCCATTTTCGTTTCAAAGGACTGGCAGAAATGCTCATTTTCTAGAAATCGTCAAGTGGAGCACGCAACTTATACTAAGAAGATAAATCGAAATGAATTTATTATGCACATATCTTCAATACAGAAGAGAACATGCCTTTTGAAAGTACCTCCGTGTCTCAACCTATATTTGCGATATTTATAGACGCAATGAAATGTCCCTGACATTGTATCCGAAGTGGTAATATTTTCTGGAGCAGAATGTCTTTAGAAATGATTTAAATGTCCAACAGTCGCAAATGGTGGAGGAAGAAAACATTGAAAAATCTCAATTTTCATCTATAATATTCACGATTTTTATTTTATTTCTATATGAATGTAAGAATAGAGGAATCTTATCCATTATGCATGTTTCTGGTAGGAAATGGGAAGGAAAGAAATGTTATATGAAAATAGAATGAATTTATTACGTTTAAATGATTTTAAAGTAACTCTGCAAAACGATGATTTTTTTTCTTTTGGTATATGCTCTTCATATAATGATTTGAATGTAAATTATTTATGATTCACAATATGATTTTCATTTAGGCATTCATGAGATGCCTCTTAAAGATACATGAAAAATTTAACTCATTTTATTAAATAAAGAGTTAACTCAAAAGTAATATTCCATACAAAATATAACTTTTCACTGTTGTAAATCATTACAAAGACAACTATTCACTATTCTAATTACTGTTTAGTGTTGGAATGATAGTTTATTTAGTAGTATTGATTTGAATAGCATTTTTAGCACCATGCAGAATTTTCCCAAGTCTTATTGACATCTTCTGCTAGTCAATTCAGTTAAGCAACGAAGCGAAGATTTCATCTCAGGCAGCGTTTTAGGAGATTTCTGAACCAGCCAGGCATTTGAACTCAAGGAAACTAATAAGACAGGCTTTTTCAACTTTTATGAAATTCTCTAAGTTACTTAAACTCTCTGAAACTACAAGAAATTAATGTGTTAAGAAAGAAAAAAAAATAAGGACCCAATTATACCCAATTCAAAAATAAATCCCAGAGGTTGTGGTTTCAAAATTCGTGGGAGTGTAACAATCTAGGAGGGTAACAATAAATAAATAAATTTGCTTTAAAAAATAAGTAGGTTGATGCTCTTCATACAATGAATGGCTTGTCTTTTGTCAATTTGAAGAGAAGATTTGCACAAAAATGAGAAAGGCAAAGTAACAATATTGAACCCAATGCCTCGTTTGGTGGAAGGATGTTACCTTTCGGCATTCGATATCTCAGTACTGCACGTTATACTTGTATGCAAGTATACGGTTGTTATATGTACAAAAAAAATGCTCTGGGATTTCATATGGTATAGCTGTTCTGCTAATCGCTCTGAACCGTGGAATTAGTGTTGTCGAATCCCGCTATAACGCAGAACTACATAAATTATTCTGGAGGTTACGAGTGACTTACTAAACTGCAACAAATGAATATCATTATTACTGCTGATACCTACGAAATAATCAGAGAAAGATTGAATGTAGTCGGAAAACTGCCATCGAATTGAATTAACGTAGAGTCATCGCCACACTAAGTATATTTGCAACAGAGACAATGTTGATAAAGATCATTGTTTAACACTTTAGGAGTATAAATTTTAAAAACTTACTGCATGTCTACGATTTTCGGACTTTTTAAAAAGTATGTTCCGTTTTCAACCATTGAATTGAATTGAAAGATGTTGCTGACTTATCTTTTTCACCAACGATATCCGCCTTACATAAATGCAGTATTTAACATTTTAAAATTTTCTGATATTTTTCGACACCATTTCATTTTTCCTTCATACATAGTTTCTAACAGCATTTGATTCTTTTTTAAAACAACTTTTAAATTGATTCCGCTTAAATATGGTGCATGGTTCAGCAAAAATGCCTTCAGAATTCACGTAATTAAACTGTTCGTATATAATACAATTCTTCTATTTCTTTTCGTGTATTGCACATTAACGGAATCTTAAGCAATTGCCTAGAATGGGTAATGTTATTCTTTAAGTTATCTGTTTGTACACAATGTTGTCGCACCCAGCTCTTGAGTTGTTGATTTCAAAAAACCTACTCTCTACATAAAGAAGTTTTTATTTAAATTAAAAACATAAGACCTACTTGATAGCCTCATTATTTACGTATTTAAGGCAAAAAAGAAATAAATTTGAGTTTTCTCTGATTATAAAAGTATATGTTTGATTAATTTCATAAAAAAAACCTCGATAACGTGTGGAAATGTTATATTATGCTTACTGGTTAAGAATCACAAGTAAGGAATATTACTATACTTATTCTGCAAAATTTATATTTTATGTGAAATAAACGTGGCTGGTATTTATTTTACATAAAATACTTGACATTTTCAACTACATAAATGAATATCATTTAAACTACGTAAATATATGGCATAGATTTAAGTTAAATTAATGAGTATTAAGATATTGCTTGCAATTTATTCTCTTAATAGCTTTCTCGTAATTTTATCAAGTGAAATATTTTGTATCTTTACTTGAACTTGACAACTCGAACAATTAATGTCGAAAAATTGCTAATAATTCTTTCGAAGGAAATATTTCACAGATTTATTGTTTCAGCAGAATCAAAATTTATTAGGCATTAGCATATTATTCACCTTTAATTAAATTATTTTAATTATTTTTTGCGAAAAGGAATTTTAATTATACATATTAATTAACGATATTCAGCAGTTTCGAAAATGAACGGTAAACGAAAGATAAAAAAAAAATTAAGAAAAGTTAATTTGAAGGAAAACTTTTAATTATTTGTCTTAAAAATAAGATGTATAAATATATCATTTTCTTAATACCACTAATTAGCATATCATAATTAGTTTATTTAATAAAAAAAATTTAATTAAAATTTATTTTATATTTAATGTATTTTAGAAGCCTTAATACAGTACGTAAAACAGAGAGAAATAGAGTTTGAGATTTATTACAAGAAAAATAATGTATGTATTTGCATAATTACTAAAGAAGTACCTTAAACTTTTTTTAATATTGTGCAACATTACTTATATAACATAGTTAAATAATTTATTTGGGTAATTTTATTTTTTTAATTAGTTTCTAGCGTCATCGCTATAGCTATGATACTTTAAAAAATTCTTTAATTAGCTGAATGAAGAATTTACAATAACTTAAGAGGCATGCGGAATTTAAGAGAAATTTTAACTTTTGTTTAGCAAAAACAACTACCTTTAAATCGATCCTCTTTTTCCTCGTAGTAAAAATGATAACTGTTATAAAAACCTCACTTCAAATGTAACTCACTTCATCTGTTCATCAGTAACACAGCAATTTAAATATTATCATCAGTAAATAAAAATTTCACGTAATTGAAACAACTCGAATTTAGAAATAAGCAAGAAAAACAAAATAATTAATTTTTGTGCTATTTTGATAAAAAGAGAAATAATTTAGAATAATAAAGTGAAACCGACATACTGAAATAAATGCATTTCAAGGTCTCAGCTAACTTATGAGGTCTAGAAAACCGAGATGGTTTTGTAACTGATCCTTGAGGACACTGAAATGATTATTGGTTTGACGTTAAAACCACGAAATGTTATTTCTTAATAATTTAGTGTCAGTGAATATAACTGGTATTAAGAAAGACATTTAGTAAACATGGATTACTAAAAAAAAATTACGAGCGTTAAAAACATTTTTAACCGATTAGGTTAACACTAGAACAGTCTGATTTTGGACTAGCCTAAAATCCCTTTGAGGTCAATTTGACCCTTATAAATAATTTATGACGATTTACGAATTATTTCTAATTTTCAAAGATTTTAGTATTTGAGCACATGATCTTTTTATAAGGCATTATTTGCATTTAAAGTGTTTTTATCATCTTTAAATATGAAGATTTTATGCTAAAATCTAATTTGTATTATTTCACGTGCAGGGTTGGAGGACAAATCACGAAAAAGATCCCTTAAAAATTTTAAAATATTTGGAAGAAATTATAATTTACAATTGCAAAGTTTTATATATATTTGCATTATTTTTTTCGATATTTCTTTTATTTCTTTACTCCGTTATTTCTTTCTTTTTCTATAATTGAAAATATTAGTGAATATTAAGTGATATTTTAAAAAAGATTTAAAAGTGTATGTTTAAGAATATTGTGTGATTCATTTTTTAAAAATTGTTTCATTCTACTAAATATGTGAGTTACGTGGCTTTCTTTAAATAAAGATAATTTGCGAATAGCATCCATATGTTTTTATACATTCTAAAATGGATTTTCGTAAATTCGTCTTAAAATATCGCTCAACGTGTTCAACAGTTACTTTATAGTCTCCTTTTAAACAGAATTCGCAAGGTCCAGAATTAACTGTAATAGTGGCAGCCGAACTAACCAGATAAAGTATTTTATTACGATTATATTCACCACATTATTAAATTATCAATTGCAATATATAACTTCAAAACACCGGTAACAAAATCGCAAGTTTTAAAATATTAATTTTAGATTTAACAATAACTTCCTTATTTCAATATAAATGCAACGAATTTTTAAATGCTTTAAGGACCGCATGAACACTGTTGAAATAATAATATACACATGTTTGCTTCTTTCAGCAAAAGATTCTGATAAAAATAATGATTAAAAAAGATTTGTTATACTTGATGGTGAAAACTTCATTAGCTTCAAAAAACATGAAGAAAATAAACACCTAATCTCAAAACTCGCATGACGTGAATGAAGAAGTAAAAAGTGATATAAAACAGAAATGTGAAGTTTCAACAAGAAAACATGAATAAGAGTGGAAAGTAAAACAGGAAAAACCGCAGTAAACCACAAATGAAATGGAAAATAAAAGCATTAAATAAAAGAAAACTAGAATACTTGATGGTAAAAACTTCATTAGCTTCAAAAAACATGAAGAAAATAAACACCTATTCTCAAAACTCGCATGACGTGAATGAAGAAGTAAAAAGTGATATAAAACAGAAATGTGAAGTTTCAACAAGAAAACATGAATAAAAGGGGAAAGTAAAACAGGAAAAACCGCAGTAAACCAAAAATGAAATGGAAAATAAAAGCATTAAATGAAAGAAAACTAGAATACTTGATGGTAAAAACTTCATTAGCTTCAAAAAACAGGAAGAAAATAAACACCTATTCTCAAAACTCGCATGACGTGAATGAAGAAGTAAAAAGTGATATAAAACAGAAATGTGAAGTTTCAACAAAAAAACATGAATAAGAGTGGCAAGTAAAACAGGAAAAACCGCAGTAAACCAAAAATGAAATGGAAAATAAAAGCATTAAATAAAAGAAAACTCGAATACTTGATGGTAAAAACTTCATTAGCTTCAAAAAACATGAAGAAAATAAACACCTATTCTCAAAACTCGCATGACGTGAATGAAGAAGTAAAAAGTGATATAAAACAGAAATGTGAAGTTTCAACAAGAAAACATGAATAAAAGGGGAAAGTAAAACAGGAAAAACCGCAGTAAACCAAAAATGAAATGGAAAATAAAAGTATTAAATAAAAGAAAACTAGAAAGAAAACTAGAATACTTGATGGTGAAAACTTCATACATGAAGAAAATTAACACCTATTCTCAAAACTCGCATGACGTGAATGAAGAAGAAAAAAGTGATATAAAACAGAAATGTGAAGTTTCAACAAGAAAACATGAATAAAAGTGGAAAGTAAAACAGGAAAAACCGCAGTAAACCAAAAATGAAATGGAAAATAAAAGCATTAAATAAAAGAAAACTAGAAAATTCGCAATAGCCGGGAAATGCAAGTCAGGAAAAAATGAATTTCCACGTTCCGTGGGGAGATGGTGTGAAACTAACAATATTAGCAAGAGAATCGGTATTCATATGAACAAAACAAGATTCCCGGGTATCAAGATGAGCTGATGTAACAGGAGTGGTTAGAATTTTGGCGTTATCGAAATTAAAATTATCCCCAAGATGCAAAGAATGTGTAGTAATAGATTTATCGTATTCTTGAAGAAGGATTTATTTACCGTATTCCCTTACTCTAAATGAGTCTTTAAATCTTATGTGAGCGCTTCAAATGTCGCCATTCTCAGGACTCGCTAGACGTTAATGACTCATGACGTGAAATTTTAAGTGCTCAAAATATGTCGAGTTTTATTTACGTTTTCCTATATTTTGAAGGTAATGAAATTTTCATCTTCCCGCTTTTGTTTCGGGGGATTATTCATTTAATTTCAAAGTATATTAAATTAAGAGGTTTAATTATTAAAAATTCAAAGCAGTACTTGTATTCTATTTCATTTTATTTTATTTTATATTATTTTATTTATTTTTTGACTGCTGCTCTGTAAAACATTTTTAGGAACAATTCCAACGACAACTGAAATTTCAGAAGTCGAATGTAACAATGAAATGACCCTTCGCTTCTGAAATTAAAGTTGAGTAATTTGCAAATCAATTATTAACATCACCCCCCCACCCGCATTCGAAATCTTTCGAAAATATATTTTTATTCATAGATTCAAAGTCTATTCTAGATATGTTTTAGTGTACACTTAAGGACATATTTGAAAAGAATTAATATTTTACACTTTATTTTATCTATTTTTTTCTTGCTTAAATTACTCAAGTTATATGATTAAATGTATGAATAGTAAGCATGATAGTAAAGGGGCTTTTACTACTTTTTCTCATTTTTCTTAACAAAAAAAGAGAATAAGTTTAACTTCTAATAATTTTAATATGTTTAATTGTTTCTAACTGTCTCAAGCTATTAAATGTTGCTTCCAAGCTAATTTCAATTCTCGGGTTAATTAAATCATTGTCATGTTTCAATTGCGCATACAACATTTTTGTCTTTTTACGGGAAAAAATTAACAATTACTACTTATAATTTCCGAAAGTAGTGCATTAAAATTATTTGCTAAACATCTATAAAATAATTGTTTATCCAAATCTCTCTTAATGTATCTTATTTTAGCATTAAGGAAGTTCTAAAGTTTGAAAAAGAACAATTATTTTAGTTGATGATTCTAAAAATAGCATTTTTTGGAATATTTTTTCAGTTTTCTATTTTAAGTATTTACTGTTCAACAAAATAAGGCATATCGAGAATTTTCCTGATCAAACGATGCTTTTTTTAACTGTACTAAAGTTGAGAAATAATATTAACAACTTTTTAAGCAAATTTTTTCAACGTTATCCTTTTTAAAAGATCAATTTACTAAAAGTTATCTGGCGAGAATAAGTTTGAACGTCAAAATAAAATTGCATGTCCATAATTTTTTCTTCAATTAAAGGAAAGCAAACTTTTTTTTCTAAACACATATGAGCATTTACTTCTCCTTAATCAAAAAAATAAGAAACAATAAAAAAGTACGAACAGTAATTTATGTTTTATTTTTCAAAAAATAGCATACTTACAAAATAGTCAGATGTTTTGCATTGAATAATTTTGATCAGCAGAATATTTTTAATTTCTTAACAATATTTAATTCTCAGTGAGATAGTTTTCTTTTAATAAAAACTTGACAATAACTTTAAAAGGAATTGATATGTATATTAACGTATTAATGGAAAAATAGCATACGTGGTAGCCTAAAGGAAAAGAATTTTGAGAATTGTTTAAATTCTCTCTCTCTCTCTCCCTCTCTCTCTCTCCCTCTCTCTCTCTCTCTGTATATATATATATATATATATATATGAAGAATGATTGATTGAATACTGATTTTTGACATGGCTTATGATCAGGCAAGTCGTGGAGGATTATTTCCCATGGCCTGACACATTAATACTTCTAATCTAATTTAGAAAATGTTATTTACATAAATGCAACTTTAAATGTCATGCAACTTGAACTCTTCTATGAATAAAAGTTTTATGATCATGATCCTGTTTTCATCATCAACAATTTACTCTACTTTCAACATATATGGTACACAATTTCGATGTAAAGTATCATCCTCCTGTTCCATGCAGAACTTTGCCGCCTAAGGTAACATTTCCCATTTATTCCAAAATGTATCTTCACTATAGTGTCTGTTATAAAGTGGCACTTAAAGTTTATTATTACTGTTGTTGCTACAGCTGCTGTTATTATTATTAATCTAATTATACAAGGCATTAAGTGCTATCTGCTGAAGATATTAATGATTTATTTTCAGTTGTCCATTATTATACTCCAGAGTTATAAATGCTTATATAAATCGCTTTAATGAAGAATCAAATTTAGTAAAATAAAAAATTTTTTTGAAAATCTGAAGTCATCAAATTAAAAGTTATTATTCATGTTTTATATACATATGAATTATTAAATAAGTATTTTTGAAAATAGCCAATCTCCGAAGAATAGAATTCATAACTGCAAGTCACGTGCATACATTAGAATAATTTTCATAAAAAAGGTTTTATTAGAAGTTAAATTAGCGGTGGTGGCTCAAGATATGGAGCTCTTGCCCCCCAATGAAGTGTCTCTGGTTCAAATCCCAGAGAAGGCTGGTTGATACGAGTTCCGCACCCGGCTCATACCAACCACAGTGCTGATCTAAAATATCCTCTGTTGTAGACGGATCATGGGTTGAATTCCCTTTGCTGTCTATTTAACCACGGGAAGGTTTTGCGGTTTTTCTCTCCATGTAACATAAATGCTGGTTCGTTCAATTAAAAAGTCATTCACAAAGGCTGGTTTCTCTCAATGCGCTTGATTCAGGTGTTTCCTTGCCTTCTGGGTTGAATTTAAAATTACAAGGCTACGGAATTGGGCATTGGTAGCGGTAAACTCAAATTTGAATTAACTGTTTAAATCCAGTTATATATATATATATATATATATATATATATATATATATATATATATATATATATATATATATATATATATATATATATATATAAAAGAAAGATAAGGAATTCGTGTATTGGTTGAGAATTGCTTTACTTCATTATCAAGGCTCCTTCTACAGAACATAAGGAGTTAAAATTGTGTTCATCAATCATTGCTTTATTACTAAATTGAAATGACATACAATTGCAGTCTTGTTTGCTCAATTTTCTTATAAATCTTTTGCCAAGTAGAAGGACAGGTAGAACAATTTAGAGAAGGACATCACAAAGAATACATCCAGGGTTACGGCTGGATTCGAACTGCCACCTCCATGTTTGACGCACAGGGAGGTCCCCATGTCATATATTTATTTCTTCCTGCTAGACACATGCAAACTTGTGTTTACTCATTAAAATGTACTGCTTATAAGTCCTTGAAAAGTTAATGAACGGAAGTACTACATCTTGGGGAAGGATATCAGAAGGATACATCCAGAGTGAAGACGAGATTTGAACTAGCAACCTCCACTCGATATAGCGTTTGAGAACGGTGTAACAACTCAGCCATGACTTCTCCACGTGAGATATTCGAGATAAACAGCAAATACTATGTTTAAGATTTCTATTAACCTTGTTTTGTCTTTCTCTAATTTATGCTACCTTCCCTTAAATTAAACATGGACTTATAAGCCGTCTTTGTAACTAGCACACAAGCCGGCACATGCATGAGTAAGTATAAATAATCGATATAGGTTGCCCTTTAAGAGCATAGATTTTTAAAGCACTGATGTCATTCTGAATAAAATTGACTGTCTGCACCTCTCATTATCCTTTTGAAGAATATAGAATAACAATATATAATTCATATATTGACGAATGTCAATTCATTTATTAAGTTCATTCATTCATTCATTTATTAACTCATTTATTAAGTTCTCTGACAAGTGTCAATAAGAAAATTAATTGTAACCAAAATTAAGTTTTATAACGATATTAATACGTTGCCTTTTGTTACTGTTGATTTAAAAGGCCTCAGCACGGGTTACCATAAATAAGAAATTTGATCCTTTAGTAGTCCAAACGCAATGACATATTTCGTTTCCCCTGTGCTCAGCTTAGTAGTCCAAACGTAATAACATCTTTCTTGTTATTTCTCTACTGTACAGTTTTTATTCGCTACGTTGGACTACTAAATTGATACGTGCTGAGGCCTTCTCTCTTCTACTATGTGTCGATTAAATTCCGCATCAAAGTTTTATGTAACTTTGTGATGCCCTTCTCTGATTTAAGCTTTGACTTTTCCAATTAGACAAGGGCTTAAAACCGTACTTTGAAATGATACATGAACCTGCATTTGTAAGCGTAAAGATATTATGCAATTTTATAATAAAATAAAATATTACAGAACTTTATGGTATCCAATGGGCTTATAATAAGAATTTTTCTTGATGATTGAAAAGAACCTATTTTTTTGTAAAACAATACAGAAATTCATATTGTCAAAATTGAGAATACTTTATCTTCAAATGTATTTGTAGCACTTTATAGCACACTACAGCTGCACAATAGGCAATTTTCAGCGGTTTGGGGAACATCCCAGAGGATAATCCGAAGACATGCCATCACAAAATCTATCCTCTGCAGAAGGGATTGCTTTCCTCGCTTTGGTTGCCTGACGAACTGCGCGAAGTCCCTCTGCCACAGTTGCTTGATTTCGATGATCGACTTAAGAACCATGTCCTATGATCGGTCAACTGTGGGACTTATTTTCATTGTTTCCTGTTTTTGTTTTGAAAAAATAATTTAATGCTTCTTATTCTTTATTCTTTTCTCTATTGGATTATTAATTATGTGGTTGTTTTATTTTCTGCAGTTATTTATTTTCGTAATTCTAATAATTTTCCTTTTAAATCAATTAAAGCAAGCTATGAGATATGCTTGTAAGTTTCAATATTACATTTACAATTTACAAAGTAATCACTTAACTTTGCACACTACATAACTATATTTTTACGTTTTAATTGAAAAGATTAGCTGAAACATGTTTATTTTGTAATATCAAATACTAGCATTTATTAGTATAGTAGGTTCGAATAACAATCAAATGATAGTGGGTGCGAGTGTTTCGTATAATATTTATTTTATCGTATCATATTACTGTTGATTACTGTTGAATATTTATTACCTTGGCTAATCTCCTATGTTGACTAATCTTCTAAATGATGCTTATATTTTGACGTAACTCTTAGTAGTTAAGTAATTCTCTGGGGAACTCAAACTAAACTAGTTTTAATGGGGATTATTGTAATTATTCGTTGTGCATGCTGAATTATTGTTACACTTAAATGTAATTACGAAGATAATAAATATTATTTTTGTCTTTTCTCATTCCAAAATTAAACTAAAAAACGGAGCGTAAATAATAGAAATACAACCTTTAAGTATATTAAAAGTAATCGTAAGTGATGGTTGATTGTGCATTAAAAGTTATAACTACATTTTAAGCACTTTTAATAACTCACTTAGATATTATGTGTTAAGTTTTTATTATGACATTTTTAAAAACATAAAAAATATGGTCTTTCAAAATCCGATAACTAAAGTAATATTTTGATAAAGATAGCCAATTTTTGATGTAAAAAGAAAGTTATCTTCTTCAAATAAATGAAAATACTTATAGCATATTTGAAGTCACCTCTTCGAACCATTAAGAATGAGTCTTTGAACGTGAAGATCAGATCATTAGATCGAAAGTTACTCAGGGTGTTCCGTTTTTATTTTGCGCATTGTACATCATAACTTAATGCCTCCGTACCATGATTGCTTGAAGCCATCGTTGTTTTTTGTTGTGAAGCAGAGATTTCTTTAACACCAAAATTTATTTAATTTTATACGTTTCATTTATTAGCCTTCGCATTACAATAACCCTCTTTTCTTTATTTGTATTCTGAAATCTGCTCCGCAAAACTAAATTGAGATAAAAATCACCTTCAAAAATTTTAACCACGTTAATTACATGAAAAGATACATCTTAATATGCTTCTCAGGTTTTCTTAAAAGTAACGCTACTCTGGCTTGCATATGGAAGGCTTGCGTAAAGACAACAAATCTTTATTTGAGCTATATTTTAAAGGACACGAAGCTTACATGTGGAGTCTCTAAGACTACGAATTGAGAGGCTTTTGAACTCATGATTATAGAGATTTGTTTATTGATACCTCGTCCCGCCCTATTCAGGGCACACGAGAGTAGAACAAACATTCTACAGACAAAACATACATAAAACACAAAAAATTACATTTGCAGCAAGTATAAATGACATATAAAGAAAAAATTAAAGTATGAAAATATTTACAACATTAAATGCAAAGGCATAGTGAAATGCCTCAAACAAATGCATATTTTAGAATTTTGAAAGAATAAATGCAGAGCATTGCGACATCGAGATACGCATAAGAATTTTAATACACTTGTTAAGTACAAGAAAGTAAATGTAGATTAGTAACTGGAAAACATAAGTAGATTATTTTGACAGCTGTCGAAAGTGTAAGGCTCTCAAGGAGGCTGGATAGCAAGAATTTTGAAGGAAAATATTAAATAAATAAAAATAAAAAATAAGAGTCAGCTACAAAACGTCTGCAATGAGGAAAAAGTTTATAAAGTTTCTCTAGCGATAGGTATATTCAAGAGACATAAGTGAATAGATTGAGAAGTGGCAGAGAAGTTATAGCTAGAAGGTGGTAACATTTAATAATCATTAGAACGAGATCGTAATTCAAGGAGGGCCTGGCGATGCGCAGGGCAAGTGATGTCTGAGGCTTGATGATAAGGATTATGGCTGGCTCCAAAAAAGGTATTGGTGTGCCAACAGTTGATGCAATATTTTTCGTCGGAGTGACATTCATTTGTGTGATGGTCGCCTCCGCAGTTAGAGCAAGTGGCGAATTCTTGAGTGCAAAAGTGGGTGGAATGATCAAAACCTTGACACCATGAGCAGCGTCGAAGTAGAATTCTTTTTTTGACAATGCATCTGTTCAGGCCTATGTAGATGTGTTTTGTCCTCAGGAGTTGTTGAGCAAGTTTATGCGATACATTGACAATGAGATGTTTTTTGTCAACATGTTTTTTGTGAGGTATTGACTTTGTGTAGGTGATGGTATTATTGTCAAATGATGATTCACTGAAATGCTGGAGGATGTTGGATATACTGTGGCCATCGAAGAGAGCTGGTGCATTCAGAATTATAAGTGAGGTAAGGCGTTGTTCTTTGTCGTGGAATTCGAGCTTATTTTTGATGCTATTTGTTAATTTAGTCTTTGCCTCATGATCGTGAAACTTAATTTCGACGAAATTCTTTGTCTTGAAAACCTTCTTCACAATTGGTAGCGTTGTAGAATCATTTATGATTTTGATGATGTCATCACCAGATCTGCCGTCTTCAGCAGTGATGATAATAGGTGACGGAGGAAGCTGTCTCTTGGCGATTTCGCTATAAGTTGGAGTATGGCAAGATTGTTTAAGCTCATCTAGCTGGTCTGATATCCTAATAATTTGTCGCTCTAAGTTCTTAATATGTGTTGGATCAACTTTATCTGAGAGTGTAGAAATACGATGATCTAGTTTTTCTAGTTGTTGAATTTGTAGGTATGATGAAGAGGACTAGCAGCTGAGCAAGGTTTTAATTTTTTGGATTGCCTCATTGCAAGCTTGTCTCTGAGTAATTGAGAGTTTGAACTTATCACCATATTTGCTCTCTACATTTTTAACGATTATGCTGATTAATGTGTCTAATTCGTGAGAATTGTCAGGAGTTGGCAAAATTGAAGCAGATGGAACAGTAGTGTTGGCCGTTGTCGGTAATGGGGAAGATAGAGAGGTAAACTCATGATCGATGTTTGTGTTTAGAACGTTGTGGATTGTTTCGCTGAGTGGAGATAAAATAGCCCGCGGTAGAGTATTCGTTGGACTATTCAGCACTGATTGTTGTGACATAGATAATGGATCGGCCTGAAGATGTGAATTTTCTTGAAAAGGATTAAATGGCGATTTAGCCGATATTTGGGATAAAGAAGATGTTTGTGTTTCGCTAACGCCTTTAGCTTCTGTTTGTTCTATGTGAATTGGAGAATGATGGCCAGTTCTGGGTAAACCTGCTAGATTGCTGTTTTGTTGAGTTTGAAGATTTTGGCTGATTCTTACAGCTTGCTTAAAAGGAGACTCAGACGAATTGTGAGCTGAAGGGAGATAACTTTTGAGACGTGTTAATGAGATGTCACGAGGCGGTCTAGATCTGTCAGAATTGTTCACTGGTGTTTGTTGATCAATTATAGTGCTTACTGTGTTCATGTTGGAAGATGTTGGTGTAGCACTGATGCCTTTTGCCTCTATTAGGTCTCTGCAGACTGGAGAAAGGCTACGAGTTCTCGATGAACCTGTTAGATTACTAGGAGGTGGAACACTAGCATTTGAAGTGTGCAATGGTGGCTCCCCTCTACCATAAAGTCGTGGAGTGTTAGCCACAGCAATTGTCCGATGAGAGTGCTTAGAGTTGCTTAGCTTTGGAAATCTGGTTCGTTTGTTCATGTTCCAGAAGAAAGTAGTTGGATGTTTACAAGGAGATGGACAAGTTATAGGTGTCAAAACAAAGATTTATGAGAAAATATAGTAATAATTTTTTAAAGATCTAATGGCGAGGGTGAGTCTTGACCGAGCCTCCAAAGAGACCCATTTCAGAAAGATTATTAGGATAATTATTAGGAATAGATGATCCAAGAGAGTAAAGAATATTTTTGATGATATTTGATGATCTCCGATGCTCCATTGATGAAATTGCATGCCGCCGCCAGTTAAACAAATAGCGATGTCCAATGGGCCATGTTAGCCTCAAACTAGAAAGTACTATACTTAATTTTGTTGAGTTTGTTGAAAAATGGCCAGATCAGTAGTTAGTTAGTGAAATAGTTGATAAAGACTATTAAAAAGCAATACAAAAAAATTTCTTTTTCTTTTTGTTGTTGATACAAACGAGAATTATAATGAAATAGCAATAGATGTGCAGAAATCCTAATAGAAAACAAAAAACGTTAAAAGTGTTGCTAGGCTGAGATTGAAAACCCCATTGGTTGATGCGTAATGCACACACATTAATGTATAAACTGGCCGCGGTGTACAAGTATTGAGAATTGCCTGATGAAAGATTGCCGAGATACAGTAAGGATAAATTAAGATAACTAATTATGCATCAGAATTGGCGATAGATAAATGACATGCAGGATAGGTAGTGGTTGGCACTGGGAAAGGATGGTAATATCAAGAAATGTGCGAATTAAAAGGAAATAGGCCATCGCTATGTTAAATAACAAATATTGAAAGCATTAAAAATAGTAGAAAGAAAAAAAAAGGAGAAAAAAATTTGGTGATACTAAGTGTATAAATCTATTAATAAGTACCACTGTTGACGAGTTGACCTGGGGAATTCCAATGGTTGATAGTATCCGTAATCTTCTATCTAGTTGGTACGTGATATTACTAAGTGACGTAAAGCTATGTGGATGTATGCAAATTTAACTTGAAATATATTATGTGAGAAAAAACATCATTTAAATACAAAAAATGCATATAAAAATCAAAGAAAGCACTCAGAGACAACAATAATAAAGATTTAATGGTGCACGTAAAATAATACTAAAATATAAAAATCAGGGCCCTAACCTGTGTAAGATGATATAAAAATGATCTGAAATAACTTATGTACAACAAAAATCATTAAAAGGAAGATTTGTAAACACTAACTCTGGTATTAGCTAATAACAACATGGAATAAGAAAAACTATTCAAATGAATTAAGTCCATTAACAATTTAATAAATAAAGGATTGATAAATGTGGCGTGATAAGAAGCACTTAACTGTGATTGGAATCATGAAGTTTGTTTACAATTTGTTATGGGGAATAGAACGCCAATAACATGGAAGAGTGATATATCTTTGGAAATCGATATAAAATCAGAGGATGGGTTGAAAATTAAAAACAGGGTGTCCGGCAATTAAAGACATTTGGGGGAGAAACATATTAAAAAATTAAGCCGAAATAACAATTAAAAAATATTAATTTAAGTATCCAAAATCAGCGTTTACAAATGGCGAAAAATTATCACAGCGATAGCCTATACCCAAATACAATCTAAATGATACTGTTATAAAGAGCACCGAACCGCCGGAAAATAAAATTTTACAAAAATGAAAAGATTATCGTCTGATCGTCTCTCACTCCAGAACATTATTTAGTTGGTGAGGTAGTAACCAATATTCCTAAACTCAGTATTTTAAATACTAAATTTTCTTATTTGAGCATATGGTTTAAAATCTAGCATATGTACCTCCAATTCTGGAAACGCTGCTCCGACGAGTATTTATCACGTCTTCAACAATGATCTAAGCAGAGGAATGCAAGCTCGAATCTGAAAAATGGAAATCTTGTTTCGTTAAAAGAGGAAAATCTAACACGATCACCATAACTCGAAATTGGGTGAACATTTGCAAATTGCACTACTTATTTCCCCTTCTTGAATCGTTTATATTTTTAGGACTCACATGTTGAAACTACCAGTGGTTTGAAGGCCACGAGTATGTTCCGGCTAATACGCATGAATTCAAAACCGTGAATTCATATGCATCGACTTTCTGTCCATCTGCATCAAGAAAGTGTATTTAAGAGACTACGAGACGAGACGTAATATTCGATAGTATGACGTAATTCAATGCGTAACGAAGAATATAAAAAAATTCTTAAAGCAGAAAAACTAAAGAGCATTCAAATATTAGATGTTTTTATTGTATATTGGGCAGAACTTCTAGAAAACTTGATTTATTTGATATTTCTGAAGGTAATTCATAAGCCAGAAACGATGTTTATTCTACTGTAGATAATTATTTTGTTTGTAATGTATCAGATTGCAAAGAATATCTTAACGAATTCCATCAGTTAAAGTCAAACAAAATTTTCAATTTATTTGAAAATTAGGTAGTAGTAATAGGAACCTAGTAATAGGAACCTACCTAGGAAAAATTAGGTAGTAATAGGAGATTAAAGAGACAGTGAATTCACCGTCTCTTTAATCTCCTATTACTACCTAATTTTTTTGTAAAAACAAAGATTGGAACTATTTCGCCGATTTGCATCGAAATTTTATTCACAATATAGCTTTTTTATCTTAGTGTAAAAATTGTATTATTTTAAAACTCATTTAACTGAAAATGCTCCGGCTTGGCAAATCATAAATGTCGAAAACCCATAATAGCCTTAGTTATTTGGAATAAGGACGTGAAACAAAATTAGTCAGAATCTTAAAATTTAAAAACCGATTTGAAAAAATATTATGTACTAGATAAAATATAATATGTTAGTTTTCATTCAAGTTGGTGTGCTCGCGTTAGGGACAAGATAGACTAATTTTCCAGTTCCGTATCTTTTATGGGTATCGGGTATAAAAAGGTGAAGGCTTTGAGTTGACTGGAGCAATACGGTTTATTATCGTTCGATGAAATACTTGGTGATGTTTTAGATGACATGAAATTTAAATCATGCAGAAGAACAGAAAGGGAATTTTTAATTAAAAACTACATTAAGTTAAAAAGTTTTCCACTATGAAAACCACCCGAGTAAGGATCAAAATTTCATCCAAAAAATTCAAAATCCAAACATTATCTCCAGACATTAAATCCAAAATGTAATAATTTCGAAGTAAGTGCTCCCTCGTTCGAGGTTAATAAAATAAAATTGTAACCGAGAATAGCAATTCATTTCTAAAAACTACATTAAGTGCAGACGAAATCTTCAAATATCATTAACTGAAGCATTTTATTCGATTGGAAAAAAAAGAACTTACGAATTTTGAAATTTAATATGAAAAATAAAACGTGCTTCGATGATTTTTTTATATAATTTTTCTAGTAAAGAAATTTACGCCTCTAAATATTAACCATTTAGAAAAATTAAAACCTTCCAAATAATCCATTTAATTCAGAAATTAATTCCTATAGGCAACATAAATCATCCAATCTCTATATGAAAGATGAATGACAAAGCAACTTACAACAAGGCATGTTCTGCCAACAATTCAAATTCAGAATCTCTTCTAAATATGACAGTGATCAAGAATTCGAAGATCAATGGAATGCCTACAACCGAATCTTCTTGAAATAATTTCACTTAAATTCTGACTTGATTTCCCCAGAGGATTGAATTGGAATCAAAACTTTAACTTCGTCTTAGCAAACGTAGCATCTGTCGTATAAAATTAATCCTTCGATCTACGTTGTCCAATCTAAGCAGATTTATTCGATTTGAAGTTAGTAAAGAAAATCTTGACGTGACTTGTTTTGATGGGACGATGGTATTTCGCATCATTCACTTTAATTATTTCCAATTCTTGATTTGGATTTCCACGAGCGTATATGCTTAAAACTTTTGAGCATTTGAATTATTTAAGATTGTGAAAAAGTCAATTTTTACTTTTATTTTTTATTCTCTAGATATTTCTTTTATTTGATTGCGGGAAAAAATATTCGAAGTTAATTCAATGCCTGATGCTTGGATGAATCATAAGATCTATCAGAAATGCTTAAAAAAATTATTTTTAATCAGAAATTTTAAAATCCATATTATAATAGTAGTATGGAATTTTTTTTCAAAAGTGTTACCGAAAATATTCTATAAATAGCAAACATAAAGTTTCATTCTATAAGAAACAAACATACTTTTTTATGGCCTACTTCATGTGTTTAACGACAAAAAAATAATTAAATATCTGATTTGTAGAGACCAATAACTTTTAAATTTGTACTTCAATTGATCGATTTTTCAGAACAGTCAGAATTTAACGATGATTGCATAATGTGCCAAGATTAACAACTTTGCTTAATAATTGACGCATAAAAACACAAAGACAGACTTAGTATTTCTTTTCCAATTTAAAGTGTACCTCTTCAACGATCCAGTTAATTTATATGTACTTCGAAGTAATTTTAGATATCTAACACAGTTTTGAGAAAATCTTCGTAAAATAAATTCATGAAATTACCTCAAAATTTATCTTAAATAATTGATAATTGATTTATAAAATTATTTTTCATTGCTTTTAACCTATGATATAATCAGCTATAACCAAAATTTATTTGAAATAATTGCGAACATTTGTTATAATTTACAAATCAATTTTTCGTTGCCTTTTACCTAAGACAGTCTTGCTAACTATTCCTGCTTTAGTCAGAATTTTTTCTTAAATATTTGAAGAGTTGTATATCGTTATAATTTTACATTTGAGCAAAAAAGCCGTTGAAAACCACGATATTCAATTCACTAAATGATTAATACAGCAGTAAGTTGTGAACTTCGTTTACGCGGACGATATTTTAAATGATTACTTTACTTAATTCTTTCTTCACTACCACTTTTGTTCTTTTGGTTAAGGCTGGTATAATAGGTGGAATAGAATGGAGGGCTTCATCATACGTAAACAAACGATTAATATAGAATCGAGACAATAATTCCAGGTTGCAGAACCTGCTTTGACATTTTTGACTTCGCATTTTTCTTATGCGCATAAAACTCTTACACTTTAAGATTTATTGGTTCTGTGAACTAATTTGTATTTTATTGGATTAAACGTAAAAAATTTAAAAGAAAAAATATCTCCCTTGTTTATAAAGCAACGTCAGACGAGCAGATAAGTCTAAGTATAATTTGGAATTTTTGCATGGAAAATCTTCGCAACTCTTATGCTTTCGAAACAATTTTTTTACTATTGAATCAGTTTCTTCTCATTTGATTTAGAATGCAAAAAAATACTTTGGCTCCAATGAATCGTTTATCCATATGGCATACTCAGGCAGGCAAGTAAGTAATAACATATAAGTAAATGCATAAAACTGTATTTTTTATCCATATTACTTTGAACTTTTTAAACCATTCTCATCATATAATCCAAAAAATAACTCATGTACCAAACAATAGCGATAGATAAAAGAAAATACAAATAATCCTCACAAAATAAATTTATTTTATCATTTTGGAGCCTTAATAAAGACAAAAAAATTACAATTCCTGGATAAAAGATATTTATGTAAGCATATAAATCTTAGCTTAAAAATGATTAAATATATTTTATCACATAAATCTTATGACATAGCTTAAAAACTGCCACTAACTGGAGCAATGAAAGCCTTATCTGAAGAAATTAACAAAATTCGCTTATATTAAATCAATGTTACTCAAAAATCTTTAATATTATTCAATGCTTAAAAAAGAAATTTAAAACAATAACTTTGTAAATTTTTTTAAGGAATTATTCTTGATATAATCCGAAAAGATAATGTTCCTTCGCAAATAATTAAAAAAAAAAATATGTTAAACAGACATATATCTTACTATATATAAAAATCTAATGATGGTGTTGCAATTTCCCATTGTTGTCGGTACATTTTTATTGGTCGAAAAATCACATGTTAGGATCCAGTTTTCCCACATTACTTTTCATATTGGTTTGGTTGTCATCAGCATGAAATTGATATAAGTCATAAAAGCATTGTTTTCCTATAAATATTTTTGCATATCCAATCTGAAAGTATTGTTTTACCTGTACTGTTATTATCACGCTTCTGTTATGTTATTATATAAAAATCTAATGATGATGTCGCCATTTCCGATTGTTGTCGGTACATTTTTATTGGCCGGAAAATCACATATTAGGATCCAGTTTTCCCACATTAATTTTCATATTGGTTTGGTTGTCATCAGCATGAAATTGATATAAGTCATAAAAGCATTGTTTTTCTATAAATATTTCTGCATCTCCAATCTGAAAGTATTGTTTTACCTGTACTGTTATTATCACGCTTCTGTTATGTTATTATATAAAAATCTAATGATGATGTCGCCATTTCCGATTGTTGTCGGTACATTTTTATTGGCCGGAAAATCACATATTACGATCCAGTTTTCCCACATTAATTTTCATATTGGTTTGGTTGTCATCAGCATGAAATTGGTATAAGTCATAAAAGCATTGTTTTCCTATAAATATTGTTGCATCTCTAATCTGAAAGTATTGTTTTACCTGTACTGTTATTATTACGCTTTTGATTTTGCATGATTTCTAAATTAAAAGTTTAAAAGGATTTTTTTATTGTTATTATTGTTAGAATAACGTAAATTCTACTTTACACTTTAAGTTTTTTCAAATATTTATTTTACTTAAATCTATTTCTGATGCCATTACCCGTTTTACAAATATTACTCTTTGGTGCAAATTACATTAATATACTATTTTTAATTGTTGTTAAAGAAATTTGTTGAATAAATTTGAACTTAACTTTCAGCTTCATGCACAAAGTGATGAATGCAAAAGTTGTAATTAAAATATACATTCATTCGCCTGATAAGGCAAAAGATTCAATTACAGTGGTGAACGCACCGCATTCTTATAAAAAATATACATATAATTTAAAATGTTGTTTCAGGAAATGATTACTTAGAAAAATGATTTATGTTCATTAATAGATCTTAAAAGTATCATGGGGAGAAATATTTGGATATGGGAAGTGATGGGACAAGTGTTCTTTTTAGTACATTTATTTTCAGTTGAGTAATTTCAACTGTTTTATGCCAAAACCTTGCCAACTTTTACTCATTTTGCAAGCTTTCTATTTATTACTTGGATTGAAAAATTTAATTAAAATTGATTTTGACCCCCACTACATTTAAATAAATTAAACGTGCTTATAAATGCATGATAATTTCATTATTGCATTTTTAAACTTTTAAAAAATGCAAAGTACATTTCTGCCGAAAGTTGTACTTTTATTTTGATTTTACTAACTCTGGGAAATATTATCATCGGTAAAATTAAAAGCTGGCAAGTACGTATAAGTCATACATGAAATATGCTTTTAAATTAATGTTAAACACATATCGATACATGATATACGAAACATCTATCAAACTTTCGTTTACAGAGACTAATTCATAAAATTAAATCATAGCACAAATTTTAAGAAAAAATTGGTTAAACTACAATATTTTTCCCAATTTTACATGTATTTCAGAAAATAACATATGGAGTTAGTTAAAAGTTAGAAACAGTCTCAAAAATTAGTCTTTAAACCCCGATTATTTATTGTGAACGTTGTTCAGTTCTAAATCACATTTAAGTTCACCATCCCTTACTGAAAATGTTCTAAATAAGCTAACTAAATCATTTTTGGTAAAGTTTTGAGAGCAAAGATGTTCAGTTCAACGGAAGAGTTATTTCTTCCCTTCATAGAAAGTGCATTAATTTTAACAAGCCACGCATTCTTGTCGTCTGAATATACACAAATAAGTTCACGTGCCTCATCTTTTATTCAATAAATTCCTCATCTCTCTTCGAGAATTTCTACGTGCATGTCATTATAATTCAGGAACGCATGCACCCAGAAATTCCCTCCTTTTCAGCGCCCTTTCAAAAATCGCAACGAGGCAGCGGTTTTCAGAACAGTAATACTTGTTGCGTGGAGTGAAACTATAAATGATTTCGTAGAATTAACACGAAGATTTGAAGCATTACTGTGCTAATAAGTTAATTTTTTGCAGTTATTTCCTGTAATAAAAGAGTTAACTAAAAACTGCTAAATTCTGCCTTAATTTTTACTCCACATCGAAGGTTTAACACTAGAATGACTTGGGCTGTAATTTCTACCCGTAAAAAACTTTGGCGCTTCCTCCTAAAATAATTATTCCTGCTTACTTGACTTTCGTGACTTTTCCTAATTTTCTGAGACCTTCAAAAATATTAAAGCAGAATTTTATTAGAATATATAACTATCGCCTAAAATGCCGATTTATCTAGAACGACCATTGCGAACGCTGTAGTGATTTTATTGTGTTACTTAGATTTAGTATAGTGAGTGTATTACTTAGATTCAATAAAGTTAGTGCATTACTTAAATTTCGTACAGTGAGTGCATTTCTTAGATTTAGTACAGTGAGTGCATGATTTAGATTTCGTACAGTGAGTGTACAACTTAGATTTAGTACAGTTAGTGCATTACTTTGATTTAGTACAGTGAGTGCATTTCTTGATTTAATACAGTGAGTGCATGATTTAGATATCGTATAGTGAGTGTATAACTTAGATTTAGTACAGTTAGTGCATTACTTAGATTTAGTACAGTGAGTGCATTTCTTAGATTTCGTACAGTGAGTGTATGATTTAGATATCGTATAGTGAGTGTATAACTTAGATTTAGTACAGTGAGTACATTTCCTAGATTTAGTACAGTGAGTGCATGATTTAGATTTCGTACACTGAGTGTATAACTTAGATTTAGTACAGTTAGTGCATAGCTTAGATTTAGTACAGTGAGTGCATTTCTTAGATTTAGTACAGTGAGTGAATGATTTAGATATCGTATAGTGAGTGTATAACTTAGATTTAGAACAGTTAGTGCATTACTTAGATTTAGTACAGTGAGTGCATTTCTTAGATTTAGTACAGTGAGTGTATGATTTAGAAATCGTATAGTGAGTGTATAACTTAGATTTAGAACAGTTAGCGCATTACTTAGATTTAGTACAGTGAGTGTATAATTTAGATATCGTATAGTGAGTGTATAGCTTAGATTTAGAACAGTTAGTTCATTACTTAGATTTAGTACAGTGAGTGTATAATTTAGATATCGTATAGTGAGTGTATAACTTAGATTTAGAACAGTTAGTGCATTTCTTAGATTTAGTACAGTGAGTGCATGATTTAGATTTCGTACAGTGAGTGTATAACTTAGATTTAGTACAGTTAGTGCATTACTTAGATTTAGTACAGTGAGTGCAATTCTTAGATTTAGTACAGTGAGTGTATGATTTAGATATCGTATAGTGAGTGTATAACTTAGATTTAGAACAGTAAGCACATTACCTAGAATTTCTCCTTCATTGCTGATCTTTATTTTATTCGAGCACGCACCTGACTAGATTGACACTGTGTAAGTTTTCTTTTTTTTTTTTTGTTACTATTTCATGATGTTATGATTTTTCCTGAAAATAAAAGCAATTTTTTATATATATATATATATAAAATAACACGATTAAAAATACAATTCATCTATAGTTTTATAATGATATTTGAATTAAAAATCAAATATCTATGATAACTTTAGCCAAGATGGTAGCCAAAATGGTAGTTCTAGGTGGGTAAAAATGTCAGTCATTCTAGTGTTACTAAAATTGTAAGAGAAGAACGTTTCAGAAATATTTCAGTGAAGTAACTGCACATTTATATATATTTTTCATTTCCTTAAAAGCAATTTCCCGAATTTATGTTTCGAAGTATTTAAGAATATAGTGATATAATTTAAAATCGAATTTTATTTCAATAAATTCGTAATCTCTTCTTCGATATTTTTTTTCTGCATATACTTCAAAAGTAAATGCTTTCAAAAATACCTTTCTTTCAGTTCTCTTTCAAAATTTGCAGCGACGTGGATTTCTGAACCATGTAATGTACTGGGAGAAAATGTTGGCAAAACAGAGCTCAGAGCAGACTTATCAACAAAAAAAAATGTCTTTAGACATTTTTGGAGCTAGGCATGATTCATGATATTTTCTTTCTGATTTTGAAAGGAAAAGAGTTGGTTTTCTGTTGAAAAGTTTATGTTTTTCTATTTGTGAGGCTTAAATTTTAAAATAATTCACGTTCTGAAAGAGCATGAAATTTTAGAAGAACTCGCGTCGTATTTTTGTTAGTTGTAAAGCTGCAATGGTAACACAAAAACAAGCGTGATGTGACATGAAGTTTTGTGGCGTGAGGTTCCATGATTTAATCAGTTGTACTATATAGTAAAGCTACTATACTATATAGCAGTTCACAAGAAAAATTAATTTGCAAGGCATTGGATTTTAAACACTGGGCAATAAACATTGACCTACAGTCTCTATAAAATAAAACAGCACTATTAACTCTTTTCTGACTTATTTAAGAAAGAAAATTTCATAGTGGGCTCTTAAATACTGAATTATTAATTATAACAAATTAAAAATTTGAGTAAGATAAATGCTTTATAAATTAAACAAAATCTATGAATGTAAAATTCGCTTTTACTGTTTACTTTTTTCCTCTCGTATTTTAAAGTTTGAATCAAAGACTTAAAATGAACTTGATGTGTTAGAACTTATGTGTTAGTAAAGCGCGTGCTTTAAAACAATTTCTTTTTTTCCATTCCACTTTAAACAGAGTGTGTGAAATATGACTTTTTAGTTTTGATTGAAAACCACAAGAATTAACTATCAGCCGGCCAGGTGCTCGAGCGGTTAGCGCGCCTGACTGCGAGCCAATGGCAGCGGGTTTGAATCCCGCTCTGGGCATGGATGTTTCTCTCTCTTGTGTTATCCTCTGTGTGTGATGAGTGAATGTGACCCACCCTATGAACGGGTTTGTGCAAGTGTGACATGGGCAATGTTAATCACCTCCATGACTTTGGTTCACAGGTGCCCGCTGGGTAACGCGAAATGAGTAACAACTCTGGCATCTTCTAAGGCGAAACGAATAGAGTTAAGTGCCTGCCCTTCGGAAAAAAATAAGAATTAACTATCAATTTTATTAGAACATTTTATGAATTCTTACCTGCAAAATAAAAATAAAAAATTAACAAAATAAATGCTGCGTATGCTTTTAGAAGCTTATTCATTACACAGTTTCTGATTAAGTGATGAAAGTGATTTATAAGTTACCTGAAACTAATTTATGTAAATATCCAGTCATAAATACTTGTTTAAAAAGGTGTTTGGTGTTAATATAGATAAAAGGAAAGTTATTATTATGTAATTTTTTTTTCAAAAAACAGCGTTTAAATTTTATAAGCATTGCGCACTATTATTAAAACTCATTTTAGTATTGTTCTTGAATAGATATCTTTTATTATCCTATCAGGAATTTTTCTAGTTACCGCCAATAATGAACATCATATGTCATAGGATCTACCTGTTTTCCAGCATAAAAAATCAGTTGCTTATGCAAGAAAAAAAGCAGAGACAAAATTGTTCTTTCCTTTAGCAAATCAAAACATGAAAGAGATTTTAAACTGGCTATTATTTAATATTTTTTTTACAATAAGTCGAGGTTTGATCGGTATATGACTACGAGTTACACCTTTCTAATTAGTCACCTTTAATGTTATTTTATTTTTATTTTTTGCGAAAGTTGCTAACTCTCGATGTTTATTTTGTAAGCACTAATATGAAAATTTTTGCGATGGAGTAACATGTAATTTGTTTTAAACTTTTATCAAAGTAAAAAATGCTTCGATCAATTTATCCTGAGAAATAAAAAAAATCACAATTCACGACTATTGATGACATAAAGTGGAAAAAAAATTACTTCAAAATTCTCTTTCCTTCACAAACTGCATTTCAATGAAAAAAAAATTGCAATTCAATGAAAAAGTTGCAAAATGCATTTCAATGTATGCAGTAAAGTGTGCAGAAATGTTAACAATGTACAGTGAGTAAAATAAAAATCGGATTACTCTGAATAACTTTTGATGTAACAATCGGATCTTCATATTTTAAGACTCAATCTTAATGGTTCGTGTGTCTGATCTCACATATGATAATTAATTAGTGCTGACGATATTTTAAGTTACGAAATCAGACGCAAAAACATTATTTCTCTAAAAAAATACGCCATTTTTTCTACGAATTTGGATTTCTGACACCCAAAATATAGGGGGTGACGGCAATCTGGGAAATATGTTCCCAGTAGTTTGTTGAGGAAAGCAGTCCAAAGTTTGGACCACTTAATGTTAGTTTTACTTTTTGGGTTTTTCGCCAAATCTCGAGGACTTTTAAAGCGAATTTAAAAAAATTTGCACACAATTATGAAAATCGTTTATGCAGTTGTAAAACATATAATTTTTTACATCACCTTAAATAAATTAATTTTACCTGGCAAAATAAAAAAAATGAGTGAAATCGGTCGAAAAGTTCTTGAGAAATCTAAGTTTAAAACATCGTTTTATATATTTCCTATATTTTGAGAGTTAGAAATCCAAATCCGAATGCAAAAAGGGATTTTTATTCAGAAAAATACATTTGTGTGGCTAATATCCTAACTTAAAATATCATCTGCACTAATTTATTAGCATATTTGAGGTCAACCACTCTCAAAATTGAGTCCTAGAATAGGAAGATCCGGTCATTCGATTAAAAGTTTTTCAATTTGGTCCATTTTTTTTTAATTTGCTTTCTGTACATAAGCTACACAGTAACTTTTACTCATGGCTTGAAATTACTGATCTTTGATTTTTCACATTTTACGAAACAATAATTTTTTAATACTTTAGAAATTTATATCGAGCAAAACCACATCAAGAAGATAAGCTTTGAAATTCTGTTGACTACTACTACAAAACAAACTTATATACAAATAAAACTCCCTTCGATTAAATGTGTTTATTAATATTTGAGACAACTAGATAAAGTAAATAGTACTATTTACTGTCAGCATGTAAATATAATACTTCTTGTTAGTAATAACACGATATAAAGACCAAGTATTGACGTATCAGAACGTTCGCGATTCTTTTTCAAAATAATCTTACATTATTATTCCCTAAATTTGTAATTTCGTATCCCTTGCGTTTTCTGATTATTCCGAAGAGGTTTAACTCTCGAGCAGTTGAATACAATCTGTATAATCACTCAAGTAGAAAGATCCATTCTGCAAATGAGATATTTAACTGTCTCAATGCTTATTTTCAAGAAAACAAAAATTATTGAATAGTATACTGTCAATTCAGAACAATTCTTGGAAATCCAAAAGATGCAATCTTTCATGAGATTTCGTTAACAATATAGTAGATCCGGAAAGAAATGTACAATGTTTACTAGTCAAAACAATTATATTACGTTTTCTGATTAGTTCGAACAACTTCATAATTTATTTAAAACTTATAAAACAATACAAAAATCTATTAACAAAGCAGTTACAAATGCAAGAGGGTGTTGTACTTCGATTATAGACAAACAAATTCAGGTTTAAATTCATTATCTCCTCAACACTCAGGTAGGGAATTATATAATATCACAAACTCTGGAGACAATTCCGCTTACATTTTTATCCGTGAGCATGCGCAAAGCATTCAAGACATCAAATTATTGTTTATAAGCCGTATTCTTTTTTTTATGTTTTCAATTGATTTTTGGCGATCTATCTTGCGTAGCACTATTAAATTGTATTGTTTTAAAATATCTCAAACTAGATTTGGTTCTACTGATATAATTTCAAATTGATTTGAAATGAAATTTAAACAAACACATTTTGCTTGACTATCATTTCAATTTAATACGCAATTTTTTTAAAAATCTTATTTAACTTTTTGCTACTCTAAATACTCGTTAAAAATATTTCACCCAAGAGATTATAACCTGAGACAGTTATTTACAATATTACAATATTATCGCTATTTTAAATATTTATTATACAGAAATTATTTCATTTGCATATTTTGTGTTATAGATATGTCTAAAACAGTAAGTAAATATGCCCATAAAATGCTGCAATATGATATCATGCTGCCATGCCATATGGTTATTTTATGTTATAATACAAGAGGATCCGTTTTTTAAGCCTTTAAATTTAGAATAATTATCAAAATTAAATACGTTATAAAATGAAAGAATAATATTCAGATAAATATCTATAAATATATTTCTCTCACACGGCGACAAAGAATATTCTTAGTTCTTTTTTGCGTTGGCAACAAAAAATTGAAATACTAAGCTGCCATAAACATTAAAGCGTAAACCTGTTTACAAATGTTTAAAAATTTTAATTCCTAAATAAACATGTTTATAAATTTAGAAATGAAAACTCTTTTCTCGAGTTATGAACGATGAATAGCTGAAACAAATTGAGCTGATAAGAATGAATGATGAAAGGCTGGATAATTAAAAAATGAAAAGCGAATCGTTATTATCAGCAAACAAACTGGTCTGTAAAGTGTTTTCAGGTTCAATAATAATAATTTTATTCATAACAATGATGAAAAATAATAGCTTTATAATGATGGCTTAAAGTTCTGAAACTTATAATAGTGTTTCTAACAAAGTTGTAAATCTTTAATAATAATCGCTTTTGAAAATCAAAATTTTTGTTTTGTTTCTGCCAAGTTGTCTGTCTTGTCATTTATTTCAATTTAAAAATAATTTAAAGAACTTATTAGTAACTAAAAAATGGAATTTCTTAAAGAGAAATTAATTTTTAAATATTTTATAATTTAATTAAATTTTTAAGATGAGGTTATTCCAAGGGGGATTAACTTAGTAGTGTTAGGTTGTTTTTATGATTTGTAGAGTAAACCATATAACATCGGTAGGCAATCTTCGGGGACAGGAAAGCTTAAGTTAACAGGGGGTGGATCCCAATAGTTGTAAATAGACATAAATATATAATATTCTGAAAACAGCAAAAAATATTTAAATCTTTGTTTTCCTTTTTTCATCAAAATGTTTCTGTGTATATTGTTTGACAAAAAATTTATTTTGTTCTTCCCTTTTATCTTTTTGCTATGACTAATAGACAATGCAAAAACTAAGATATTTTATACATAAGATTATAAGTGACTTCATATGTTTTTTGTTTGTCGATTACATTAGTTGAATATATCGAAATCTTACTTGAAACTTCAGAGTTTTTAGAATATAGCTAGAAGTTTAAAAAATCAATAATAGAAAAAAGGGAGGAGGTACACGTTGCTGCGTTCTGCTTAGGAAGGCAGTGTTTATTCCTATACATTGAAAAAAATTAATCTCAATAAATGGCACTAGTTGAGAAACACAAATTTTTGTTGATTAACAGCAGTTATTTGACTTGGAAGTCAAATCATACCATCAAAAATATTTGCACGAGCATTTGTCTCTTTTACCTTAGATTGCACTAATTTTTGTTACAACTGGTGATTATTCTAAAAACATTGTCAACTATTTTTCTTTGCATTTAAAATTGAATTCCATAACATTAACAAAATTTCTTAACATATGGTATAACATAACTCTTTTTGAAGGTATCTAATATTTGAAACTTGAAAGAAAAAGTTTCTGGTCTTCAAAGCAAAATGTAGCAAATATTAATTATTTTTTCGTTATTGGATTTTTTAATTGCCTGTAAATTTTGGAACACACGGTCTGAATAACGTATGAGTTTCGAAAAACAACAATATAGTTTATAATAAATAATTAAAAACTAATAATAAGCAAAATTATAACTAATAATAACGTAAGAAAAATATTTACTAATTTGACCTCAAGTACAACGAAAACAAATTAACTAAATAAATTGAACAAAAAACATAACTTTTCCATTTGATTTTTCTTTTTTACTTTTTCTTGAAATAAATATGGCATAAAAAATAAATAAATCTGAATTCAACCATCGAAATTGGTTTTTAGAAAATAAAACTTATAAACCTATTTATTAAGTAAATAGAAAAATGTTATTTTTATATGCAATCTTAAAAACATATCATTTCGTTTTTTAGCTTTGTTTTTAAAATTCACAAATAGTTTAATACCATTTTTGAAAAAGTTTCCTTACAAAAAAATGCAAAAAATACTTGTTATACCAAAACTGAGAAATCTCGCAAAAGTATTACCTCAGTTCTCTAGAGAGATCATATATTTTTATAAATAAAATATTTTTATTACATTTTTTTCTTTTTATTCAAACAAATACAGTTTAGAAAAAATTATAACAACAATGTAAATAATATTATAGTATTTTTGAAGATATATATATATATATATATTATTTTCTCTGTAATATTTTTTACTGGTAAGTATAAAATAACTATATGACAAACTAAAAAACTAATATTTTCACAAAAAGTTTATTTTATGTCTGATGAGTATATTTTTGGATAAGATCTCTAACTGAAAGAGTCTTATATATAAAAAAAAATTCTAAAAATTCAAATAAGAGAAGAAAAAAATTATTACATAAAGAAATAATAAATGCAAACATTCTATCAAAAAGTTTAGTAGTTCCTTTTCGGTAAATATTAATTTATAATATTTGTAAATAATGTTAACAGATAGGGGAGAGTGGGGTCAATTGTAATATTTCTTCTTAACCATTTTTAACTAACAAAAATCCAATATATTATTAGTATTAATTGACAAACTAGTAAAGTAGACTATCCTCTACTAGAAAAAAATAAATACCTTATTTTAAATGTTATTATATTAGTTATTAAAAATTTTTGACAGTCGTGCACTTGTTACAATTGTCCCCACTTACGGGGTCAATTGTAACAGTTCATAAATTTAACTAAAACATACTTAATTATACATATTATCATAGTTGTGATATATTTTTTATTGATCAAAATAGTAGTGATATTTTAGGAGTAAAAATAATGATGAGCAGGGACCTAAAGGGTTAAACTTTTAACTTTAAGGGGTTAAAAATTTTAATTTATGCTGTGAAAGGTGACAAATAAAATAATGCACATGCAACATAATATAAATGATATACGAAACTATTGATGGTTCTTAAAGAGTTAAGTAATGGTTTGTAAACATAAGATTATTTATTTTTAGCTGTTACAATCGTCCCTTTACTTATTGTTACAACAATACAACAACAATCAACAATCTGTTACAACAATCCTGTCCTTTCAACTTCACTTGTTAAAAACAATGCTAGTTTGTTAACAGAACTATTTTTTTTTAATTGAAATGTTAATTAAAGTGTCCACTTACATATTCGGTTAATAATTTTTATTTGTTTAAGCAAAATTATTTTGCTACAATATAATATTCTAATACCAAAAAAAGTATTTACGTAGCGTGAAAATATCTTTCGTGATGTAACTCTTTGAAAAGTACATAAAAATGGTTGCCGGCAGGGGTGTACGAGTAGATTCATTAAATACACCTCGTGCGCTACCTAGGAACCAAATCTGGAACCCTACACTCGAAATTTTTGCTCTGTTGCGATCGTACCCTGTTACAATCGACCCCACTCTCCCCTACTTCTATTAAATTAAATATAAACAAATTTAATAAATATCTTTTCAGTGTAAATGAATTGCTATTATAAGCTTAAAAGTTTCTTGATTTACCTACTGGTGTATCAACTATGTTACGACTTACTATATTATATAATGAGGGTTACGGGTGTTATGTACACATTTTTATGAAATTCATGCATAAATATTATTAATATAAATCAGATAATATTGCTTATAAATCCTGTTTAATAAATAAAATTTATATTATTTTCCAAAATTTTAAATTATCTGTAACTCACTACATTCTTTTATTTGGATTACACTATTACCTTACCTTACTTTACCTTACTTCACCTTACTTTGTATAATATTTTGAATTTTATTATTAAATAAATTCTTCAGATGGCAATACATAAATTAGTTGTAATAGTAATAAGTAGCGCGGATTATTGATTAAGTATCAAGTTCCTCTAGATAAAATTGTGCCTCCAATCTATATCTGCTTTAAGAAATTGTACTACCTAATTAAATCTATAATACTAGAATATCTAATCCTATTTTGAGAATATAAATAAACTTATTTAAAGTTTAATGTAAAATATAAAATTTTACTTTATAAATTTTAATTAAAAAATAGGTTTATAAAATTAATATAATTTAAATATAATATAATAAATAGTATAACCACAACTGCTGGCCATATATTTAGTTTAATTTAAAATTTAGAATATTTATCGTTTTGAATGAATGAATTTATTAGAAAGTTTAAATAATTTTTAAATCTTTATTTAAATAAAATATATTTGCATATTATACTGATTATAAGATTATTTTCTCTGTGAAAATCAAATTTTATGAGCTGAAATGTTTTATTCACTTTTTTGCTATAAATATAGAATTATTTAAAAAATCCATTTTGTTAATAAGTCTAATTTGTTTTAAAAAATTTTGAGTCTAGAATTTTCTGAAGCTAATAAATGTAGACCAGTAATGAATTTATAATTAATTTCTTAACATTTTTAGTTATATCTTATAATAAAAAAATAGTACGAAGAAATTTTTATAAAAATATTAATTATATGATGAGAAAACAAAAAATAAATAATTAAAATCTTCATAATAGATAATAAAATCTTCCACATTCTTACTGCCCGGAGGGGGGTAAGTGAGAGGGCCTTTGATAAAAAAAGGAATTATATATATATATATTCCTTTCTTTATGTTAATCAATAAAAATTATGTAGGCTAAATAAGCTAATTGGTCCATATCTCATAAATGAAAATTATTTTAAAACATTCTGTTTTTATATTTATACTAATATATATTACTAGATTTATTTTAGTATTCTCATGTAAAGATTGATTTTTAATTTGATTGGGATTAGAAATGAATGTATGGAGATTTATTATAATAATTCATGTAAAATATAGAATATTAAATATTGAATCATGTACAAAATATTTTTTTATCCGAAGATTAGGGTCAATTATATTATTAGTATTTATCTATAAAATAATACAAATATTTCCTTATTTCAGTAGAGTATTATTATGATATATAACTAACGGAGGACCTTTATATTTTTCTTCTATTTGTAATAATATTAGTTGAAGAGCTTGTTTTTATTAAATAACCTTACAAAAGTCAATTCCCAAAATATTGATTTTTTTTTCTAAATTAGTATGAATTATAAGAATAATAAGATTAATGCTTGGAATAATAGGGAGAATGAATAAAGTTGAATTAAAACGTTTAATAGCATTTTCTTCAATTCATTGGTTTAATATTATCAAAATTTCTAGTAAGAGATAGATTTTGAGCATTTTATTTATTTATTTATGCTATTATAATAATAGGGTGAATAATATACTTAATGGAATAGTACATAATGTAATGGATTCTGTAAATTTTGATACTGAGTGAATTGTCTTTGTTATAGAATGTAATGCATTGTTATAGTTAATATCAAGTGACTGTAACTACTACTTCCATTAAATTTTTATTGTTTTACTTTAGTTTTGCTTATGACAACGTTGTTCAAATGTTTTATGTTTGATATTTAGTATTCGATTGATTAAGATTAATAAATATCACTAAATTTAAGTTTGCTTTAGAATTAATAAATGTTTGTTATGTTTTAATTCGTATCTGTTTATTGATCTGCAGAGCGTGTAGTTTATTTGAATAATACTAAAAGGGCTCCGTAAAATGCATTTGTTTGTTGCAATTTACAGTCTTATTAGTATTATTAAATTTTGGTGGAGTTCCTTCTTTGATGGATTTTTGATACTTTTAAATTTTTTTTTATTTTTTAATTTTTTATTTTAGAATAAATTTATATATATATATATATATATATATATATATATATATATATATATATATATATATATATATATATATATATATATATATATATATATATATATATATATATATATATATATATATATATATATATATATATATATATATATATATATATATATGTATATATATATATATATATATATGTATATATATATATATATGTATATATATATATATATATATATATATGTATATATATATATATGTATATATATATATATATATATATATATATATATATATATATATATATATATATGTATATATATATGTAATTTACAGAGTTTCATGTAATTGATTTTTTAATTTATAAATTTGCAATTTATTGTTTTATATAAACTATAAAGAATAAAGAATAATACTGCGATGATTATATTCTACTACTTATTAGGTGCTTGGGAAGTTATAGTAGGAACGGCAATAAGTGCATTAATCGGTATTAAATTAGGTGAGACTGGTAGATTTATGGGAGATGATCAATTATGTAATGTAATTGTTACAGCTCATGTTTGTGTAAAAGTAGTAATACTCGTTTTAATTGTAGGATTTGGTGATTGATTGGTACCATTAATATTAGGAACTGCTGATATAGCATTTTCACAAATAAATAATGTAATTTATTGCTTATTACCTCCTTCTTAATATTAGATTTTATTCATTTCTTCAATAGTAGAAATAGGAATTGGTGTGGGGTGAACTGTATACCCTCTTTTATCTTCTTTAGATGTTTAAGGGAGAAGCTCAGTAGATTTTGCTGCTTTTTCTTTGCTTTTAGCTGGAGCTTCTTCCATTATGAAAGCTGTAAATTGTATTTCTACTGTACTTAATATACGATCATATAGAATAACTGTAGAAAAAGTTCCATTACTTGTGTGATTACTATTGAATTATTATAATTAACACTGCTTGTATTTGCAGGTTGTATTACTATATTAATAACTGATCGTAATTTTAATAATATTTTTTTTGATTCTGTGGAAGAAGGAGATCCTATTTTGTTTGTTTTGAAAAATAGGAACTCAGTTAAGGCTTTTATTGCATTTATTTATTTAAAAAAATACTAATAATTTGTATAATAAAAATAATTTACTGCGTAAAATTAGCCATTATCTGATGTGTTGAAAGTTATTATATTGTGTATTTCAGTTATTATTTCTTTACATTCAGAGTATTTTTTTACATATTAAAAATGCTATAGTTTTATTTTATTTAGATTAACATTGTAGTAAATAATATAACGCTAACATTACGACCCCACTATAGAATATATAATCAAAATTTTAATCCATTTCCGACTCGCTATAGCACTTAACTTACAAGTAGTTTTCTTTGCTGATTAACAATGTGTATTTCCCTACTACTGCAAACAGAAAATAATGTAAATAGTTTGTCTAAAGTAAAAACTCCCCTAGCCCTTCGTCTGGACCCATGGCGGTGACCATGGTAACGAGGTATAACTATTTCAAGTAAAGGTGTTAGGTCAAAGTTTAGGACAGGTTTTGGCTCGGGTCTACAAGAGAAAGGGAACATTTTTTTCGGTCTATTGTGTCAGCCCTAAAGCGAAGAAAAGCTTCCCTCCCTGAAATGCACTATTCTTGTTTCCATAGCAGCAGACGGCCTCAGATTTTGTAACGTGGGAGTTCTTACCGTAGACAAACTATATCTGGAGTGATATCGTCATCTGGAACTAGGAATTTGATGACAACAAGTATTTCTGAAGGCTGCAAGCAAACTTTGTCGTTATATTAACAACAGTTCAAATTTTGAAAACTTTTCGACATAAACCAAATAACACATGCATTTAACTATAAGATATAAAATAATCAATAATGAGTATTAATAAGAAAAAAATTATAAAATTTTAACTCTTTTTTTTACGTTGGCAAGTAAAATTATTTCTTCCTTTTTAGTTCAGCTTAATAAGCGGATATTTTTACTTTATTTCATTATTTTTTTTTTAAATTTCCACTCTAATTATTGATTTAAAATAAAAGCATGAACATATAATCCATTATTACTAATGTGTAGGGAAAAAATAACATACTACTGCTAATAATAACTTCCCTTTTGAATTTCAACTATGGCAAAAATCACCAAATTTAATTTTTTTTCAGGCGTAATTTTTGTCAACAGAGAATTACAAAATTATTAGCTAAGAAACCAGTCGTGAATGAATTTCTAGGGGGCTTTTTTATTTTATCTAGATCATGTGATTCATCTCTTTCGCTCAACGTAACAGCTGCGTTTCTTCAGGAAGCTATTTATACTCAGGGCAGATGGTAATTATTGGAAATGTTTCCATTACTCTTGATATATAAATGGCTCCCTGAAATTCCATAATCTAGTACCATTCTTAATGAAATATTTTTCCTTTGATTTGCCTTTTCTTAAGAGAAAAAAGCAATTTCTTATCCGTTGTTCAGTTCCGAAAAAAAAGCAAATAATATAACTAATAAAAAATTGTAGATAAATTTTTTAAAAACAATAAGAGAAACAGTTTTAAACTATCACGAAAACTAATACAAAGAAGGTATGGACACCAACTCGAGGCAAAAGAGAAAATGAAAAATCCCGTACTAATTGTAATTATTCCATTAAAAGTATCGGAATGTAATACGCTCTCACAGTCCTTGTGAAATACCACATCTTCTAGCGAATACATTTGCAGTTAGCAGTAGTTTCATAAAATTTTCTACGCGAAATACAAGAACAAATTTAATTACATATAATATCTTTCTAGTGCCACCCATTTAAACATTGAACTATTACTTATTTGTGCGTATAATTTTTTTTTAAATTTATTAGTTGTTTATTTATTTTAAGAAAAATTATCACAGTTTGTCACAGTTACACTTTGTGTTATGTTACAATTAGACCGTTATTTAATTCTTTTTTTTTAATTTTTTAAACCTTTATTCACTTTTAGTTTTATAACAATTTTAGTTTGTTCTATGCAAAATTTTTATGTGATTGTAAAAGTAAGAGATTTTTTTTCTCAATTATTGAATATATTTTTGTCTGGCAAAAAGTTCCCTTTTCTTTTTGAAAAGAATCTTAACTTTTTGTTAGCCTTTCATTGCTGGTCAACGGTCGTTGCGTTTTCCGTGGGAAGATAAACCCCTCTATCCTTGCTTTTCGTGGTTTTCCGTCTTTTGGAAAATGATGTAATTGAAAGTATTTTATGACTTTGCTTTTCACAAGATTGCCACTTACAGGAGTTAACTCTTTTTCTTCATGTATTTTCTTCATCTGCTTTTCATACTCTCTGCCTCTTGAATTTTAATTGGTTATCGCTTGTCCGGATTCTAGTCAGTCAACGAATTTTTCTGAATATTGAGACACTCTCTGACTCACATTCTTGTTTTTTGCACCAAGGGGTGTACTTTCTACCTTTCTCATTCCGAGATGCAAACTTTGGTCCGTATCAAGAGAATAATTCTTTCTCCTTGTAACATATCTGTATTAACTGTATCGAGGTAACAGTGATCGCAAATGTAGATGATTGATACATTGATGCTTTTAGATTGTTTGAAGGAGGTCGTAGTTCTTGTTCTGTTTCTATCTAGTATGTTGCTGTCTAATTTAAAATGGTTAAGAAACATTGCTTTAATGAACTTTAAGCTTTTCATTAGAAACACTCTTACATCCTCCTTCTTTGATTTTAAACATTAATGCAAATCCCCAAATCGTTATAAATTTCAGTAAATTAAATTTCTTTATATCTACCTCTTTATACATTTGAATGCTTCTTTAATATTTAAGATCTTTCCAAATTAAGTATCCCTTTTATATTTTTATTCTCATCACCATTTAAACTCGTTTATCTTTTATAATGTAATTTGCTTTTGATTGCAAAACCTTTTTATAAAATTTAAAAAATAACTACTTTTTTGTCACCCATTTCATGAAAGATTGTAGGCATTCGTAAAAATTCTTCCTAACCTCATGCTCGATTACATGTTTTTTGTTTAAGTTGAAAAAATGTTTTGTTTAAATAATTTCAGTTTGGTGTGCATAATTAAAAAATGGAATTAAAGGAACTATGAACATATCTTCTAGACTGTCATAATTTTGTGCTGCTTTGTTTATTCCTCCCTTATGCGGTGAGTATATTTTGTTATTTTGGGCATATGTTTGCTTGTTTTAATTGGAAACATCCCATCAACATCTTAAATACTATGCATGTATTTGGATATAGCAAGTCATTGTATTATTTTCATAAATCTATGACTTTGATTACTTTTTAGTATTCACCTTATTCCGAATTTGGTGCCCAATCTGTTCAATATTTACCTCACATTGTGCTAATTGGCATTGAGCTAATTAACAAATTTTTTATATACAATTTTAATGCATGTTGTACTGAACAATTTGTATAACTGAAAATCTGAAAAATTCCTCTACACTCCCCAAAATTAAGTGCGAAGGAAAATTAAATCCATTGAGTTGATATTTTATTTTATAACCGTCGTTGAACAGCCGACACAATTTTTGGGTTTACGACTACAAATGTTCAACTCCGTAACCTTGTAATTTTTAACTCAATCCGGAAGACAAGGGATCTCCTGGACCAAGTATTGGGAGAAATTTTCCTCCGTAAAGGAATTTTTAACTAACCCGCATTTCCGTTACATGGAGAAGAAGATCACGAGAACCTCCCACTGTTAGCCTGACGGCAAGGGGACTCTTACCCATGATCCGTCTACCACTGAGGATATTTCACGTCATCACTGTGGTCGGTGCAAGTCAGATGCGGAAATCGTATATCGACCAGCCATCGCCTTGATTAGAACCCGGCTCACCGCCTCGGAAGGCAACCAATGTTCAACGACAATCAATGTTCAACTCTTGTAATTTTGAACCAATCCAGAAGACAAGGATACTCCTGGATCAGTACCCCCAGAGGTACTGATTTGTTATGGGAACTTGGAGGACTTCACGACTCGACAGATTTAACGTGCATCAGTCACCATTTACTACACGGGGAGTCTTCGGTTGGCGGGGATCGAACCCATTGCATCTTGGATATGGGACCAGTGCCCTACCAACCACGTTATCCCTGCCCAGCCTATTGTGTTAGCGTTATCTCGTGATGGTTTTGTACTACCACTTTTCGTTGCTCTTTATTTTATTACATTTGATCCTATTTCCATCCTAAGTTTTGTTTGTTTGATATTTACTTTGAAACCAATAATGTTCCCTTTCCATTCAATGACTATATCCAAATACAAATACAATGATTGTTTTTCTCCCTGCAATGACTGAATATTTAATGTTCAATATCCAAATACAATTTCGTTCTATTTCAATATATCCTATTATTATTATGAAGTTCCCACCAATATTTCTGGAACTATCAAAAATTCCGAAACCACCCATTAATTCTATCAATCAATGAAACATTCCGTCCGTTATCTTAAATATAAATAAAATATTTAATCTGCGATAATATACAATCATCTTTTTATTTTTTCTTATTTGTAGCACCATCATTGTACCGGTTGGGAAAAAAAAGCAAATAATCAATAGATCAATATTGATGAACACTACAAAATCGTGCTGAGGGTAAAATAACCGACACAATTAATTGAGCTGTAATACATAAAAAAAAATTTATTATTATATTTTTCCCTTTCTGGTGTCTTTACGTTATAAGATTAAAAAAGGAAATTTTTTAGAAATTCATCAGATCAAAATAAAAAATAATTATATTCAGTATCATTTGTCATAATGCTATTATTTGATGTCAACCATAATTGATAATCAAAAATTACCGTAATCAGCCTATTAAACTTATTATTCCGAAGAAACCTATATCCACAGAACCTATATTGGTATCTTGAAGCAATATTAACATATTTAGTGTATATCTAAAACACAAATTGACATAAAAGTAGTATATATTACCAAAATTAATAAAGCATGATTGGCATCTATAACAGTATGACAATTGTTTTCAGTTTTTCTAAAGAGAAAAGTACGAAAAGTACTTTTTCTCCATTAATTTGGCTTTATAACACTATTTTATTAGTGTGTACCTATAACCAAAATTAATTGTAATTCCTGAGAATAACTGTTCACTACTATTTTTAGAATCTTTCTTTGGCAAACTATTATCGGTACGCATTTCGAAAGTCGTAAAAAATCACCAAACTATTACTCACGCCAGTGATGCTTAATTAAATATAGTTGAAATACTTCTGATATTGCCGTTATTGTTGCTATGTTAATGATCATAGGCGTAGTGTGAAGGCGAAAAGGATGAAGAGTTAGACGACAATGATGAAGAAGATACCGCTAAAGTTCCTCCAACTCACACAGCCGCTTTAGAGGCACTAGAAACTCTACGTGATTATTTTCAATTTCATTCTGGAAGTGAAGGAACTTTTTCAAGTCTTGATGGACTTGAAAATGCTCTTTTGGAAAACTCCCGAAAACAAAAACAAACCTCGATTGTAAATTATTTTGTGAAAAATTCATAATTGGAATAAAAAATGAAATTTGGGTATGTAAGCATTCTAATTTTCTTTAACTAATTTGTTTATAGTTAAATCTATTGAAATTTGAATCTCATCTTATTTAAATGTTCAGTCAAGCATACATAGTATTAATTCGAAATATAATGTAGTAAAATGTATTAATGTTCTATTTTTAAGCTCCTTATTATGACTTCTCACTTATGCGCGTGTCTCACTTATGTGCGCTTTTCCTGCGCCCCTCGCCCCCACGCATAAATGAGAGGTCACTTAAATTTTCAACTCATCTAAATTAGAATGAAACTAGCAAACCAGTTCATCAATTAAACTAAATACTAACCAGATTTTCATCAAAACACGTTACTACTTTTTGGCAGTGGGAAAGAAACTGATTATCTCCTTAAAAAAAGAGTATCGAACTGCTTATTTTCTGTTTTTTGCTTGATATGGTTTACTTCTTATATGTATTTTTACTTAATGACTTAAATTTTAAACTCATCTAAATTAGAATGAAACTAGCAAACCAGCTCATCATTTAAACTAAATATTAACCAGATTTTCATCAAAACACGTTAGTTCTTTTTGGTAGTGGAAAAGAAACTGATTATCTCCTTAAAAAGAGAGTATCGAACTGATTATTTTCTGTTTTTTGCTTGATATGGTTTATTTCGTATATATATTTTTACTTAATGACTTAAATTTTAAACTCATCTGAATTAGAATGAAACTAGCAAACCAGTTCATCAATTAAGCTAAATATTAACCAGATTTTCATCAAAACACGTTACTACTTTTTAGTAGTAGAAAAGAAACTGATTAACTCCTTAAAAAGAGAGTATCGAACTGCTTATTTTCTGTTTTTTGCTTGATATGGTTTACTTCGTATATGTATTTTTACTTAATGACTTAAATTTTAAACTCATCTAAATTAGAATGAAACTAGCAAACCAGTTCATCAATTAAACTAAATATTAACCAGATTTTCATCAAAACACGTTAGTTCTTTTTGGTAGTGGAAAAGAAACTGATTATCTCCTTAAAAAGAGAGTATCGAACTGATTATTTTCTGTTTTTTGCTTGATATGGTTTATTTCGTATATATATTTTTACTTAATGACTTAAATTTTAAACTCATCTAAATTAGAATGAAACTAGCAAACCAGTTCATCAATTAAGCTAAATATTAACCAGATTTTCATCAAAACACGTTACTACTTTTTGGTAGCAGAAAAGAAACTGATTAACTCCTTAAAAAGAGAGTATCAAACTGATTTTTTTCTGTTTTTTGCTTTATATGTTTTATTTCGTATATATATTTTTACTTAATGTGTCTATTTTCGTTACAATTTTCTCTCTCTATTGTATTGATATATTTTGCTTTGGCTATATTGATACAATATTACAAACCACTCCTTTTTTGCGGATATAATCGTTTGGGCTGATGGAGAGATTATATCTTTCATTATTTTATTTTCCAGCCATTTTTATTTTTTTAAATTATAACTTTTTAAAAATATTTTATTTCAATAATTTTTTGTTCTCTTTTCATTAATATTTATTATTTCCCATGTTTCCTCTATATGTTTTCTCTATATATCTTTCCAGAAAATCCACATCTGGGAATATTGCCTGAAAATAAAGAAGAAATAGGTAGTAATATTTTTAATATCTACTATCTACTACAGACGTGTGTTTACAGAAACTAGAAAAATCATATACTATTTTAATAATATAAACAAGCATGTTTCTCTCGTAGAAAAAAGTATACAATGGCGAATCTGGAATTATGAAAAGAAATGGACTTTATACTAACTGTAAACTTTTTCTTTCATTTGAAACTTTTAAAAAATGATGGCTATAAAGGACTTCAAAGCTTACAGTTGTAACACCTCATATATGATGATCAATGGGGGAAAACGATTCAGATTCATTTTTCACAAAAACGACGATTGGATCAAAATCTGTTACATTTTGAGGATCACTCATTGTTGACAAATCAATAACGTGGAAAATCGGTGCTCTCTGAGAGATATTAAATATTGAAGATGGGCCGTACTGAAAAAAAAATTGCTCCTGTTTGCGTGCAAAATTTATTGTACAGTTGGCAAAAAAAGGATATTACCCTGAATTACTTTCGTTCTAATAATCGAATTTTCACATACTAAGTGTCAATCTTAATGGTTTTGGGGGGTGACTTCAAATATGCTAATTAAGTAGTATTAATTAATTTAGCTACGAAACAAAAAATGCTAATTAATAAATTCAAATATGCTAATTAATTAAGTTACCAAATTTAGCACAAGAACTCACTTTCTCTGAATAAACATAGATTTTTTTTATATATTTCGATTCCTGATTCTAGACAAAATTTTGAAAATATTGGATCATATATTGAGGGGGACTAGTAAGTTATATGCAATTGGTGATAGTCCCGAAAAAATCCATGCAAAGTAGCCGCCGCAAATGAATATTTTAAGATAACCCATAGACTAATTCAAGAGAGGAATACTCAAATTTACTCCGTTGCTAAGCAACCAAGTTCAGACTACAAAAAAATTTGAAATAATGTTCTGTGATTCTTTGGAGAAGTTCATTTATTAATAGTTAATAAAAAATATTAAGTTTCCAGGCAATAGACGATTTTTCATCTGTATCCTCTGACCGAAAAGCAAAGATTTTTTTTCTTTTTAATCTTCCTTAAAAAGAAAATTTGAATTGATTTATAAATTATTTATGATTTACTAAGCTTTTATAATTTTAATGCATGAACTTTTTATCTGACATTATTTGGGTTTTAATGTTATTTTTGCTTCATTTGTACAAGGATTATTATAACTGCATGTAAAATTTTAGGGATAATCACTTTTACAGCATTGATCGAGTCTTCTAGGGGAGAAAGTTAAAAGAAACAAAAAAAGTGCTTGAAAAAAATGTAGATTCTGTTGTAATTCTAACGCACATTCACAAGGTTTTATGTAATTTACGATATTCGGTTTTTCTATAACTGAAGGAATTGCTGAATGTTATGTGGTATTTAAAAAACATTGATATCTGCTATGTTTAAGAATAGCATATTGAAATAATATGTTGCAGATTGTTATGCTTCGTTCCTTAAAAAATCTCTTCATTCTGACTGATATTTAGGTTACATGGATTTCTTTGGATAAAGATGATTTGCAAATAGCATCCTGATGTTTCGAAGCGTTCTGAAACTTATTTTCGCTAATTCACCATAAAATGTCGCAAATCATAAAGACAATAACACACGATAAGCTACATTTATTACCAAATACCGTTATTATGATTTCTCCGCTTTCTTATACAATATCTGATACGATACACTCTTTTTAAACAGAATTTGCAAGGTCCTTGAGATACTGAAATGGTGACACTAAAACTTAAAACATAAAATATTCAATTTGATTAACTCAAAATATCTAGTCACAAAATTTTAACTTAAAAGTTAAAGATACAACACAAGCTCATAGTTACAATATTGAGGCTACATTTCTCTTACTTTTTTAAAGACCACATGCATCCTGCTAAAATATTAAAATTAATATGTTTACTTTTACGAGCATAAAATACTTATCAAAATAATGATCAGGACCCAAATGTAAAACAGTATAATTGATGATAAAAACTTCACTGGCTTCAAAAAATATGAAGAGAGAAATAAAAGTCGACATGTTTTGAGCTTTCAAATATAAGCGCCCATTCTGAAGACTCATCAGGTGTGAGTGACTTGTGAGGTTAATTATTGGACGCTCAAAACATGTCTACTTTTATTATCATCCATTATTTCAAAAATCAATGAAGCTTTTATATTTTTAATTTAGTTTCTTGGGATTATTCATTCAGTAACACAGTATATTAAATTACTTCACGCGATATTAAAATAAGTTTTACGTAAAACAAAGGAATAGTTTCTTATATAGAAAAGATAATAATTAGTCAATACTTTCTAATAAACATCAATACAGTGCTTTTTTTAACTGCTTGTATGAATAACATTTTTTAACGACATAAAGAAATTCCGTTTACAATTTAAATTTGAAAAGTCGAACGTGAAAATGGAATGTCCCCCTATCTCCAGGAATCAAAATTAAATAGTAACAAGGATTGAAATTTCAAACAAGTTAGCATTTCCATCCTACTTGAAGTTGTTTGAAATGATATTTATATTTTATTCATCAATTCCAAAGTTTATTTTACGTATATTTTAGGGTATACTTTAGACGTACTTCGATAGAGTTTATTTTTACCCCCTCATTTGGTTAAAATTATAAAATAATTTGCTTAAAATAAATTAATCAAGCTGTATGATTTAATGCATTTATACTATAATGGTAAACAGGAATTCATCGCATGCCCTTAATCTTGATACCGCTATCATTAAATTAATGGAATGAACTTAAATAAATAATTTACATTCATATTTTTTAAATTTTTTGTCATTTTACCTTTCAAGGAATAATATGTTTTGTTCAAACATATTTCAATTCGGGAAGTAACTAAATTATACAGTTGGCTCCTTGGAGCAATATCATTCTTATCCTCTTATGACAAAATGCAGGAAAAATTGGTTTTCACAGTTTCTGTAAAAAGTATAATAACCTTCTCGCTGCGTTTTTTTTTAATCAAAATAATTTCGAAAATTGCGTATTTCTTATAACATTTTTCAAATCAGATGAGTATTCTTAAAATTATCAAAGCTTCGGAACCTTTTTTCGGAACCTTTTTTCGGAACCTGTTTAACAAAATAAGACATTTTCCTAATGGCAAATTATGCTAAAATAATATCTTGGGAATCATGCTAAAGTTGAAAAATAATTTTAACAAAGGTAATTTTTTTCAGCATTATTTTTTTCGAAAAAGCAGCTTTCTTAACATTAAAGGTGTAATATATGAGTTTAAACATTAAAATAAAATTGCGGTTCAAAATTGTTCATTTGAAAAGTAAAGCAAATAGTTGTGGTTTTTTGAGTTGCACTAATATGAATTTCATTTTTACAAACCAAGCAGATAAAACACAATAAAATAAATAAATAAATAATTTGTTTAATGCATCTTAGAGAATGGGGTGCACTTTTTTACTACTATCAGTCAGACGTTTTACACTGAGTTATTTTAACATAGAAAATGTTCTTAAAATCTTATCAGCTAACTGGCTATAGTTCTGAGACTCGAAAAAAAAAGGTTAGTAATTTCATACAATGTAAAAAGTATATTTAAAGAAAAAATTTAAGTATCGAGAAAAGTTGAAAAAAATAGTTTAGTTTATTATCGGAAAAAAATTTACTTGGTTACATAAAGAAAGAATAAAAAATATAATGAAATAAGTAGTTGAATAGTTCTGTGAATCACACGTGGCTAGGCAATTAAAAATGTAATTTCACAATTCAGATGTTAAGACGACATTTAAGATACTGAGATATTTTAAGACGCTTAAAAATTTTGGCTACGTATTCAACAGCTTCTTATGTTCGTTATCTTTATATTCCTTGTAGTGATTTATGGAACCTTAACACTATTTTAGATAATATATGTTAAAGTCACAAGAAACAATAAAAAAAGACAATCAATAATTTACCTTCATTTCTCAAAAACATAGTATGCTTAGTAAATAGTCAGCTTCGAACAATTTTTAACAGCAGAATATTTTTAATTTCTTAACAAGATTTAATTTTACTTTAAAGGAAAACCTAAATTTAAGAACTTAAAAAAATCAATTAGTATATTAATGGAAAAATAATAGAGATGGTGTAAAAAATAAGATTTTTAAAAATGATAAAATTTAATTAAATATTTGGTAAAATAGTTCTGCAAAACAAGCGCGGACAGATAACTTCAAAAATTTATTTTAAGATTAAGACGATATACAAGATGCTTAAAAGTATTAAAAATTTGAAGATGCTTAAAAACGTTGACGGCGTATTCGAATTAATAATTATAATATATATATTGAAGAAATTGATAAATAGATTATTCCAAAGCTATGCATGCGTATGTACATTATTAAAATTGCATCAATTATTGTTAAAACAAACTAGGAAATAAAATATAATCACATTGAATATAATCTCGATCTGATGGATAATCACATTCTATCAGAAACATGCTTTTATAAAACTCGACATTCGTTAAATAAAATGTTTTTTTATTCAATAAAATGTTTTTAGTCAATAAAAGGTTTTTTATTCAATAAAAGGTTTTTTATTCAATAAAAGGTTTTTTATTCAATAAAAGGTTTTTTATTCAATGAAATGTTTTTTATTCAATAAAATGTTCTATTCAAATTAAATTTCTTTACTAAATTATGAATAAATTTTTAAAAAAAGAGAAATTATAAAAAAAGAGAAATTTCTGATTTTATAATTAAGAAAATTAGCAATTGGTTATTATTGAATGAAAATATGAATGAAATTTTAAGCAACGCCTGCGTAAGTCAAGTTCCTCGTAAGTTAACCACATTTAAATATTAATCTCCCCATTTAAATATTTCTTCATAGTCGCCAAAATTATTTTTTTAAAAATAATTAATTCTATTTTTCTCGGCTTCTACTAAATAAAATAGTTGAAACTTTAAATTTCTCAATAGAGAATTAAGTAGATTAATATGATATAAAAAAATTCATACATCATAATTTAAAATTTTTTCATCCTGAATTAAGTTAAATAATAAAAAATAATAAATAATTATTAAAAAATATTTTTGTGCGAAATTATCTTTGTGTAAATGGGTTTCATGAGTGGGTGCAATTTTTTTAATTGCTTAATTAGTTTTAAAAATATGACTAAAAGCTTAAAAAGTGAAATTAACTTTAAAGAGTCGGAACTTTGGGCAGTTCTGTACCAAACTATGGGGACCATATTTCCCAGACTGCGGCTACCCCCTATATTTTGATGGTTAAGAATCCAAATATATTTAAAAAAATGTATGTTTATTCGAAGAAAGTAAGTTTCTGAGCCTGATTTCGTAGCTTAATTCATAGTTAGCACTAAATAATTAGCATATCCGAAGTCACCCCCAAGAACCATTAAGATTTACATTTAGTTCGTGAAAAACCGATCATTAAAACACAAGTTATTCAGGGTGATTTTTTTTTGCCCACTGTGCATAAAATTTTCCTCCCTCTAGATTTTTCCTATGTTGTAACTCAGAATCGAAATATATGTGATTTTGGAAAATATAGCTTTCTACATTGCCCTAAATCCTTTAAAAAAATAAAAGAAAGAAAAGAATGAAATGTGAAAGAATAGAAAGAAAGATACAATGTCTCGTCGTAATACTGCTCACAGAGCTCCCACAAGACATAAGAAAATCTAATAGTAAGAAATAAGTTAAGTTAATGCTACCGGATTTTTTTATGATACAATTTTAAGAATTTTTCAATTTGAAATCAGGGAATTCGCTTACTGATATACTTGAAAGAATGAAATATAATGGTTTCAAGATTTTAACCTATGCATAAAATTATCCGTGCAGATATCATAGCATTCAATATAATAGCATTCACTTCTATTACAATTTTTGAAAATTTTTTAAAACCATGGAAATCCTGTGTTTACAGTAAATATGGTGCTTTTCTTTTGCTTATTTTCTTCTATGTGCTTCTATAAAAATACTTTTTATGACGACTTCACCTTTATGGTCTATCCATACAATACAACTGAATGAGTATAACATCGAATGCAAATAGGAGTAATTAAATACAAATACTTACTGATCAACATTTATTTATGCAAGAACTTTATTGATCTGAGTTAAATTTCGTTGTCAAATAGTATGAAGTGCAAAAAAATGTATTTTTAGAGTGCCATTTCATAATTTACATAATTTATACTTTCTTCTTTCCTTATTTAAATAATGCCTCTTTTTCAAAAGCGTTTTCTTTTTATCAAAAGTAATTTTAATTAAGAAATGTTACTTTTTACTGTATTTATTTTGCTTTTATCGGAAGCAGATAAACTATCTCCAAGAAAAAATTTCTAACTTAATAAAAATCCCAGAAGAGCAAATAATCATTAAAACTAAAAGGAAATTTTTTCTTTCTTTAATTTAAAACTTAATTTAATTTCTCTTACTCTCACTATAAGATAATTTGCAAAAAAAGTTTTTCTTAAGCATATATGTCAATTATATAACGATGCCTTTAAATTATTTATTTATTGTTTGTCATCCTATTCATTGATTATCAAATTACAAAGCTTAACGAAAAAGCAATTAACTAGATATGATGCAACATTTTATTTTAGAAATCAATTAATATTTTATGTGGTTAAAAGATATTTTTGATAAGATATTTATAACCTAAATTTGGTAAAAGTATACTTGAGGGTGCCCCTTGACGAAATTGGCGACTTATGCTTGGCGCCATTCCTGTTCGAGCGGAACACCATGGTAACAGGAATAACGACCAAAACATATTGATAATGCAATAAAACATAGCTAACTTTCAACAAAACATCAGCCAAAACTTTATAAAATTACAATGAACCCAATCTAAGCAAAAATAATAAATCCAATAAAATGCATTTTGAATCGAAACAAAAATTAATGGAGAAAGCACAGAAAGAAAAGGGAAAAAAAACAACTCACTTCTTCATTAAACTTGAATATCCGATTTAGGTTCACAGAATTCTCAAATGGCAGTTAGATACCGTCTAAATTTATCATGAGTAGAATCTGTGTACCTCCATCGCCACATAAATTTGGCGAAATACGAATCGAAAATGGCGTCTGTGGTACCGGACTGGCCGTGACTTTTTATGACTACCCACATACCTCCGATCTTATTGACCAGAAGCAAAAGTAACCTTACCAGCCGGTATCCAGCGTAGAACTAACGGACCTCTGAAATTACGTATACCATTGAACATTTAAAAATAATGCTAAAATCTAAACCAATCAAAATCACGATTTGGTTTCAACATCACAGCTTGGCGATCAACGGCGATCACAACTTGGCGAGAATCAATCGGCACCCTAAAATATAGTCTACCCCCTAAATTTAAATCCCATCGATGACTTGTTGATATGAATTCTGCTCCCGCGAACCGCACAGACAACAGTTCTGATGTAAAAATATCTTCAGCGGTTTATGAATCATGGGTTACTATCCCTTTGCTTTTGGACAAACCAAGGTATGTTTTTATAGACTCTCACTCTCCATATAACTGAAATTTTGATTTCATTCCAGTACAAAGTCCTAAACGTAGGATACTTTTTACCTATTCTTGATACAGGAGATCCCTTCTCTTTTGGTTTAGGTTCAAAATTAAGAGGCTACGGAGTTGAATATTGATAGTCGTAAACCATAAAATAGATCGGAAGTTCATCGCCAGTTATAAAATAAAGCAAGATATGAATAAGAATGAATTATTGGTTGGTTGGTACTAATGCCACTTGCCACACGGGCAAGCCTGCTTGGTGAAACCGAGCAAATTTAAGGCAGAATGTGCGATTCTTGATTTTCGGTGGCGCCATCTATGGCCAAGAATTCGACTTCTGCCACATCATGCGTCACACCTGTTTATAAGGCGGACTCATTCATACATACATTTACTCATCCACAGATCGTAATTTTGACCTGAATCAGAGAAGGATCGGTCTCCAATCCAGTGCCCCCAGAGGTATTGAAAGAAATATTAATTCCGTTTAGATAAATTAGCTGAAATAAAGTGAACGAAAAGACTGACACTAAATATCTCAATACAAATATAAAAGTGAAAGTCTGTATGTATACTGTTAGAAATTTCTCGAAAAAAAATTATTAAACAACGATCTATTTAAATGTTATTTAACCACACTCAAACTAAGCACTCAACCATAAAAAAGATGGTATCCAAACTGTGTGTAAACCCATCTATTAACTGGTTTCACCTAATACAATAAAACAATCAGAATTTTATCGCACCAACTAAGCTCATCTAAAGTAACTTATTTCTTTGCAGTTGGGTACAGATTATAGACGGGAGGGCTAATCTGTCAGTTTCATGACTGACAGAACGAGGGTTCAAGTACTAGTGTTAATGCCGCAATATTTCTCCGTTCCTTACACGTGACGAATTTCCAGTGTCTTGCACTCCCCAAATTGTGTGTCCTACATTCTCCAATGTCCATTGCCTTACGAAAAGCCGAGCACCAATATCCTGTAAGTTTTTTTTTTACGTTTTTACAACCATATTAGTCGTAAACGATTTCAAAGCCGTAAAAGTAAATAATAATGTACTTTAAAAAAAAAGAAAGAAAGAAAACTAGATTCACTACAAAATGAAGGAAATTGTGATCGCCACAAGGCGATCACAGATTACCCATTAGCAAAATGGTTGCTGTCTATTTTTTTTTAAAAGAAACTTTATTGTGTTCATCTTGGACATCTTTAACTGTTAATCCAGAACAGCTCGGTGCACAATTTCGCAGACATATTTAAATGCAGCTCAGACACATTCTGTGTAAATTCTTTTGATGACTGAATAGACAATGAACAGCCAATCGAGATAAATATTTACATTTTCGGATTGGTACAATGGGGTTTGATGGAGATTGTAAGCTGCATCATGTTCCCGTTTCGGACTCGCAAGTTCATATATGAAATATGATTTGAAAACTAGGCTTTTTTTAAATTTTACATGAATAGTAAATTAACCATTTATATTGCGTGGAAGACAGTCTACGTGCAAGTTTTTGGGTAAGTTGACAATGGATCCTTTTTTCCCTAACTGGTGATAAACACCTTGTTCTCGTATTTGCATGAAAGGAGTTCGTAGAGTCACCATTCGCTCTTCGGTAGGGTTCAGTTCTCTCAATCATTTTAGTACTTTTGTGAGGAACGGGCTTCATGCTTGCGTTTGCGAACGGAATCTTTTCGTTTTTCTGTTTGTGTGTAATGCTTAAAGGTATTCCCGTCAACCTTCTTTGACTTTTTAAGCCTCGGTAAGTTTAGGCCTTGGCATTGTTTTTTTCTTGCTTCTCTAACTTTTGGGACCGTGTCGATCAGTTTCGACCCTCTTTATTTCTGATATTCACCTGATTTAGTATTGAAAACGGTGCAGTTTGAACTGTAGGTTAGAATTTCTTATTATTAATTGGGTATAATATGAAAAAAACACAACTACTTCGATTTAGTAGGAACAACATATGACGCAATGCTAAACGAATGGAATTTAGTTGTTGTTTATTTAGTTATTGTTATTAGTAGTTGTTATTTGTTTTAGTTGTTGTTGTTTATTTAGTTGTATTTAGTTTCAATAACTTTTCTTTATAATGCAATAAAATCTGGCGAGCAGCTATTTAAACGATCGAACACTTCGTTTGTTTATTTGTGGCTTGAAGTTAGGCTCGCAGAAAATGCCGTTCATGGGTTAAATTTAGTAGGAACAACACAACCTGTGACGTAGGCTATATTATACCCAATTAAAGCAATAAAAACAAAAATATCGCTCAAATGATGAAATTCTCTTTTATTCACAACTCAGGAAGTATTTATGGGATCTATCTGGTCCCATATCTCAAAAATAAACTCACCAACTTAATGCATAACAAAGTTAAAAGTGAAAAAAAGAATTCTAAAAAAGATTATCACACCGCAGAGGTCGCCATAGCAACGCATGCGCGCTGTTTACTATTTCTCTTGATTATTGTAGTTGAAAAGTGTGAGGGTGACATGAAATTCAAACCAAGACCCATTTTGCCAATCCGTAAAAAAAAGACCCCAAACTTTACAGTTAATTGGATGGACACACAGCTGCCGGTTTTTTTACCATAATTTTAGAATGAACATTCTAACAGTGCAAGTTAGCTAATAACTCGAGAACGAGAGCACAGATTTAGAACGTATTTTTTCTAGTTTGCAAATTTCACGGGGTGATTTGTAAGTAATCACCAGTATCCGCCGCCATATAATATTGGGAATAATATCGGAAATATGAAATTCTATTGTTGTGGATTAAACTTTCCTTAATATCTTTCGAATTACTTAAAAAATTGGCACATCAATTCTTGTTACTTATCACAATTTTTTTTGGATGATTATGCTGTATAGACCATTCATCTGCGTTAAGTTGTTAAAGTACAACATTCAAAAACGTGTTTTTTACATTTTTTCATTACGTTGAGCTGTTGTGTAAAAAATCATCGTTAAAAATGTTTAAAAAATTGAAGTAGTCGAAATCTCGAGAAAAAGCAAAATACCTAATTTTAGCCCACTAAGCTGAAGTAAATTACGCATGTTAGGAACAAATACGTAGGCTAACATAAATTACTTAAAATTAAAGAAATACTATGTTTAACCATAACAGATAATTTTAAACATAAATATGATTATTCTTGTTCGTTCAAACGACATTTCAATTTTAAAATGTCAAAATTTATTAAATTCTATTGCTAAGACTATTTTTTGCCAAATATTAATAACAATTATTGTGTTTTGACATGTTTTTAGATTCATTTTTTAACTCTCTATTTGTATATTAATCTCTTTTTAATGCAATAATAGCAAAGTTTATAAAAAAATTCGATGGCTTAATGGCATTTGGTTAGGCTCCAATTTTGCGTGCTCATTCAAAGTTTATATCAGTTAAATTTTAAATCCTAGGTCTAAAAGAATTAAGAGTAAAAAATATATCGTCTAGACTTAAAATTTTCAAATAAAACTGATCAACTATTAAAAGTCTATTTTAATTACTAATTAAATTAGTCATATAAATACAAAGATTGATTTTTTTCTTTTGATGTAAGTACTCGTTTATTTGGTTATGCTGTCTTTTAGTTCTCAACAGCGCCGGATAGATAAATTAGTTTTTAAAAATATATCTTGCTACTTTACGAAGCATTATTTGCTTTTTAGATCTGAGTATTTTTCAACTTAAAGAATCTATAATAGTTAGCTTCATTAAGGCAAAAAAAAATATACTAATCCTTTCCAAATAAAGTTCATTAATTTGCAGTAACACATTTCAATTGTTAGAACAAAAATAATTAATAATAGCAGTTAAGTGGTTAGTTTGTTTTTATCAAATATGCTAATTTGTTTTATTATCAATAAAAAGCACTATTGAGCTGATTAACATATTTTTTGTATACAATTCTAATGCATGTTGTACTGAACATTTTCATTACTGAAAATCTTAAAAGTTCCTCAACACTCACCCAAAACTAAGTGTGAAGGAAAATTAAATCCATTGAGGTGATATTTTATTTCATAACCGTTGTTGAACAGCCGACACAATTTTTGGGTTTAAGTCTACTAATTTTTAACTCCTCAGCCTTGTAATTTTGAATCCGATCCGAAAGACAAGGGAACCCCTGGGCCAAGTTTTGGGAGAAACTTGCCTTCGTGGAGAGCTTTTTGAGGGAACGAACCCTGATTTGCTTTACATGGAGAGTAAAGCCATGAAAACCTCCCACGGTTAGCCTGACGACAGGATGACTCTAACCCATGACCCGTCTACTACTGAGGATATTTTACGTCAGCACTGTGGTCGGTGGAAGACGGATACGGAATTCGTATAAACCAGCCATCGCTGGGGTTCGAACCCGGTTCACCTCCTTGGAATGCAAGCGCTCTATCCCTGAATCATCACAGGTCTGAGTTTGTATTTTCATATTTTCTTGATGTTTGACTCTGCGATCTTACAACTCAAAATACTTCGCATTTTGCTTATTTATAAGGATGAGCATCCGGTTGCCGGTTGTGAATATTTTTCATGAGAAAAAAAGGAAATTTTAATGAAGTTGGACAATTGTTAATGGAATTGTACTTGTTTCTTTCAAAAGTTTTCTTATTTCTTATATTCTGTTAAAACAAAAATAAATATGCAGTGTTATTCATTTATTTATTCATTTTTTTATTCATTCCGCTGTTGTGGTGTCATTAGTGTGGTGTCACATCCTCTATTCATTTCTCTCGCCATAATTACTTGGAGAAAATCTTTATTTCTAATTGTAAAATAAACTGTTCCATCGGAATCTAAAATAGCTTAATTGAAAGGCATCAAAAGTTTTTTATTTGCATAATATTGTTTCCATTTTTTCTAACGTTTCCATTACCATAAAGTTTCCTTTGTAAATAATATTTCTCTTTGAAATATTCCTGTATTCACTGACATTTTGTCTTATTATTTTACGAAATTTATAATTAGATGATAAATTATGTAACAAAAAAAAGAAACAATTTACTCTTTTACTTACTTAATTTATCAACAGTCGTGCACCTTCTTGTAAGAAATGATGCTTTAAAAGAAGAAACAGGTGAAGCAACGGGCCTTCCAGGTGAGCTAATTTTTTTTATGAATTTATTAATGAATCAAATAGAGTGAGTGATAATTTTAAAAAAAACTCACATATATATGAGTACGATGAATATCCAAGAAAGATATAGAAAAGTCTGCGAAACAAAAAACAGAGTTATGAAGAATCCAAAAAAATATTGAAGTATGTCTACATACGATCATTTCCATAAAATTTTCGAGCAAAAATATCATTTAGAAAAACATGACTCTATTAGATAAAATTCCATTAATTTAGATTAGCATAATTACACTCTCAAAAAATATGTCATTTAACTTCTAAACCACCTGAAGCTCGAAAAAGGGTGAGACCAAGTATCCAGTGGATCGACTGCCTGCAAACAGATTTAAAAGTTCTCAAAAGTATAAACCGGAGGAGTCGATACAAAAATGAAGTTTTAGTATTTCTATTTATTCATTTTACAATATCCATCAGCATTTGTCTTTAAGAAAACTTTGCTGTATCTTGAAAAAATTTTTAATTCACTTAAAGTCAATATTTCATCTACATTAATAATAACAAAAGGAAAGTTCTTTATTCTGTCATTTACCAAGATTTTTAAACTCAAATTTACACGATTTGCATTTGATTACATAATTATCAATCAACATCTCATTATAATACAAGAAATTCCTAAATAAAAGATAACTTTAATATTACAAAATATTTTTACTCGTAACTTTACAAGCTGTATTTTTTGGTTTTTCATTAATATGAAAGTCCGATTAGGTAACCTAATGCTTTAAAATGAGCAAATAAGCTTATGATTTACTCATATTCTAAGACCAATAAAGTCATTTTAATGAGGTTGTAATTTACACATTGTCGTCCTATCTTTAAAATGCGAAGTAATGCCATCCCACTCATTTATCCTAAAGTCTAATCCCTCTCTATTGACTGCTCTTCAATTGCAAAGTTATGATAATATTCGCAACTAGGGTATAAGGATTTAAAGCAACTTATTAAATTAATCTTTGAAGTTTCTACTTTCACATATTTGAATGTTTCATTATCATTTAGAAAGGATCACTTTAGCACAGTTGTTTTTGTATTTAAATTATTTTAACAAGATACTTCGATAGAGAAATAATTGACAATTAGAACCTTTCTTAAATCTAATTATGTATTATTTAAACTTCTGTCTGGTGTTTATTAGTTTCATATGTTAGCATTTTCTAATCAATCACAGTGTAAATATAAAATTTATAATTATTGTTTTGATAAAAAAAATAATATTAATGCTTTTTTTTTATATACAAAAGCATGCTAAGGACATGGCAATAAGCCAAAATTTCAATGTATTATTTATTGTGTGAAATAAAGAATCATATTAAATAGATTATCACGAAAAACTTAAGCAAAAATGCATACTTAATGAAATAAAACATGATTTACTTAAAAATTATAACGAGGATAATCATAGTCGACATGATTTGAGCTCTCACAAACAGATACCCTTTCTCAAGAATCGTCAGACAGTGCCGGTCGTCTGGCGAGTTTTGAGTTTTTATATAATCAAATTTATGATCATATATTTAAACTTTCGCACCATTTAGCATTTTGAAATGGTAGTGAATCGTATTTTATAATAATTCATTCATGAAGTATTGATATATTTTCTGGAATGAATGTTAATAAAAGTCAATGTGTCTTCTCCACCCTGTTTCGTGAGTTCGGATTAGTTTCACCAAAAAAAACCTTCTATGAAATAAATTGTAAACAAAATTTGCTTCTCGTCATCCGGAAGGTTAAACACCATTTGAGGTATTCCTGGTTCCAACTTTCGTGAAAAATGGACCTTTTCAAACAAAACGGATTTTGGCAGTAGTAGCCTTTTCATTACCTTGAAAAGTATTGTTTGCTAAATTGTGATTGCGAAAAGTATTGTCGTTTCAGGCGGTACGCTTTTAGATTTCCATAATTGAAACTAATTATTAATATACGTCAGTCTGCGTTGCTCTCTGTATCAAAATAAGATAGTACTTTTTCTTCATTTTTTATTTAGTTTCGTTGTTTTTTCTTTACTTTCAAGAAATCGCGTAATTCTTGATGAAACGAGAACTTATATATTTGATGAAACTCTTTTATCACTTGTCTTGCGCGTAATCTAAGTGCCTTCTCGGAGTTCTCCAACATTTTTATATGATATTAAAACTGTTTGCATGGTATGGCAGCAATTCTTGATTTGGAATCTTGGTGGTGAATTGAAATTCATTAGCTGATCGACATTCATTCCTCTCCCCTTTTAGTTTCGGACTTCCTCAACGGATTTCGGCAGACCAGATGGGAATTAGCAACAACAACAACAAACCACATTATTTACGATTTATAATAGTTCATTACTTTGTTATACACTATAAAAAATTCCGGATCAAAGTTTGGTATGGTACCGGCACTTTGGTGCATAATCCGTAAAAAACATTTTACGGTAAAATTCATTTTCGCTGTAAAACGCTATACCGTAATTTTTACCGTAATATTTCCTTAATTAGAGTGATTCAGTGATTTTACGCTTAATTAGAGCGATTCAGTTATTTTAGTAGTTGCTACTGTAAAAATTACGGCTTATCATATTTTTTATTTCGTTATATGTTCCGGTAAAAATGGATTTTACTCACTCAATGTGGCGGTACTTTTTACAGTAATTTGATCTGACACTTTTTACAGTGTATTTAAACTTTTAAATAATTTAAATATTTTCAGGAATTTTTGAAGTTTATATTTGAAAAAAAGGGAACTTACTCTTCGTAAATAATCGATATAATTGTGTTTATTTGTAAATAAACTGTTTGGAATTTGCAGTACAGGTGCATCAGTATTGACCCATTTCTAGAATAAACAAGCAATAAGGCAAACTCATCTCAGAAGCTCAACCTGTCCCTTAAGCTGTCGAATTCGCTAATTGTATAACCCGAATCAGCAAATTGGAAGATGCTGTCGGGTAATCACCGTATAGCTCATTGCACCTCGAACTAGATAAGCTGGCATTAAGCAACAGGCAAAGGAGCATTCCTATTTGATAGAGATCTTCAGTTTACTCAAACATACACTCACGGAGAACTGAGAATCAAATGGGGGGGGGGGCACCAGACAGTTCCTTCCCTTCCACGCTGCAGATCAATTGGTACCTTTAGCTGATTAGTTTCGCTCTCATTTTCTATCTTGATTAAAAAATAAAAAATAAAAGCTAGTTTCACCTTGTACTAAGGATGTTTCTATACATTAAGTGGGGACATCTGATACCTCTGTAATAACAAGAGAAAGATTTTCAGTAGTTCGAAATTAAAATCACTAATTAGGCATTGAATAGATTAGTTGAAATACTAGTTTCTGCTGCGGAAAAGCAATTTAAAAATAATTATTTTGGTTAAATTAAAGCAACTTTGAATTTTAAAAAAAAAAATCTTAAATTGCAAATTTTCAAAATATGTTTGCTTCTTTTGAATTACTCTTTAATTTTTTAAATAAATAATCCCAAGAAACTGAAGAGATGACATATTTTTTGATTAATTCACTTCTCTGACTTCAAAAATATGCAGAGGGAAGTAAAAGTCGACATGCTTCAAGTTCTCAAAAATAGGCACTATTTTGAAAGAACTAGCCAGAAGTGAATAAGAAAAAAAAAAGAGATTTGAACTATAGATTTGATTGAATAAGAGATTTGAACAACGAAAAATGGAAAAGGGGAAAAAAAAGTAGTAAACAATACTAAAAAAGGCACTATAACTAAGAGTAAAACAAGAGAAAAATAAATATGAAAAAACAGAACAGGAAAAACGATTATGGCCGAGAGGGGCAAATCAGAGTAAAATGCATTTCCACGCGCTATGGAGAGGTGGTGAGGAACTAATGTCGTTAACGAAGGAATCAGCATTCATATGAAAATAACAAGATTCTAGGGCATCAAGAAGAGTTATCCGATGAAAGATGTTGTCTTCTTATTACCGACCCCAGCGACATAAAAACGATCGTTCTCGTTTTTATGCCCTCTTTAAAGTTCACAAATCTCTACCTGATTTTAGACCTATTGTCTTTAATATTGATACCCACGTGCTGAAAAATTAAATATCCCTTGTCAATTCTTGTGTTCAGCAAACAGCTCTTTAATTCAATGGTAAATTACATATTAAAAATCAGGATTTAGACATAAGGAATCCCCTCTCTCCCATTTTTTGTGACATATTCATGCATTATTTCGAAGAAACATTTTAAAAACTGTCAAAATCCCATGTTCAAAAAGATATGAGGATAATTCGATTGAAAATAAGAAAAAAATAGTATTGAACAAAAATAAAGACCAAAAATTAAATACAGTAAGTCAAAATGGAAAAGCTCTAAAAGCAGCATAGAACCGAAATTGTCTTTAGTACACAATTTAAATAAATATGGGTGAACTTAAATAAAAACCAAACAGAATTTCAAATATAGGCCTGTCAACAAAACAGTTCTTCTTCAGGGGACATACTGCCCTGCTAACATGCTGGAGCCTTTCTGTAGTCAGTGCCTCAACCAAAAACTGACTGTGCCCCGAGGCTCCATAATAGAAGACAAAATAAAAATAAAAACACAATACCTCTGAAAATCAAAGATTAAAATAAAAAGGGAAATCCAGAGAAACACAAATAAATTGGAATTGAAATGTGTTAAACTAATAATTTAAAAATTAAGATCTTCTCTTCTATAGTATAATCCAATTAAAATATTATCTTTATGAATTTTAATTTTCTAAATCCAAGAAATCGGCTTGTTTAATATCTGAGTCAGTCCTTATTAAATTAAGTTCCTTAGGATAAATATAATTAATTAAATGAAAACCAGGACAATCAAAAATAATCAAATCATTAATAAATCTAAATCGTATTAATAAATTATGTTGTGAAAAGTTTTGTTCTTAAAAATGTAAGCAAATATCAGCAAAAGCATTGGAATAACAATCGCCCATCAAAATACCTTGAATTTGTTAATAAAAGCAAATACAATAAAAAAGATAATTTTCAAATATGTTTACATTACATAAATTAATCTAATCTGCCCTAATAATATCCTCATTAATCAAATATGTATTAAAAATCTCTAAACAAATATGCTTTTGCCCATTGTGTGGTATAAATATGTGGTATAAAATTAAATAAATTTTCAAAATCACATGAAAGAATACTTTCAATTTAAATATTCAATTACGTTTATACTAAGATATTTATCATTAGAAATAATCTTATCTAAAGTTATATTTAAATATTTAAACTTTTTTTCAAAAGCAGAATTATAACTACCAGTACTACAAGTAACAAAATTCAATATTTAATTGGAATTTTGCGAAATTTAACAGTTGGAAAAAAATTAGGATAATTAATGCTGTTGATTTTTTAAACCAATTTTTTGGAAAATGCTAAAATTTGATTGTCATTTTCCTTTTTAAAATTATTCATTTTGATAAAGGTATTGTTTTCATGTTCGTAACGATTTGTTTGTCTCAGAATACAATAATGTAGTTTTTCAAGAGTTCTTTTCTTTTGTTTTTCATGCACTTAAATTTGCTCCAACTCCACTTCTTTAAAGTCAGAACTTAACTTCATCCGCTCGCTTGCGGCAAACTGCAGATTTAACCCTTCTAAGGTTGATTCAGCTCTTGAAAAACTCACTAGACCCAAATGCCCTCTTCTTCCAATGTTTACAGTGAACTTGCTAATTTAACGTTTTTTTTTCTCCTGTTTGCTATAGAATTTCAAATATCCTCCACCGTTTTGGTTTTGAAGTCATTTTTAGGCTTTTTAGTAAAATTAATTTTAAATCTCTTAATGATCTTATCAGTATTAAAGACTGCTAGGGTATTTTCCACATTCTTTGAAAGTGCGACCTTGGCTACATCAAGCAAACAAGACGCGCTTTAAAATTTAGAATTAGGGAAGATACATATGTCCTCTATCATGAAGTCAATAAATGATAAATTGCTTCACATTGTTGAAATCTTGGATATAAACTCAATTTTGACAATGCCGAAATTATTTCCTCCGTAATCACATGAGATCATCTTGATGCCCTGGAATCTTGTTTTACTCATAGGAATACTGATTCCTTTGTTAACGATATTAGTTCCTCACCACTTTTCCGTGGCGCGTGAAAATGCATTTACGCTGATTTGCCTCTTTCGGCCACAGGGGTTTATCTTTATCTGTTTTTTCGTTTAATATTTTTTTAATTACATTTTTTATAGTTTTACTCTCAGTTGCTGTGGTTTTTCTAGTCTTGCCCCCCCCCCCTCGTATTTTTAATTTTCTTTTTAAACTTTGCATTTTATACTTCAAATCACTTTTGTTTCTTCTCATTAAGTGAAGGGGTGCCTATTTTTGAGAGCTGAAACAAGTCGACTTTAATTTCCGCCTGCCTATTTTTAAGCCAATAGAACTTTTTAATCAAATAATACTCTCAATTTATTCAAGATGATTTTTGCAAGTTACTTGATATGGTATAATAGTTATCATGAAATAAATCTAAATCAAAAACTGCATGATTATATGCGATATGCATGATGTTGTGCGATTCTAAAATTTAATTAAAGGGTAATTAAATACAATAAGATTTAGTTCTTTTTTAAAATTATATTTATGATATCGACACAGGTAACATGTTACAATATTAGAAAAAGTGTTCTGAAAAGTAGAAAAGTGTTCTGTTGTTCTAAATTAAACTGTAAACAAATCTGATTTTGTTTTCGAATATTTATACGGTAAAGTAATTATTAGCTTGTAAATCTATTTAATAAAGAAAGAGTATAATTTAATTATTTTTTATTCGCTATGTCAGATAATACCAATGATAACCGTGAATGACATGCGTTGTCAGCGAATTAGTATTCCTAAAGTAATCTAAAATCGCATGTTTATTTGTTTACAGTCGCACTTTTGAAAGGTGCTTCTATAAAGCTAAATAATTTAAAAACGACGATAATTGAAATTAAAAAAAAATTATGAACAAAAAAGGGAGATTGTTAGAGAAAAGGTACTAATTCATTTCGGGAAACCGTAAAGAATCAAAAAATATAATTAAGGCCAATGATGCTTAATTAGTTTTTAGTAATTAGTACAACTTCTTGTGGTATAATGCTGTTTTAATAGATAGCAAGTATCAAATATCGATATTTAATGTAGGCAATGTTATAATAGATTTTTCAAAATCCCCGGAAGAGGTAAGTGAAGGAAAGTTTCCTTGATAGTTGTAAATTTTGACCCTCAACAGTTAGCAGCGAGCAATAGCATCATGCCAAATGATATTAAATATAGTTAATATTTATTTTGATAGGGATATTTATTTATTTTGAACTTTTAATTGCTTGTTTTGATACTTGCTTGTTTGATTTAACGTAATAACGTAAAATCACCCAAATGTTCATAGAATGAAAATAAAAATAAAAATAATTGAGTTAGTTAAAATTTTTAAATTGTTTCAGTGCATATCAATACATTCGTAAAAGTGAAGGGATTGTTTAGTTGACAGGGTTTTTTGTCCGCGTCCTAGAGGTCGTGAGTTCGAACCCCGCTGGCCGAGGATTCCTCTTGTAGTAAATGGTGACTGGTGCACGTTAAATCTGTCGGGTCATAAAGTTATCCTTGTTCCCATAACAAATCATACCTCTGGGGGTACTGAATTGCAAAGTGGTCGTTCTCTGATTCAGATCAAAATTACTATCTGTGGATAAATGAATGGATGCATGAATGGGTTAGCCTTATAAACGCGCTGTGACGTGTGTGTGGTTGAAGTCGTATTCTTGCCCATTGATAACGCCGCTGAAAAACAAGAAACTCTCTCTCTGCCGTGAATTCGCTTGGTTTCATCAAGCAGGCTTGCTGATATTGGCAAGTAGCATTAGAAACAACAGCAACATCTTTCGTGAATGATTTCATAATTTGATCAATAACGATACTAATTATTGGATGTACAAATAAAATCCCGCTGTTCATCAGAAGATGGCTCTACCAGATGGTTATGAAGAAATTAACTGGTATTAAACGACTTATTGTAAGTTTGTTCATCTGGTAATAACATAACCTTAAAGTATTAGTGATTCCGCATTAGCATTAAGTAATTGTTTTCGTGCAAAAATGTCAAGTTTCGTGCCAAATAAGCGTCATTTGAGAGAACCTTTGATTTTCTCCTTTAATTTGAAGAAATCTGCAGCTGAAGAACATCGATTGCTTGGAGAAGCATATGGTGATGCTTTTAGAGAAGTTGTCGTGAGTGGTTTCAGAAATTTAAAAACGGTGAGTTTGACGTTGGAGACGAAGAACGTAGTGGAATGCCGAAATTGGAATTGGAAGAAGTTTCGTTCTGAACGCAAAAAGAACTTGCTCTTACAATACAAGTGATTCAGCGAGCAATGTCACATCATTCAAAATCGTAGGGAATGAAGCAAAAACAAGGAAGTTGGATTCCATGCGAACTGAAGCTAAGAGATATTGAAAGTCGATTTTGCATGAAAATTAATTTTTCTATTAAGAAACACTTCAGTGGGAAGTCCTACCTCACCCACCGTATTCGCTAGACCTTGCCCCTTCTTATTATCACCTATTCTAGTAGATGGCACATGGTCTGTCTGATCAGAAATTTGCCTCATTTAAGAAAACCAAGGAGTAGGTCGATTCGTGGATATCCTCGAAAGATGAAGAGTTCTTTCCATGTGGTATCCAAATGCTCCCAGAAAGATGGGGGAAATTAGCATATTGTAATGAAGAATGCTTTAAAAAAAAGATAATGTACCGTTTTTTTTACAATAAGCTGTTAATTTTTATTAGAAAACGGCAGAGACTTATTTGTACTCCCAATACAATTATTTATTTTTTTGACTCCGTACGTATTCCTCTAGCACACGTTAAATCTATCTAGCAATTTATAAAAAGATACTAAAAAGTATGATTATAATTCTCATGCAATAATTGAATATTCCATCTTAATTAATTATATTTAATCTAAATTAATTTAATACTTTAATAAAAAAATTATGCCTTTTATGAGCTTTTTTTATTTAACATATTTCTGAGTAAAAATAGCATTTCTCAGATCTCAGGAGAATATTAAACTTTTTCAAATGTTTTTACTACTTTTACAAATGACTTATAATGATAACATTAGGTTTTTTTGATCATACTAACTTTTAAGATTAGTAAGGTTATGTATTCAAAACACAAATTCATCTCTTGCTATTAAGTAGGATTGTTCATTCATGAAATGAAGCATCGTTCATTTTGCAATTTGTCTGTTCTCCAGTTGGGTTTTGATCGATACTGATTATGATAATTAATTCGATGTCAGCATGTGCTTGAGACATTTCAGGAAAAAGCGGATTTTATTTAACTCACGAAAATCTTATTATCTTATGAATGCTTAATGTAAACATCTCATGTAACTATTGATGAAATAAGTAGTTTCAGAATGATTAATGGAGAATGCCTGGCAGGTAAAAACGGTTTTAACGGCATAAATAACACTACAAACTACGTCAAACTCTTCTTAACAACGGAAGTCTTTTAATATTTTTAATAATTGTAAAGCGATTAAATTTTGGAGTATAAATTCAATATCTGCAGCTGCTTCCAACAGAAAATACAACGGCCAAAAGCTTAAATAGATCGATGAAAAAAGTAAGGTGTTTATTCAATATTTATTCTTGCAACAACACAATCATTATTAATTCATTTCTTTTGGAGTGTTTACGTATGTACATAACAGGGACAAAAATAAATAAATAAATCTGTTACGCCATTCAAAGAATATTTAAAATGTTTCTTCTGTAAATATCTATTGCTGGCGTACTAAGTTAAGGCGTAGGCTAATATTTACATATTTATGTATAAACCATGAGCAATGATAGTATAATGATTAAGACACTGAGCTATCATTGTGAATTACTGAGGTTTCATCCCCGGTTTTGGCTTTTAAATCCACACAACCTCTACTATAATTTCAGCTCATCTAAAAGTGGCCGGTGCTCAATGTTGATCATATATTCGTCATGCCGTTGGTCACGAAAAATTTTACTTTCATGACACTCCTGGGCACAACGGCCTCTTACGGTTATGTTTTATTATATAGATGAAATGTATACAACTCATAAGGGTATGCGGAAATAACAGTTACAACATTCAAAAATTATTATAAAAGGTATCTTCTACAATCTTTTATATTAAGTACAGCAGTTGAGTAATTACATACCTGTGGATCATAACAATACGCAACACAAACGATTACATAAGAAACGACAAATAAAATAATAAGGCCATTGAAAAAAAAATTTAAAAATTGACTGCTTAAACCTATTATTGTTTTTGCACTTTCCCTTAAAACCACCTCTTAATTTGAGATAGCTTCGTTCTCACATTGGATTCTAGTTTTTAATCAAGTTTTGTGTGAACGGTGGTACATTGCGAAGCGGTAGTATAACTTGTCGCACTGTACTTGCGTCGCTGCGCAATGTGCTATTGGCGAAAGTCTGGCTCTCCAACTTCGGTAGCCTAATGACCTGCTGGAGGCAAAATCGAACACCGCAGGGTAAAACAGATAAACGACGGTCGATAGCGGACACTCATGGTCCGTCGCAGGGTGATCAAATTAGTCACCTACCCACTCACTGACCAGCAGCCTGAGATGCTTGACTACGTTTATCTGCTGGAAACAGGGTCTTTTAAAAATAAAGTTCTTAAAATGTTTGTATAGGTACTGTACTAGGTTTTTTTTTATTGCCCACCGAAATGAATATAAATCATAGGTCTCAAAGGTTGAATGTGTTTAATACTTTTTTTTTTTAAATAAAGTTCTTATAGTGTTAAACATACATTCTCTGAAATTTTTTGTACCGAAACAGATATGAATCATAGGTCTCAAAGGTTGAATGTATTTAACTCTTTTTTAAAGTAAAGTTTTTATAATGTTAAACATGCATTCTTTGAAATTTTCGATTCATATTCATTTCGCTGGGCAGTAGAAAAACCTAGTGCAGTACCTGTATTAGTACATCAAGCATCTATTACTACAGTAACAGTAGTACCTATTTCCATGATTAATTAAGCATATGTCTGACTTCAATCATAGTTAGACGATCTTTTTACCGTTTCCCGAAGAGAAGTGTACAACAATTTCTCTCATTAAGCGTATAAAAACCAATTCGAATGGTCAGAAAACTAAAAAAAGATAACATTAAAACAAAAATTATGATATATGTTTAATTAAAATTTCAATAAATAAGCGAAGTTATTCAACAAAAGTAGCATAAAAGTAGGTTATTTTAAAAAAGCATAATTTCAATTGTAATTCAGCAATTGTAAATTTTAAATCAGTTTTAAATATAATATTAATAAATTATGAATTAATAGATACCACCTTAAGAAGATACAGTTAAGTACTTTACGTATAGTAATTGAAAAGCCATACCTGAATGGAAATCGATTACGCTTAAATTTAATGTTGTCTTTCTATTATAATTTTTTTCATCTTTATGGCATCTCAATTGCTTGAAATTTTAGTTTTTAGTCATTTGATGCCAATGTGAAAAAGAAATGTCATCCTCTTGGTGAAAATATACATATGTATTAGTGCTTTATGCAATACTAAGGTGCTCCAGCCTTTTCTCGCAGCTCTCGTCAACCCCAAGAACTACTTTCGCAACTCCTTTCGGAATGCTAGCAATTTTAGCTAAATTTAATTCCATTGTGATATATTTTGTCTCGCGTTCTTATGAGTGGTGGTTCTCTTTTTAAAATAAAGTTTTGAAAAAAATGAACATTGTGTGAAATTGTTGAATTATACACATTTCAAAATTTTTCCGATTCGGTGATCCGCAAGATAGTTATTAGTAATTAGGTACCTATTACCACATTACCAATAATACCTATTATCACTAATAATTAAGCATCACCAGCGTCAATAAGAATTTGGCAATATTTTAATAGCCTCCGAAACGAAATTGTATCGACATGTCTCCCATAACATGTACAAAATTAAAAAATAGGTGTGAAAAGAAAGAAAAATAATTTTAAAAAAGAACTTTTATTTATATTTGATTGAAATTTTTATAATTGAGCTAGGTCATTCAACATATGTAGCAAAAAAAAGTGGGTAATTCAGAAAATTTGCACACATAAAATTTCTGCCTCACTAGAAACGCATGGATAAGGAAAATATAGTATACGAATGGTTTTTTAATGAAGTTAAGATTGAAACCCAGAATACAAAATCTTTCAAATCTTTTAAAGAAAAAATGAACTAAGCCGCTAATCCTTAGTCATATAATATCCAAATAATTATCTTACTTACATTTTCTTCTCTTTGATAAAGTTTAATAAAAATAGTTTAAATTTACTCTTTTAACTTTTTGAAACAATCTGCTCGAAAATGCGTCTGTTAAATAGGAAACTGATTAAATACCATCTGATAAAATCTCACATGCCATATCATTCAACTTGAATTGTAATTTTCTTAGAAACAAAAGTTTTCATTCCACCGACATAAATTTCGAGAAAATGTTACTTAACTTTAATGAAGATCTTGTAATTGAAACACTTTCGAAGAAATTTCTTTCATTTATTACTTCGATAGCTTGAAACATTTAACTTATAAGATGGTGTCGCTTGTCGTCAAGAAAACTGCCTTTATCTAGAAAATTAAGATTCCACGTTTTCCTTAGATGACTTGTCTTTACGATCTTATATTAGTCTTTAGCTAAGATCTTTGAAAGAGTGAGATGACTTATTTTTTTTAATTTACGCCAAATGAACCGAATTGAATCGCAAAGAGAATTTTCGAAATTCTGTTTGGAGAACACCAAATTTGAAATGGCTGGCTAACTTATTCAGATAGATAGGAGAAATTCCAAACTTTGTATCTAATTTAAGAATCTTGAATGCGGCTTCACATTTTATGTAAATGCAGAACCTTTATTTACTTTTAACGTAATACATAGAATGTTCCTGTAAAAAAGGGGAAAAAAATCTCCATAATTTTTTTTGTTTATTTTCTGGAAAAACCAAAGTTTGTTTACCATGCTCAGAGAAAAATTATTCTGATAAAATTACCTTGTTATAAGGTAATGACAATTCTGAAGAAAAAAAACTATAATTCTGGTTAATAAAACCAAAATATACTGTGTTTAAACAATTCATTTGAGTAGCTTTTCCGTTCGTATGGTAATTGTTCACCGGAAAATCTGATTTTCAAAATTATAGTTAGTTCTTATTACCACACATTAAGTAAAAAATACAAAACTGAAACGTAAATTTATGCGAATGAATGGATTTTGTGAAATGCACTGAAATATCTTGATAAAAATGCCAAACTTTACAGCATTTATCAAATTTTATCACATATTATAAAACTAAATTGTTAATTTTACTAAAATCATTACCAAAGTGCTTCGGTAAACAATATCTTGCTTCTTTGGTGCTTCCATCGCGTCAGAAATTTGATAAATCTTACCATGTTCTGGAAGGTTTTAATCTTGCCTGTTTTCTCAGTGTAGTAAATTGACCGTATTATATTAGTTACAAAAGGAAGCTAAATGTGCATTGTAGACCATAGTAAATTATCATAATTAGAATCAATTACCACAAACATGTCAGATAGTACTCTGATATGTTTGTGGTAATTGATTCTAATTATGCTTCGCACACTGGTATGAGGCCCGTTTGTATGAGGACCCACTAATATAAGGACCGTTTGTATTCCTGAAGCATTGAGGGCTTCAAAAGTTATTTGGGTAAGGTTTTTATATTGTTCTAAAATATTTTTAAAATTACATTTTGAAAATTTTCATATTTTCTTTTTTTATACTTTTTGGTTATTACAAGAGTTATGTATTTTTTTTAAAAAAAATCGAATCGTTAAAAATACAATTGAAATCACAGCTTTTAGTCATTTGAGAAATATTTCCGTATCATGATCTAAGCCAAAATATTCGCCAAACCTTGCAGGCAGTGTAGTGGTGCAGAAAACATACAATTGCAGAAAACACAGGGAGTAAAAGCATCACGGGAGAAATCCGACTCGAGCGTAACTCGTAGCCACCCCCAAGCTAATCTGTACATATTTTCTTTAAATTTACAAGCTTAAAATCCATTCGGTGATTGTAGTTGGCGTGTCAGGTTACGACACGGAAATATCCTGGTCATCTGATATAAATTGTCGAATTAAATTATTTTGAAACTCTTTTAAAATTCATTATTTTTTCAAAAGTCTAAAATCACTACTAATTTTTATAAAGTACCAATTTCAAGCCGTTTTTTTTTTCTTTTTTCTTGCTGAATTTTGAAAATTCTCATGCAAGTGGCTTTGGTATTTACTTTTATCTTCATAATTTTATACTAATTCATGTAATCAAATTTAGAATAATAAAATAACAAATTTGCTTTCCATATTTTTTAAATCAACGAGACAGAAAGATCACAATCAGTGACAATAAAATTTCGATAAAGAAATGAAATAAAATCTGCTATCAGAAAGCATAATAAAAAATGTGAAACAATAATCAATTCTATAAAACAAATGAGTTCAATACATTATTTTGATGTCAAGTAATCTTTTAAAACTTGACGAATTTACAAACGACAACTGAAAGAAAAGTTTTGGTATAAATTATAATTATTAGCTTTTTTAAAACAACCAAAGCTACGATCTAGTTCAGTCTTGTTCTAGAATAACAGAACTGATCACAGCTTTTTATCACATAACGAACGATAAACTCATCAATGGATTAAACTTTAAGTGAGGACCTCAATGTCCCAGGATTACAAAAAGACCTGCTATAAAATATTTATCAAATTCTATGAAAAACGTTTTCCTGAAGGTGTAGCACAAGAAAACGGTGATCGGAACGAGTTTTAAAGTAAATAGTTAGATCCACTATATCTGAATTGGTAAAGAATTGGAATTTGTATAAGGTATATACACATGTGCATGTAAATATTCTACTTCGTATAGCTTTAAACTTGATCTACCACCGATTACAATTATTTTAACATTTTTGTATCTAAACCCTCAACGTATCTCTGACAGCAATCATTTTGCTTCAGACATGTAAGACAGGAATATGTAAACAAAATATACAATTTGCTAAAATGACTGTTTTTATTGTTATGCTGTCCCTGAAACTATCTATATATATATTTCTCTTACACGGCGACAAAAAAAAGCCTCTCTACAACTCCCCGAATGGCAACGCTAGAAAATCGTCCAATGATTGCAGCTAAAAATGTCACATGCCAAATCTAGCTGAGATGGCTCAACATGTAGCGCTTTTAAAAACGGAAACTGAAATAACCAGAGAGAGCATAAGCTAGGCAGAAGTGAGTAGTCTTTGTCGATAGATCTCAATTTAGTATTTTGTCGAAAGCACTTTTTTTCACGAATTTATATTTGACGATTTTTGATTTATGTCACGAATTTATTTGTTACACTAGAATTTATTTGTTTATGCAGGTTTTTCCATTGCAATTCACTTATTTCAATTTTTAATAGACTTAATTATAGCCAAAATTTTAACCTTTTTAAAGAGATATCAGTTTTAGAAATTTTATCTTAAGATTTTATACTATAGCACATTTCTAATAGGTTTAACGAATTACATGTCATTTATTTGAATTCAAATTTATTTTAATGACTTAGTATTTACTAAAAAGATGTAATTTTTTTTAAAAAAAAGTTGTTATATGGATTTGAATTATTGTTTTTAATTCCTTAAATTTTGTGCATTTGCAATGTACCTGAGTTAGTAGCGAGAGAAGCAAACCATATAAGATTGCGTAGCAATTTACGGGG